>NC_064634.1:386226772-386543202 GCF_023864275.1 Schistocerca cancellata
TTCTTGTGCAGGTACACTCACGATAAATGACTATAGATTATCGGAAAATATTTAAACAAGCATTTGTGCCTTCTTGACAGAGGCGTATTTTGGATCTCTTTACAGTTGTGGTGTTCGCTAAGGCATGCAATTTACCACATTTATATTAGCACAGTTGTTAACAACACTTGCAATCTACATTTAAAGAAAGCTACTGGCATAACAGTAAACTATTCATTAAAAAAACACAATCATGACAAAATACGAGGTATTCATGCTGCATTCATTTGGCGTTTAAACGTGGAGAATTTGATGTCGTGACAAATATTTGTATAACGATAAAGATGTCGTAAATCAATAAATGAAATAGATAAAAATATGTAGCTTTCAGGGATGATACCTTTGCTGCAATGCTATCATCTGAGATAACTTTCGCTGAAATCGGATGAAGCTTTTAAAAGCTGATAATTTAGAGGTTCATTGTGAAAACGTTTATTCACTGTGAGATAATAACTTCTGTAGTTTTAAAGATATTGAGACATTATTGTGTCACTGGATGCATCAAACTTTTTTCTTTTTTTTTTCTTTTTTTTTTTTTAGATCGCAGATGCATTCAGATTTGCATTAATATTTGATGTGAGCTGTTGTAGATTTTGAAACAGCTGTAACTCGGCCATCTTTAAGAGTGTTTGACACTCCGCCGTTTCCTGGAGCAAATTCTGCACAAAAGCAGTGCAAGCATCAGCCGTCCAAATACCGAGCTCTGGAATTTACCGATTTCCGGCGACGTGCTCGTTGTCTCTGCACCTGAGGTTGCCTCCAAAAACAAAGTTTTCCCTCCAGAACAAACTTTTCCGTGTCATCTCAGGCGCTGGCAGATACGTTCCCAGCGCACAACATAAGAGACTTTTTAGGCAAACCCATCATTTACACACTTATTCAGGACAAATCCACAAAATTTTAAAAAGCAAGACAAACTTCGTCCCACTATGTCATTCAAAATTTACAACACGAACCACCAGAAGCTTCTCACAAACGCCCAAAATTTACGTTTACGTGCCACTTTAGGGATCAATAACACACACAGACAGAACACCAAACATAAGCTTACACACTGAAAACACACACACAGCCCCAGTACATGATCTTCACGAAATAGCCTAGAGCATTCTGAACTCAGACGGGCACAGCCCAATGGTACTTCATACTCAATATAAACAACCACAGCCTTCGTCATCGGGGCGGTAACGGCCAACTAGCCACGCTGGCCGCGGTGCACCGTATGCCCTCGGTACGCTAGAGATCAGCCGTGCAACAATTCATCTCTTCTCAATACCAAGCCTGGGTGGACGTGTAAATCGCCCTCATACTCGTATCGTTACGTGCCTGCTTGGAGCCAGCTACAGCCAGTTTCGTCTGCTATAGACAGCGACTGACGTACCATCACCGTTTGGACACCGCCTCTAATCTGACATCGCCTTTGCTACACGGACCACTGCATTGCCTAGGTATCCTGCGCTGTGGACAAGTCGTGCTGCTCATGAGGTACAACTTGAATACGTACTTCGTTTTGAAGACGGACTTTTCACTGGTCAAGAGGGCGTAATCTACGCTCTCTGGAATTTATTTTCGTTTCGTTGAAGAACAATTGTTTCGAACTAACTTTTCCTTCACGTCACTGAGAAGAAATTCTGGAGAGCGTTTATTTTCTTTTGTGGTACTGCGTCAGAAACTGCAGAGCTTTTGCGTTCGAAGTTTACTTGTCCAAATAAACAAAGTTTAATTACATCTGCTTGTGATCTTGTAGGAGAAGAATACTTCAAATTGTGAGAAGTCCTGACTTTGTGCCGGCCGGTGTGGCCAAGCGGTTAAAGGCGCTACAGTCTGGAACCGCGTGACCGCTACGGTCGCAGGTTCGAATCCTGCCTCGGGCATGGATGTGAGTGATGTCCTTAGGTTAGTTAGGTTTAAGTAGTTCTAAGTTCTAGGGGACTGATGACCTTAGAAGTTAAGTCCCATAGTGCTCAGAGCCATTTTAACCATTTGAACCTGACTTTGTGATACATCGTCTGTTTCAATTTATCCAAGGGAAAAAATGTGCGAGTGATGATTCTCAGCAGCGCAGTAGAGGATATCTTACTTCCAGCTATCCATGATTTGTAAAGTTACCTTCATCGATAAGGTGTATTCTTTGGACAAAAAGGATTGCCCTGAGCCGCTGCAGTCCCGCTAGTTACTCTGCTGCTGGAGTAACACCTGATGAGCTTGGAAGCTGTTGGCGCGAAAACAACGCTGGGTTCGCGTATTTCAGAGACACTAGCAGTTTCTCTGGAGCTAACGTGTGGCTTATGAGCAGCAGCTGTTGGAACATCTATTTCGTCCGCTCGGCTCGCTGTAGGCTCGCTCCTTGTCTTCTGTGTAGTATTCCGGTGGACACAGTCTGTTAGCATACCTTTATGTGTTCAACCCAAATGTTCATTTCGCTTTCCTTCTGAATTCTATAAGTAGCGGATCTAATTTCTCTTGGTTTGCGAAATACATTTCTTTTTTAAGCCTAACCAGTGCTCGACACACACGAAAGGCGAGGGACCTAACGAGCACACACGTTTGAATTCCACAACTGGTGGAAGGATTTGTCAGCACTACCAACGCAGACGCCCAGTTGTGCAGCGATGATTGTGATTGATTGTGATCCGTAGATCACCTCGAATGAGAGTGTCCGCACGGTCTAACATTGCAGGAGCCACAGCAGTGTGTTGCGGTCTGGGTCTGCGCCGCCTTGTTACGATGACGACTGATGCGTCGCCCAACGGCTCACTATGTTTTTATTCACTGCCACGTCTCCGTAGACATTCCGCAAGTGTCTATGAATATCTGCGAAGCTCTGGTGTTTCGTCAAAATAGACTAAATTGGTGATCCCTTGATGTCTCAGAACATGTCCTACCAACCGATCCCTTCTTCTAGTCAAGTTGTGCCACAAATTTCCCTTCTCTCCATTTCTATTCAATACCACCACATAAGTTATGTGATCTACCAATCTAACCTTCAGCATTCTTCTGTAGCACCACATTTCGAAATCTTCTATTGTCTTCGAGTCCAAACTATTTATCATCCTTTTTCACTTCCATACATGGCTACACACCATGCAAATACTTTCAGATACGACTTCCTGACACTTGAATCTATACTCGGTGTTAACAAATTTCCCTTCTTTAGAAACCCTTTCCTTTGCCAGTCTACATTTTATATCCTCCCTACTTCGACCATCATCAGTTATTTCGCTCCCCAAATAGCACAACTCATCTGCTACTTTAAGTGTCTCATTTCCTAATATAATTCCCTCAGCATCAACTGACTTAATTCGACCCCATTATCCTCGTTTTGCTTTTGTTGATGTTCATCTTATATCCTCCTTTCAAGACACTGTCCATTCCGTTTAACTGCTCTTCCAGATCCTTTGCTGTCTCTGACAGAATTACGATCTCATTGATGAACCTCAAAGTTTTTATTTCTTCTCCTTGGATTTTAATTCTTACTCAGTATTTTTCTTTTGTTTCCTTTACTGCTTGCTCAATACACAGAATCAATAACATCGGGGATAGGCTACAACCCTGTCTCACTCCCTTCCAAACCACTGCTTTCCTTTCATGCCACTCAATTCTTATAACTGCCATCTGAAATAGCATTTCGCTCCATGTATTACAGCCCTGCCACCTTCAGAGTTTGAAAGAGAGTAAACCAGTCAAAATTGTCAGAAGCTTTCTCTAAGTTTACAAATGCTAGAAATGTAGATTTGTCATTCCTTAATCTATCTTCTAAGATAAGTCGTAGGGTCAGTATTGACTCAGTGTTTCAACATTTCTATCATATCCAAAATGATCTTCCCCGAGGTCGGTTACTACCAGTTTTTCCATTCGTCTGTAAAGAATTTGCTTTAGTATTTTGCAGCCGTGAATTATTAAACTGATAGTTCGGTAATTTTCACATCTGTCAAAACCTGCTTTCTTTGGGATTGGAATTATTATATTCTTCTTGAAGTCTGAGGGTATTTCGCCTGTGTCGTACATCTTGCTCACCAGATGGTAGAGTTTTGTCAGCACTGGCTCTCCCAAGGCTGTCAGTAGTTCTAATGGAATGTGGTCTACTCCCAGGGCCTTGTTTCGGCTCAGGTCTTTGAATGCTCTGTCAAACTCTTCACGCAGTATCGTATCTCCCATTTCATCTTCATCTACGTCCTCTTCTATTTCCATAATATTGTCCTCAAGTACATCACCCTTGTATAGACCCTCTATATACTCCTTCCACCTTTCTGCTTTCCCTTCTTTGCTTAGAACTGGGTTTCCATCTGAGCTCTTGATATTCATGCAAGTGATTCTCTTTTTTCCAAAGGTCTCTTTACTTTCCTATAGGCAGTATATATCATACCCGTAGTGAGATATGCCTCTACATCCTTACATTTGTCCCCTAGCCATCCCTGCTTAGCCATTTTGCACTTCCTGTCGATCTCATTTATAAAACCTTTGTATTCATTTTTGGCTGCTTCCTGTGCCTATACCTGCGTCCTTAAAACGTTGAAAAAGTCATCCGAACAGCTTATTGAATAGTACTCCGCTACGGGGATATTTTTCCGCGTAGAGGGCACGGGCTCGTAGGTTGTTTCCATTTGCTAAACCGTAGCAGAAAATGACATCCTGATATGACTTCTGTAGCAGTACCTCCCATGCTCAAACATGGAAGAGAAATTAAGGTGTATTGGACCCGTCGTCTACAGGATAGTATGAACACCGCAGTAGCAGTAAACATAACAATTAAGTCATTTTTGTAAGTAGATGCGGCACATAACCAGCGTTGCAAGTAATTTATTGCAGAATAACACACAGTAAAAGAATTGAGGATGCAGTACCTGCAGCATAACGTAAACAACACAACTGCCTATAGGTTACCCAATGCTGAGAGTAATGAGTACACTAGTACGTCGATACAAAGACGCCGGCCGCTGTGCCTGAGCGGTTCTAGGCGCTTCAGTCTGGAACCGAGTGACCAATACGGTCGCAGGTTCGAATCCTGCCTCGGGCATGGATGTATGTGATGTCCTTAGGTTAGTTTTAATTAGTTTTAAGTTCTAGGCGATTGATGACCTCAGATGTTAAGTCCCATAATGCTCAGCGCCATTTGAAACATTTAATACAAAGACAATTACAATAGTTAATCTTTTTGACGGATAGCCGATGTGTCCATACAGTACTTGTTTCCTAGTTGTTTACTCTGTAAGTCACGGAGCTAGACATATTTAAAAGCATCTTCAGCCGCTATGAGAAACTGTACAGACTGCAGAAAGTGTGTGTTCCCACAAGCATCTTTATTGGACGCATATTTCTTCATTTGATAGCTAATACCACCTTCCAAAATACTCGTCGCTTTTTTAACGACCAGTATTAATTACAGAAACATCGGTATTAACTTCGTTTTTTCAAATAAACCCGTGTAATTTCTGCCACTACGAGAGGCGTTCAGTACGTACTTAAACATTCTTTTCCTCGCCCAATTTCGATTTGAAAACGCGGAATTTCTTGTGGTACATCACGGAGTATCCCCGCTTCACCCCTATAGTTTCATGAAGTACTGATAGCAGCGCTGTACGTAGCCTTCAAAATGGTGTCTGTAACAGAGGTGCGTTGCAAGTAGAGAGCGGTCATCGAGGCTATTTTGACGAAAAGCCAGAGCTTCGCAGATATTCATAGACACTTGCGGAATGTCTACGGAGACGTGGCAGTGAATAAAAACATAGTGAGCCGTTGGGCGAGGCATCAGTCGTCATCGCAACACGGTGGCGCAGACCCGGCCCGCAGCACACTGCTGTGGCTGCTGCAATGTTAGACCGTGCGGACACTCTCATTCGAGGTGATCTACGGATCACAATCAATCACATCGCTGCACAACTGGGCGTCTGCGTTGGTAGTGCTGACAAATCCTTCCACCAGTTGTGGAATTCAAACGTGTGTGCTCGTTAGGTCCCTCGCCACGTTCCACAGCGTGTTCGTGGCCACAAAAATGCAAACTTCTCCTCTTCCATGACAAGGCAAGACGTCTGCTCAACCGAGAGAAGCTCACAAAACTTCATTGGACTGTTCTTCCTCATATATCGTACTGCCAAGGAGGTTAAAAATCGTAGAGGGAGACCAAGAGATGAATACGCTAAGAAGATTCAGAAGGATGTAGGTTGCAGTAGGTACTGGGAGATGAAGAAGCTTGCACAGGATAGAGTAGCATGGAGAGCTGCATCAAACCTGTCTCTGGACTGAAGACCACAACAACAACAACAACAACAACAACAACAAAGGTTCTGTGGCACCCCTCAATGTGAGCGTGGACGGCGGCCTCGGTCAGTCCGCCCATCACAGATAGAGAAGCATGTACCACATTTGCTGGACGTGAGACATGCAACCAGGGTGCTGCAACTCGGAGCAGCAATAGTCTTGAGTCACCCTCTTGTCTGGGCGACTATACTTGAAAAATTTTCTGTTTCCATCCCATCTTCGCCGCGTCCAGGAACAAAGGTCAGAATTACACCGTAGCAAATTAAAGTTCTGACAGTGGTGTAAATTTCCCGAATAAAAATACTGTGTTGAATACTGTGAACTGTAAAAGTATTGGACAGAACTGGTGGTGGTGGTAAGTTCCTATAGGAACAAACTGCTTAGGTCATCGGTCCGCTTACACACTACTTAAGCAAATTTAAGCTATCTGACGCTACGGACAACACACACACACACACACACACACACACACACACACACACACACACACACGCACGCACATGCCCCAGTGAGGACTTGGAACCTCCAAAGGGGGTAGCCGAGCGTACCGTGGCAAGGCACCTACTACCGCGCGGCTACACGGCGCGGCGTGGCAGACAGAACTGATTTTCTATTTAACCTCATGTGTGTGTTGTAATCCTGGAAAATGGAAGTCGTTGAATTACGGAAACGCTATCTGATGATAATAAGTCGCCAAAACTATCTCAAACTGTATAACTGTACTAGAATTAATATTTTCAAATGAGAAACCGTGAAACTGTGTATTGAATACGCTGCCCTGTGAAACTCGGTATTGGGCGGCGAAATGGACAGTGCTGCAATGCGTGATGTCACAATAGGTGACTTGGAGTTCCAACGCACGAAATTAACAGAATAAAAACGCTTCATGAAATTACAAAACAAAGTTTGGGAGAATAAATAACCAAAAATGTTTCCCAAAAGCAATAGACAAAACAATATCCCAGACACTAAGTGATGCACACGCTCTACAAGAAGGAGACGGTCCTACGAGAAATTTAATTTAAACTCATATTTATATAATCTGAACCTGACATTAATTTTGAAGTGCAACGCCGAACAATGAGTGATGTTTTGTCAGGACTGCGATGTAAATCTGGCCCTAAAGAATTTTAATAGCTTACCTGTAGAAGCGGAAATACGATACTGTTGGAGGTGATGAACTTAAAAAACACAGCACAGCAGCAAACCAGCTAAGGCAAAGAAAATCTTTATCAGTGTAAGGATGTGCAGGTATGCTAAGCACATTAAGCTTCAGCTTCACTTCCGTGCAACTGTGTTTCGTTCAGTGCAATGCGGCGACAAACACAATCAGAAAAATAAAATTCGTTAGGAGATGTTGGAGTGTATTGCATTTACTGAGTAACGCAAAGAGAATAGCATTCAAAAACTATATAGTGAATAACAAAAGTCATTCCTGGACAGTTACAATCATGTTTGTAAATTTACTTCTTACTGAAAAATACGACCCTGTGACGAAATTAATTATTGAAATGATAAAGGAGTGCTAAATCTATCACTTCTGCGTGCAAGGCATCCGAACTGATAAGTCAATGCAGGATGTGTTTGGTAAACGGAAAGTTTTAGTGGGATTTTTCTTCATTGTTTTGGCTTAGTTAGTCAGTCAGTTAGTCTCATTATTCAGACTTGATTACTGACGTCACGTGGACTCAAGTAGCTGTTGGAACTCCTCTGCAGAAACACTGAGCCATACTGCCTCTATACCGTCTGTGATTGCGAAAGTGTCGCCGGTCCAGGATTTTGTGCACGAACTGACCTCTCGATTACGTCCCTTAAATGTTCCACGGGCCTCATGTGGTCATTCGTTCGAACAGTCCAGACCCGGTGATATGGCATATCCTTGTTTGGGAACATGAAGTACACGAATGGCTGCAAATGGTCTTCAAGTTACCGAACATAACCATTTCCAGTCAATGATCGGTTAAGTTCGACCACAGTATCCAGTCCATTCTGTGTCAACACAGCACAAAACAATATGGGGCCACCACGAGCTTGCACTGTGCCTTCTTGCCAAGTTCGCTCCACCGTTTCGTGCGGTTTGCAGCACACTCGAACCCTGCCATCAGTTCTTACCAAGTGAAATCGGGACTCATGTGAGCAGGTCACGGTTTTGCAGTCGTCTACGTTCCAACTGATGTGGTCACGAGCCCGGGAGAGGCGTTGCATACGCTGTCGTGCCGTTAGCAAGGCCACTCGCGTCGGTCGTCTGCTGCTATGGCCCATTAATGCCAAATTTCGCCGCACTGTTCGAACTTTTCACCTGAATCACCTGAGTAGAAATAACAGTTCCGGCAGTGCATTGCTCTTTTATACTTCGTATGTTATACTGCCCCCGTGTGGGGTTGCTAGTCCCCCATCGGGCGCCTCCCCGGGTGGCGGATTGGGGAATGCTCTCCAGATATGGGGGGTACCGGGGAAATAAAATACCCGGGGTGGACCAAAACTAGCACGGGTAGGGAAGACTCGTTAAGCCATGGTGAAGGCAAATCCCTAGGGGTAGAGTACCCCAAAATCAAGACTCCTGGTCCTCCAGGTTGGGGGTTGTGCAGAGGGCTACCAACCCACTCATGTAAAACAATGGCCGGTCAGGACACTCAAGGTATGCCTCGGAAACAGGACAGAATTTACTGGAACAGAAATTGGCAAAGTTACAAGGATTTCTCTTTTGGTTCGTGGAATGTCAGAAGTCTATACCGCCCAGGAAGCGCACAAATACTAATAAACGAACTAGGAAAATACAAGGTACAACTGGTAGCGCTCCAAGAAATAAGATGGCAGGGAACGGGATCAATGAAAATAGGAGACGGGACAATAATGTATGGAGACTGCGGTCAGCGCCATGAATTTGGAACGGGCTTTTACATTCATAAAACAGCAATTGACACAATAAAGGAATTCAAATCAATTAATAACCGAATATCACACATTACAATTCAGGCTCAGTGGTTTGATATTACATTTATAAATGTTCATGCACCCACAGAAGATAAGGAAGATGACGTGAAAGAAGAATTTTATAGTCAACTGGAACAGACATATAATTCAATAAGTAGACATAATGTAACAATAGTGTTAGGAGACTTTAATGCCAAAGTAGGAAAAGAAGAAATCTACAAACCAACCATTGGGAATTACAGCTTACATGATGAAAGTTCAGAGAATGGTGTGCGACTCATAAACTTTGCAATGGCAAATGGTCTCACATTAAGCAGCACAAAATTCCAACACAAACGCATTCATTTAGGGACATGGATATCACCAGATGGAAAAATAGTGAACCAGATCGACCATGTCGCCATCCAAAGACGATTTCAAAACAGTATTAAAGACGTTAGAACTTTTAGGGGAGCAGATTGTGAGACAGATCATATGTTAATCATAGCTCAAATGAAAATAAAGCTAAAAAAGAAACAAAGTACAAATAGGGTTGAAATTAAAAGGTACGATGTAGAAAATCTGGCAGAAGAAAAGAAAAAAAGAAAACTTTAGGAAAGAAATGGAAATTAACCTATCGGAATCTAGACTGACACATAGTGACCAGCAAGACGTGGAAAGTAGATGGAAACACCTCAGAAACAGTATTCAAGATGTAGCTTCAAAAACTATAGGTAAAAGAAAACGAACTAACAAAATCTGGTTTAATATGTAGTGCCAAGAAAGAGTACTGGAGAGGCAAAATGCGAGGAAGGCATGGTTACAAGACATGGACAATATTACACTAAAGGAGAGATACTATAAAATCCGCAAGGAAACACAACGAACTCTAAGACAAGAGAAGAGAAAACACTACAACAACATGGTAAGAGAAGCGGAGGATGATTTCAAGCATCACAGAGCAAGGCAGATGTACCAGAATATAAAAAAGTCCTTGGGAAAATTCACTAAAAGGGAACAGTTTGTAAAGGACCATAATGGGAAAATACTTACAAACAAGAATGACATACAAGAAACATGGAAGACATACTTTACACAGCTGCTCAACTGCAATGATCCACAATATTACTTTACATTTGAAGAACCAGATACAGTTGATATACAAGTCACCACACCATCAGTAAATGAAATAAGACAAACAATAAAGAAATTAAAGAACAACAAGGCCTGTGGGGAAGACCAGGTATATGCTGAGCTTTTAAAAAATGGAGGACCACAATTGGAAATAGAACTACATTCCTTAATTGAAACAATTTGGGAGACAGAAAACATACCGGCCGATTGGAAAACTGCAATTATATGCCCCATCTTTAAGAAGAATGATCCCCTTGTCTGTGATAACTACAGAGGAATTGCCCTACTCGATGTCACGTATAAAATTTTGTCGATGTGTATACTACACAGACTGATTCCCATAACCGAAGAACTGATTGGGGACTACCAATGTGGTTTCCGCACTAACAGATCCACTTTGGATCACTTATTCACATTGAGACAAATAACTGAGAAGGCATGGGAATTTAATGTAGATATCCATATTCTATTTATAGACTTCAAGAAGGCCTATGATAGCATACACCGACAGACACTCTTAAACACCATGAAAGAATTTGAAATACCATTAAAATTAATCAAATTAGTTAAAATGTGTTTGGAAGAAACCATATGCAAAGTTAAGACACCTGCAGGAGAGACTGAAAATTTTAAGGTGTACACTGGACTGAGACAAGGGGATGCCATCTCACCTATTCTATTTAATATTATCTTAGAGAAGATTGATAGAGAATTCACCAAAACTAATCCACAAGGGATCCAACTGCAGGGACAGAACATTACTAGACTTGCTTATGCAGATGATGTAGCCTTAATAAGCACTTCAAAAGCTGAATTAATCAGGATGATGCAAAATTATTACAGAATAGCTGAGAAAGCTGGACTTCATGTGAATGAAGAAAAGACAGAATATCTAGTCATAAGTAAAAAACTCCAAAAGAATACACCACTGACCGTAAATGGTCTCACTTTCAAGGCAGTTGACCACTTCAAGTACTTAGGGAGTCTTTTTAGCAGAGACAATAGAGCAGAAATAGAAATAGACGCCCGTGTAGCAGCAGCTAATAGAACTTTTTACAGCTGTATCAAAATTTTAAGGATGAGATCACTTAGTACTGAATTCAAAATCCGTTTTTATCAGTCAACTATTGTACCAGTAGCATTATATGGATGTGAAGCTATTACATTCAGGAAAAAAGATGAAGAAAAACTGTTGATATTTGAAAGAAAAATACTAAGAAAAATATTTGGACCAATCTTCGATGAAAATGTCATGGAGTGGAGGATAAGGAAAAATGAAGAACTACGGGAGCTGTACAAACATAGTACCATTGTGGAAATGTTAAAGAAGAGAAGACTGAACTGGGCTGGTCATGTAGCAAGGATGCCGGAGAACAGACTACCCAAAATAGCATCCACTAAGAAATTAGAAGGAAAGAGAAGAAGAGGAAGACCTCGAATTAGGTGGATGGAGAATATCCGGGAAGATGCAGCTAGGATGGGCATCAACTCTGATTGGACGAGTTTTATTTGGAGGACAAAACACAGTTCCGACCCGGTGTTTCTCGTGCACTGGTGGGGAGCGCCAAAGATGACCTCGGTTTGAGGAAGGCCGGCGTGTACCAGATTCCGTGTCAATGTGGCAAGTCGTATATTGGTCAGACGATGCGTACCGTCGAGGATCGATGCCGTGAACACCAGAGGCACACTCGACTGATGTATCCGAGCAAGTCGGCGGTCGCTGAACATTGTTTGTCGGAAAATCACGCCATGGAGTATGACCGCACGAGGATTCTGGTACAGACGTCGAGATACTGGGACAGCGTTGTTAGAGAGGCCATCGAAATTCGCACCAATGACGACCTCATAAACCGGGACTGTGGCTATAATCTTAGCAAGGCTTGGGAACCAGCGATCGGGTTAATCAAGAGTAAATCGAGCAGACGTATAGTTGTGACGACCACGGCGGACAGAGCCATCACACCGACGTCATCTCAGACGCCGTCGCAATCTGTTCCACCGCGCGACCGTGGCGCTGGGCGCGGACGGCGGAGGGAGCGCGCCGCGGGCGGAGGGTATTTAAATCGGCCGCCGCCGCGACCGAACCCAGTTCCCTCTGAGCAGCCATAGCGTACGGATCTCCGTGCCGGTACGTTCACAGGAGCTCAGTCCGTCAGTTCACCTGATGATGGCGACATGTTTGATCGCCGAAATATTTTGCCCGTTGGACACTATAGACCGGCAGCATACCCGTGGATATTTTGATACTATGTGCTGTTTACTAGAAACTCTTTAATCCAGTCACACAATTAGTCTGATATTCTGTAAGCTCATATTTTTTTCATTATGCAGTGCGGAACTACATAGAATGCTTCCTGAAAGTCAAGAAACACGCTTGAATCTACTGCTTTCTAGGTCTCGTGGGTAAACAGAGCGATCTGAGCTTTGCAAGATCACTGTCTTCTGATCCCATGTTAGTTCCTACAGGGGGGATATTCGGCTTCCCGAAATGTGTATAAAACATGTTTCGAAATTCTACAACTGACCGACTCAGAGATATAGGCCCATAGTTTTGAGCGCCTGTTCGACAACCCTTCTTCAAAATGGAAATAACTGCGCTCTTTTCCAATAATCGGGAACGCTTCTTTCCACCAAACACCATACAGTACACCGCTGTTAGAGGAGCGGAAAACCCTTTCGTATGCTGTATGTAGAACCGTACTGGTATTCTACTGGGTCCAGTGGCCTTCCCTCTGTTGCTTTTCTGTCCCATGTTCACTTATTTCGATGTCAGCCATTTTTTCGTTTGTGCCTATGGTTTCTTTCGAAGTTACTTTTACATCTGACGATTTCAGCGTGTGAAGACGATATGTTTAGTACTATACAATTCAGTTATATAGCCTGTTAGATATTCCGATATCTTATATTTTGTTTTCTAAACGATAGCAAAAATTAATGCATCAACAAAGATAACGTTGTTTTGAGCCCTTTGGATCACAAGGACGACAAAGTGAGACGAATTTCACAATACCATTGTTTGCAGAATCCACGCTCATTCCTAAAGGACCAAAATTCGTTCTCCAAAATACGCCAAGATAAAAGATGTTCCATAATGTATTCGAAATGAGCACACTGATCAAAGAAGTCTTTACCCACCAGGCAGAAATCAAGCTTATAGCGGTTAACACCACCTATGGTGTTGACAGAATTCGACGAGAAAGGGAGTCCATCAGTTTCTTCGAAGTGTGTCATATTAAGCTGCAGTCACTTGCTGATGAACAGGCACCGTGCACCTACCAGGTTGCGGCGCTGTTGATTGCTGCGGTTCATACGTTGTCCCAAATAATCTCAGATAATTTGTTATGGGATCAAGATCGGGCAATTTCGAAGGCCAATCGAGAGGCGATACGGTTCCTGAGTGGTCGTCAGATCGGGCCTCTTTGCGTGGATCTCTGTGAACAAGCATGTTATCTCCTTGATGAAGGTTCAGATGGTTAAAATGGCTCTGAACACTATGGGACTTAACATCTGAGGTTCCCTAGAACCTAGAACTACTTAAACCTAACTAACCTAGGGACATCACACACATCCATGCCCGAGGCAGGATTCGAACCTGCGACCGTAGCAGTCACGCGGTTCCGGACTGAAGCGGCTAGAACCGCACGGCCACATCGGCCGGCTCTTGATGAAGGTGCAGAAGAAAGATCAAAACTTTGTCACCGGGAATGTTGAAATAAACATACTTGTTCACATTCAGGGTAGCCTGAAAAAATATCAGGTTGATTGAAAACTGTGAAATTAATTGTTTTCCGTGGTGAACTATTAAAACAACTTCGAAATTTGCAGCAACTGTATGATCATACCAGGTCAGTTTTCAGATGTAGAACAGAACGACTATTAGAAACAGTAAGTTCCCTAAACACGGACTCTAAAAATAACACATTAAGGGCTATGAACACTTCTTCGTCTTTGTTACTCTGAAACAAACCTTTTCTATTGGAATCTCTTCGCTTTCCATATTTTGATAGGTGGTAGTATGGTCAAAAATAAGACAAAATCCGGTATAAATGGTCTCTAAAGTGCATACCTAAAAAACTGTGAGCACTTGCTCATCTTTGATTCTGTGAAAAGAAGCTCTTCTACTGGGCAAGTGATTGTAGGTCTTAAGGTATGAATTTTAGAGTCCATGTTTACTGGACTTTTGTGCTTCAAATTATCGTTCCTGTCAATCCCTGAGTACCGACCATTCCTTCTGTGACATCTGTATAATATTAACTACAGCAGCAAGTCTATATAACAGACAGCTATAAATATTAAAAGTACAGGGCGACAATTATTGAACTATACGAAGAAAAGCATGAATTAGTTAAAACTACGGCGTGCATACACTTTATTCAACATGTAAACGTCACTACAGATACTCTGACTTAGGTTAGGACATGTTTGATATGCCTGCCATTATAGGTGATGATATGGCGCAGACAAATGCGCAGTTTTGCATGGCCCGCTGAAGTGTCGGAACCTCCTCCTGAATTGCCATCTTCAGCTCATCAATGGTTTTGAGGTTCCTGCTGTACAGTTTGTCTTTAATGTAGCCCCGCAAAAAGGAGTCGCATGTGTTCAGATCCGGAGAATACGGCGGCCAACCGAGGCCCATGCCAGTGGCCTCTGCGTACCCCAGAGGCAGAATGCGGTCCCCAAAGTGCACCTCTAGGACATCATATACTCTCCTGCTTCGATAGGGTCGATCTCCGTCTTGCATGAACCGCATCTTGTCGAAATCAAAGGCACTTTTGACAACGGTGCCATCAATGAATATCGCACCGAGTATTCTGTGACTGAACGTTGCACACCACGCATTCAGGCGTTGAGGGTGAAGAGATTTCTCGATCGCAAAATGCGGGTTCTCAGTGCCCTAAATGCACCAACTTTGCTTATTGAGGAACCTAAGCAAATAAAAGTAAGCTAAACTGAACCATGCCCATTCTAATTCCCATCATACCCGCCACCAACCGTGCAGTTTGAACGTCCTAAAGCAAACCGTTCAGAAATTACGACGATTTCATTTTGTATACTTCAGTAATTGTCACGTAGTACAAGTAACAAATAGTTATTAACTACGATTGTAAAGATAAACTTGAACCCAAACTAGAGAAATCTGGATTTTCAGGTTTCACAAATAAGGATGAAATGAAAAATGAACAGAGCACACCGAATAGTATTTCCCATCAGGAATTCTGGATTAAGAGCTGGGAGGGAAGAACAAACATTACAATACCAAAATGAGATTTTCACTCTGCAGCGGAGTGTGCGCAGATATGAAACTTCCTGGCAGATTAAAACTGTGTGCCCGACCGAGACTCCCCCAGGCTGTGGCTAAGCCATGTCTCCGCTATATCCTTTCTTTCAGGAGTGCTAGTTCTGCAAGGTTCGCAGGAGAGCTTCTGTAAAGTTTGGAAGGTAGGAGACGAGATACTGGCAGAAGTAAGGCTGTGAGTACCTGGCGTGTGTCATGCTTCGGTAGCTCAGATGGTAGAGCACTTGCCCGCGATAGGCAAAGGTCCCGAGTTCGAGTCTCGGTCGGGCACACAGTTTTAATCTGCCCGGAAGTTTCATTAGAATACCAAGTTCAAGGGTGCTCAACGTCGTAGAATAGCGCTTTTGCCCTACGCTTAATCGAAGGAGAAGAAGACCGCCTGACTAGTAAACAGAGCATTTAATTAAAAAAGAATAATACATGTCAGTTCACATTCTAAAGCTCAACACTTCATTAATTTACTGAGCCTGAAAAGCGCGCGTGTGTGCGCACGGCTCGCGGAAAGCAGTAATGGACGAGGCCGGTTACATACATACGATAGTTTTCTCTACAGAATACGTTCGTACTAAAATCCACCTCGGTAGGAGACTTTGGAATTTATTAAAAAAATGCTCCGTCAGCGAAACTTTTATCCTGCTGACAGTGGAGAGGCGGCATAGCGGTTCGTTCATTCGAGTACCGTACGGGACTGTAAATCTCTGCGGTTTGACGACAAGCCAGGACATTTCGAATTATCTCCACATTCCAGATATGGATCTACTGGCGATTTATGGCGGGGAGAGGACGTAAAAATCCATATTGATGAACTGACGTAAAATGGAGGACGCCAGAGCGCCACATAACTTTACATTTAGCGGAATGATGTCTGGCACGGCGCTTGAAGGAAAATTAGAACTGTAGCGCAGCGCCGCAGATTCTAATAAGTACCGGACAGTGGACTATTGTTTCCAGTGTTTAAAGGGCAAAATTTACAATGTGATTTTTAATTTCCGCACTAACACTAAGAGAGCATTATAAAACCCAAGTACATCAGTAGAATCTTCTCATTGAAGGCTACTACATAAATACGATTTAAAATCATGTATTTTCTTTTGTAACACAGTCCATAAACTGCCAGAACTTCATTAAAATAAATTTTTAAATGCTAAAAGCGAAATTAATTTAATCTATCTCGTTGAACTTTTCATTACTTATTTTACATCTTCGAACAGTAATCGCTCAAGGAAGCACTGACGAGCTAGAGAAACCAGCTGGAACAATGATTCACTAAAAATTAAGCGACAGTCAATATAACCTGTTTGAATTTCTCCTGTTTCTGTTATGGGAAAGAACTAGAACGAATAATTACGAAGTGCACACTTTTATCGTTTTTGGCACATTACTTTTCCATTTATACTTATTAAAACTTGCACCAAATAGTTACTGATGACGTGACGTAACAGCTAAAAGTTTTCGATGGATATATATTTCCGAATACCGTGTATTTCTTATTAAGCTGCCCCTTTTGAGTTCCAGTTTCGACTAATCAAAGAGTAAAAGTTATGTTTCCTTAAATCACTAGAATAGTTCTTACGATTTATTAAATAAGAACTAAACGTACAACAAAACATTTTTTCTTTGAAATAAATGTTTGTAGCTCCGTCGTAAGCTGCCCTGAGAAATATTTTCTCTTTTATTTCTTGAAGGCGAGTAGTTTCGGACACCTGTGTCCATTTCTTAACCGTCCGTTTCGTAAGTATGACAAATACAGGCGACAGCCTACGTACAAAAATTGCCCCTCTAATGTCCGACCTATGTGGCCTGTTTATGTTGTTGAGTCGGCCACCGTGCCGCTTTGAACACCACTGCAGGGGCAATATTTGTACAAAGGCTACCCCGTTTATTTTTCACACTTACGATACAGATGGTTTCAAAAAATGGCTCTGAGCACTATGGGACTCAACATCTTAGGTCATAAGTCCCTAGAACTTAGAACTACTTAAACCTAACTAACCTAAGGACATCACACACACCCATGCCCGAGGCAGGATTCGAACCTGCGACCGTAGCAGTCCCGCGGTTCCGGACTGCAGCGCCAGAAGATACAGATGGTTTGAAAATGGAAACAGGTGTCCGAAACTAGTCACCTTCAAGAAATGGGAAAGATACTTCTCAATGCAACTTGTGACAAAGCAACAATGTTTTTTTTCTTTTTAATTATAAAACAAGTTGAGGACCTATTTTTCACCTGCAGAATGTTGCAAAATATTAATTTTTTTCTTTGTTGGAGTTTGACTGGCGCCGTACAGCCATAATTCGTATGTACAAAGCATCATGCGTAATGGTTATTTACTATGCGTTTCGTTAACTGCCATTCACCAAAAACCGAATGTATAGAAAACTGATTGAAGCGTGGCACAAGTGCACAACTACAAATAAAATTATTGTATGATTAATAAAACGATATGTAGCTATCATGCGAAAAGCTGCATCATCTCTGTGTGGTTAAACTATGTATACCTCAACGCTGAACATCACATTTAGTACTAGTCCACCCATTTATCTTGACAACAAAACTGAAGTCGATGTTGGATGGAGAACCTGTGCCTTAACCAATGTTTTCTGTTGATTGTGTGTTTTTTTTTGTTTCTCCCTTGATGAGCAAAGCTTCGCGTTCTGGCCCCGACGGCCCAATAGCGATCGACCGACCGCCGCGTCATCCTCTGTAATGGTGTCATCTAGATGCAATATGGAGGGGAGAGGGTGAGCACACGGCTCTACCAGTCGTTCTCGTCTTTCTTGGCCTTGGAGCCGCTACTTCTCACTGGAGTAGCTCCTCTGCTGCCTTCACCAGCTTGAGATAACCATGATTCCAGTCCTCTCGCAAAGTAGCGTGAGAAGAACGGGGGTCCTCCACATACAAGTGACAAACACTGACGACAGAGCTACGGAGGAAGACTGTTGTGTCTTGTGCATGAATGTAATAGATGGTTCACGTCCTCTTCTTCATCGTATAAATCACATAATTGAGATTGCTTCAAATTTATTGGAAACTGATAGGCTGGAAATTGGTTGGGATTTAAGCGCCTGTCCGTAATAGTTGTATCTGCTTCTATTTCAGTTAGTAGGTCAGTGAGATAACACTGTTCTGGGATGCAGTCTTCCATAATGCACTCTGTTTGAGATTCTGCTCCAGTCTCATTGCGTCCGCCAGTCATTTCTCGCGTTTTCGTTGATTGAGCTCAACATTTTCAGTTAAAGAAGTCCATCATTTAATTTTTGCCTGAGTCCTTGCTCGTCTGTCTAAGCTATCCATTGTGTCATTACGATAGGTGTCATTTTGCCCGGGAATCCACAAAATATTGTTATCATTCCTACTTGATTATTTGTACTGACTTTAATAACATCAATAACTATAACAGACAATTTTGTTCCAAAAATTTTTGTTTATTTATAGACAAAAAAATGGTTCAAATGGCTCGGAGCACTATGGGACTTAACATCTGTGGTCATCAGTCCCCTAAAACTTAAACTACTTAAACCTAACTAACCTAAGGACATCACACACATCCATGCCCGAGGCAGGATTCGAACCTGCGACCGTAGCAGTCGCGCGGTTCCGGATTGTGCGCCTAGAACCGCTAGACCACCGCGGCCGGCTATTTATAGACACAATGACATTCTATAAATAAACAAAAAAATTTACGAAAGAATCAATCACGCACTCCATAGACAAAAGATGGTTTTTTTTCCAAATTTTTTGTTCCATTTTGGATTTTTGACACTCTTTTATATAATTATGGAATGGATTAAGATCACAAATATTTCTTCGTGTGCAAAATCATGAATATTTTCCGTACTGTTCAGGGCTGTGTGTAATGCATTCGCCAGTCGTACGTGCGTGACGCAGGTAAGGCTAAACGAAAGGTCTCTGTCAGATTCAATTTTAACGAAGGTGAGGGTACCTGAGTAACAGTATCGTCAGAATTCAAAGAGCATTTGGAGCAGCATGAAATCTATTCGCGGTTACGAATACGGACAACCATCAGCTGTATAAAGGAAGGATGACAATGAAAATTTATGCCTGGCCGAGATTCGAAACCTGATTTTCCGCTCTACACGAGCGGTCCCCTTAAACGCTTTGGCTATCCGTGCACGACTCACAGACCTGAACCAAATTTCCATTGTCGTCGTTCCTATACTCGCACACACACTGAGTAATACCCGTACAAGTGAGGACATTTTAACTGAAAGTCGCTGCCTCGTATCGGGGGATAAACACAATATTGCAGTGTTTTTAAGAAGAATAATGCAGTGTACCTTCGGACATACATGCTTATCCGAAGGAACAGGCCCTGCGACCACTAAAACCTTTATGAAATACATGAAATGCATACGCAGTTGCGAATAAGGACGATCATAAGGTTTATAAGGGAATGACGGCTATGAAAATTTGTACTGGACCGGGAATCGAACCCGGATTTCTCACTTTACGCGAGCGGTCGGTTTACCATTACGCTATATGTGGTCGACGCACGGTCACACGCAAAATTCCTTATGTCCGAAAGAACACTGCGTACTTATTCTTAACAATACAGACACTGCAATATCGTATGTATCCGCAGACGGCCGCTGTGGCCGAGCGGTTATAGGCGCTTCAGTCCGAAACCTCGCTGCGGCTACGGTCGCAGGTTCGAATCCTGCCTCGGGCATGGATGTGTCTGATGTCCTTAGGTTAGTTAGGTTTAAGTAGTTCTAAGTCTAGGGGCCTGATGACCTCAGATGTTAAGTCCCATAGTGCTCAGAGCCATTTGAACCATTTATCCGCAGATAACAGGGAGCGACTTCCTATTAAAATGTGCCCCCCTATACGGGAATTACACAATGTGGGCGCTGACGTAAAGTGGGATATTCGGGTTCGGCTTCCTGTCCGGTACAAATTTTGACTGTCGTCATTCCTGATGTCTGTCCGTATTCGCAGCTGCGAATATCTGACTTGTATTTCTTAACGGACGTAGTCCCTTTTCCTTCGGACATGCATGCATCGTTCTTCGTAACAACACAGACTCTGCGATATCGCATTTCGAGCAGACTTATCTGCGATCACGGAACAGAACGCTTAGTAGAACCAGAACATCCGTGGCCGGGTACAGATCTCTAAACATTAAATGTCATCGGAGCATACTAGTACAACGCAAATCGTGCCATGATTGTAGAAGACCAATCCTGAATCACTGGAAGTACAGTGGTTTTTCGAGATCATTTTTCCGATAGCGGGTCGGTTTTATAGTTGGGGACATCCAGAGTAGTTTGTTAGGTGGAGGATATCCAGTGTAGGTTATTAGTATCACTGTCGTATTCCGACTGTCAAAAGTATAGATGGCTCAGGAGTGGGTAGAAGGTTAATGATATCGCGTTCATATTGTACTGTCATCTTCAGTGAAAAATTTCGGCTGAGAATTATGTGGATAATTTATACACACAGGAGAAGCCTCTCGTGCAGATGTTACGAATCGAAAGCGCCTTCTTCCAGTTACAGCTACGTCTACGTGTATACTTCACCTTTCTTGTATCTGCCGCGAGTGGTGAGAGGGAAGAATGATTGTTGGTAATCCTTTGTGTGAGATGAATCTCTCTAACTTTATCTTCAAGTTCATTCCACGAGGTATAGGCAGCAGGGTAGAATACAATGATTGAATAAGTACTTATATGGATATGGTGCCTGTTCTTTCGGACATGTCCGAAAGAACAGACACCATATCTATATAAGTACAAAGTTCTGGCAATACCGGCCATGACATTCTGTGCAGATGCGCACATATTACCCGAACTCTTACGGGACTCTTCCACGAGTAATGAGTGTGTTGGGTAGGGACACTACGAATGTACCGTGTGGACATATAAGGTGAGAATGTGGGTCTCGCGGGAGGCGTGCGCGAGATAGTACATGCAGTCGCACTATCCTCTCTGCCCTCGGTGGCTCAGCTGAATAGAGCGTCTGCCATGTAAGCAGGAAATTCCGGCTTCGAGTCCCGGTCGGAGCACACACTTTCACCTGTCCCAGTTGATATATATCAACGCCCGTTCACGCTTAATACAACTACATCTACATCTACATTTATACTCCGCAAGCCACCCAACGGTGTGTGGCGGAGAGCACTTAACGTGCTACTGTCATTACCTCCCATTTCTGTTCCAGTCGCGTATGGTTCGCGGGAAGAACGACTGCCGGAAAGCCTCCGTGCGCGCTCGAATCTCTCTAATTTTACATTCGTGATCTCCTCGGGAGGTATAAGTAGGGGGAAGCAATATATTCCATACCTCATCCAGAAACGCACCCTCTCGAAACCTGGACAGCAAGCTACACCGCGATGCAGAGCGCCTCTCTTGCAGAGTCTGCCACTTGAGTTTGCTAAACATCTCCGTAACGCTATCACGCTTACGAAATAACTCTGTGACGAAACGCGCCGCTCTTCTTTGGATCTTCTTTGGACCTGGTACGGATACCACGCTGATGAGCAATAAACAAGTATAGGTCGAACGAGTGTTTTGTAAGCCACCTCCTTTGTTGATGAACTACATTTTCTAAGGACTCTCCCAATGAATCTCAACCTGGCACTCACCTTACCAACAATTAATTTTATATGATCATTCCACTTCAAATCGTTCCGTACGCATACTCCCAGAAATTTTACAGAAGTAACTGCCACCAGTGTTTGTTCTGCTATCATATAATCATACAATAAAGGTGTTGTGGATTGGCAAGACAGCCAATCCACTATGACAGGAAGCCGAAAGGCACGCGTTTAAGCTCACTCAGGCTGGCGTGAGGTCTGGAACAGGACAAGGTAATGAGACTAGCAAAAATAGTACGTAGCTGCTGGAATACTTAACTTTAATCCATAATTGGTGAACATCGCTCTTGACGGTACATGTTTCACAGCATCAATAGTAACTGGTAATGGCGACTTGCTAGGTCGTAGCAAATGACGTAGCTGAAGGCTATGCTAACTATCGTCTCGGCAAATGAGAGCGTAATTTGTCAGTGAACCATCGCTAGCAAAGTCGGGTGTACAACTGGGGCGAGTGCTAGGAAGTCTCTCTAGACCTGCCGTGTGGCGGCGCTCGGTCTGCAATCACTGATAGTGGCGACACGCGGGTCCGACGTATACTAACGGACCGCGGACGATTTAAAGGCGGTGACACCACAAAAGGATCCTTCTTTCTATGTATTCGCAATACTTTACATTTGTCTATGTTAAGGGCAGTTGCCACTCCCTGCACCCCGCTGCAGATCTTCCTGCATTTCGTTGCAATTTTCTAATACTTCTCTGTATACTACAGCATCATCCGCGAAAAGCCACATGGAACTTCCGACACTATCTACTTGCCTTTCTACCTGGGCGCCTGCTTGTCAGGTGGGATGCTGGACCTTTCGAGTACCATTGATTTCAGCATGAAACCACAATTTTGTTATTATTAATTTTTGAAGTACCACTGCGTTTAGCAAGAAACCACTGATGTCATTGCAAAGCAGACGCATCTACTATAATACTGAGTTACTTGTATGAAAGGAATTCATTGTAGCAGTCACTTACAGCGTTTGAAGAAACAGTCGGCGCGGAGATTGCGTTGTATGATTGTAGGAGACACAGACATGCGGTTATTTTTTGTGGTGGGCTTATTGAAGAAATCGGTGACAGTGAAAGTAGGTACATCTAAAGGTATTGTAACTCAAATTTGGGTTTCTCCGTCTGCTTTTATGAGTGGTTTCGGAAGGGAACCACTTGGGGCAATATACAGTTTCCATACAAAATTTATTAAATTTTAGAACCTTTCTTGCCTGCTACTTAGGGCTATAATATTTTTAGGCATTATGAGTTCATGTGCCTAGGAAAATATGAATTTGCTTTCAAATATATTACATGAAATGAAGGGTACTGAAAACTGTATGACCTAGCGACTCCAAAGAAATACCATCTGCGTAAGACAATTAGGTGTTTACTCTTTGCCGATTTCTTCTTGTTTTTTGCTTATTACTATGATAGAGGTCAATTTTGGGAAAGATTTTAAAACTGTATATGTTTTCATATTGGTGGAACTCAAAGGGCTAAAGCGCTGTTTAGAAGACCCGCACTTAGCCGTGGTGAGCAGCGTGTGTGATATCACACGTACATATTAGTATGCTAAGTCTATTCTGTTAATAATACGTACTAGTGATACCACACACACTGCTCATTGCAACTACCCACAGGAGCGCCATTAAGCAGAGGTAACTTAAGTAAATGGCTCTGAGCACTATGGGACTCAACATCTTAGGTCATAAGTCCCCTAGAACTTAGAACTACTTAAGTACCTAACTAACCTAAGGACATCGCACACACCCATGTCCGAGGCAGGATTCGAACCTGCGACCGTAGCAGTCCCGCGGTTCCGGACTGCAGCGCCAGAACCGCTAGACCACCGCGGCCGGCAAAAGGTAACTTAAGACTGGTGGCTCTCTTCTTGAACCATTTGGCTCATGTCACTAGCTCTGAACATGACCTATTGGCACTACGTAGGATCCAATGTCACATTTTATGTTTAAATGTCCGTTATGTACAAATATTGCAAGTGGAATATTATATGTTGTTGTACCCAGCGTCAAATACACGATTTAAAAAAAAAAAAAAGACAAAGCCCTACGGCATATAGCTTCTACTTTTATGTAACTTTTTTAAACTATGAATAAGTGGATGCTACATGCTAGACAGAGTCAACGATCACCACATTGGCTACAGATAATTTCATTCTACGTAAGTATGCTTCCCTAAATTTTTTGTGAACATTTTCTGTAATTTTGGTGTAATGATACCATTTTTGTTCCACTCACAATGTCGCAATCTCGTTTATAGGTACAATATCTTCTGAAGAGGACGGTTTTAAAAACGTCCGCACCCTGGTCAGGAATTAATAAACCTGTGTTTTGCAAATGTTTGGCTGTTATTTTTAATCCCTTGAGAGTTACAGTTTATTTATTTGAACTGTGACTATTATGTACGTATGTATATAGCTGTGAAGTCGAAAAACCCTATACCCTGACATGAAAAAAAAATTGGTTAAGTACTGTCAGCCGATGGAGTCAGAATTTACGTCAAGCATGCATAAATGGGTGCGATATCTAATCGCCAGTTTATAAAAATTATTAAGTTTGCAGTTAAATAAGTGCAGGCAAGCACTTACACGCCACAGCAATTAGATACAGCGACATTTTTACCTAATTGATGCACATCGCCTTTTTTACGAGGTTAGATATAATTTCGATAATAGATGACAGGAAGTCTTCATACAGACCTGCTTCTACGATGCACGTAGAATTTCATATAAATATATTTTCAATGTGCAGACTGGGTTTACATATATTTTAAGCATAATGTTTCAGTAAATAAGCTGACGACGTTGCAATCCAATAATGCTTAACAGGGCCATTTAATGCGCTACGGAAAATAGACCCCGTTAATTTTCAAATCAATTGTTTCAGAAATAGAAAGTAACTTACGAAAAGTTAAAAAGCCTTGAACTAAAATTTATGCAAACGAGGACTGATATAATCATCTCCTGCTTTGTATGAAATTAATGGCAACCTCCGAGAGCATCCATTGATATTTTGCTCACTTAAACCGGACAGCTGACTCGAGATTTGTGGTTCTGTAAAAGCGGAGCGAGTCGTGTCGGTAATGACTGCACTAACGGGAGGGAATAACGGTAGCTGCATCCACTCAGGACTAGCTGGGACGTGAGACAGCAAGCTTTTCGAAAGTTGCACCAAGAGCACGATCGTGAGTCAACTTCCCTTTGGCGGCATGCAGCCGCTTCTCTGCAAGGTGGCGGATCTTTAGAATATTTAGTGTACATTAATAAAGTGGAACTTACTAGTTTGTCGGCTCGTCTCATGAGTGAACATTGAACGTTCCCCTGATACACAGAGAGTGAACAGCAAAGCTACAATTTGTGACCCTGTTGAACCGTTTACCACAGGTACATGTGTGTGAATTTGAAATAAATGTTTCAGTTGAAAATATAAACTCTGATGTCATCTAGAAATATTGTAATTTCTGCAGTCAATATGTGTGTTAATGAACTTACGATGTTCACTGACCAAAACCGAAACCGTATACAAAATGAGCCGGATATTACCTCAATATTCAATAAATTACTAAATAATGTGAGGTGTCAGGCAACAAACTGGCTGCCTAATAAGCTATTGCTGTTACGTAGCTGCCTGATAAATTGCGCCAACCGAGCATCACTCTGCTTCAGTACAATCGACAATGACCGCGTAGAACAACGCAATCTTACCCTGATGTCTTGAACTCCCTTTATGAAAGCGTACAATAAAGTGGAAATTTGTCAGGTGAAGCAGGTGATATAAACCAAAGCGAGCGGCAAGGAACTGACTAGGTCGTTGCATCATGAACGCCTTATGTAGGCGAATGTAAATGGAGCAATCCAGTGTTATTCTAGTCATAGGAATCTGTCGCTACACGGGAACGAGAATGTCACTGAGTGTCCACTGATCTTGTGATCTTACAATTTCTGAACTCTCGTCTCTTAACGTGTGGCAGAGCGACGGCTATTAGCGCTGGTATACTCAGTTTTGTCGTGGTGGAAGAAATATTAATCACCCACGTTTAGGCTACAAGGTAACCTCAGGAGATGACTGCCAGCCTGGTGTGTGTGGTGCGTTCTGTGCTGAGACAGAGAAGGAGCATACTCTGCGGCATTGCCAGTGTCCTCCTTCCAGTTTACGCGCTCCAGCTGTTTCCTGTCTTCCCACCTGGCAATGGTGGGGTGCGCTTCAAGTCTAGAGCATCGGAGGTACATGGCCCATCCAAAAGGTCAGCACCATATAGCACGCTTTGTGGTCTGCGCACGGCTGTGGAGTGTGAGTGAGAGCGCGAATACACTTCGCATAGCCTTTCAGAAGTTGCGTCGCCTAATGAACAAGGCGATGCCGCACTCACCTCGCCTGCACATAGACTGTGAATCGGTAGTGTGCGCTTGTGCTATGCGCTTCCATTACCACTACAGCTCGTGCTGACTTCCTCTTTTCCTTCACTACAGATAACAATGTCAACTGTAACGGGTACTATTAGTTCATTTGCTGAAACTATTCACGAGAGTCTACTGTGTAGATAGCCTAAAGTTTTTTCGTTAATTGTAAGTAAAGCTAACATTTATAGTCAGTTGTCACGGTGGCAACGTAATGTTTTTGTATACAATTGCCTTAAATGTATATCACTATGTGATTTCTGCTGCAGACTGAATGCAAGCATTATTTCATACCTACTAGCTGAGTACCCTGTGTTACTGGGGTATGTATTTATTCCAATCTTCTATTAAACCATTTCCTCATTCCCCCTCTCTCTGTCCATCTCCACCTCCCCCTCTTTCTGTCCTCCTATTTCACCCCTCTACTCTCTTTCTATCTCCTCCTATCCATCTCTTCTAGTATCAATCCGCTCCTTCTCCATTCCGACCACTTGCTCCTCCACCCCTACGTTCGTCTCTTCCTCCTCCTCTAATTCCATCTCCTCTTCCCCCCTCTCTCTGTCAATCTCATCGTCCCACTCTCTCCTTGCCGTCTCGAGCTCCTTCTCCATCCTCTCCCTGTTCTTCTTCTCCCGTTCCTTTTCTGTATCCATCATCTCCTCTCCCCTCTCTCTGTCCAACTACTCCGCTTCCCTTTTCTATCCATTTACTCCTCCCCTTCTGTCTGTTCAGCCCTTCTCCCTCATGTCACTGCCTTTCTTTTCCTCCCCTTGTCTCATTATATCTCCTCCTACTTCCTTTCTCTCTCTATCTCTTTCTCTCACCTCTCTCTGTCCATTTCCTCTCCCTGTCTGTATCTGTTTTCTCCTCCTCCTATCTGTGCCTGTCTCTTCCTTCCTCCTTGCTAACGGTCCATCATCTTGTCCTCCCTTCTCTCCACGTTATCACACTCACTCAAATGGTTCGTATCCCTTATTATTTCTTTCAGGATGTAACTAATATGTGTACCAAATTTCACTGAAATCGTTCCAGGAGATTAGGATGTGCTCATGTGCACATGTCAAATATATTTCAAAAATGTTTGTACTCATATTTAGCCTGATGGTCTAGCGAATTTCCCCCTGCAGTTTTATTTTCACGCAACTCAATGATTATGACGTTCTATATCCCTGACAAGATGACATAATGTTACAGATACATCCAGTGCTATAGCTGTCTATTGGCTCTGAAATGTGTTGTGTATACAGTGAGTAGTAAAGAAGTAATAAATTAAAACGTCTTACATAATGCGGTATTTTTCACGCATCTCAGTGTTTACGACGTCATATCTCCTGAACTAAGTATCGTACAAGACGTAATTTTTCTAGGGCATTCAGTAGTATATTTGAACACTCTCTAAAAATGTGTTAGAATATAGTTTGTGTTAAACAAGTAATAAATTATAAAGTCATGATTCATTTGCCTGTTTTACTGTAAGAACAGGGAAAATTTAATAATGGATAAACATTTTTCCTTTCATTATTTTGTAGCGATTGTCAGCGAGAAAAAGTTTAGTGAAGGTAAGAATTTTGAGTATAGTTTTTTTTTTCAAGTCACTAAGTGCTCTCATTCCCATATACAGGCTGACTAAAATATGGATATTCTCGCGTCGTGGGCTACACTGCTTTTTCACACTCACCCACACCACTTTGACATATGGATGGTTCTTACGCCTACAGTGATTCTTTCCAGACAGTAAACGATACGTGTCCCAAGTTTGGATGAAATCGGTCAAGTGGTTAGGAGGAAATGTACATCTATCCATACATACGTATTCTGATAAACTAAAGCATTATGACCACCGCCCACCACTATGTTGCATGCCGGCATGCTGGCACTGCGGGGAAGACTAACAGAGCTCCTGGTATCGATGAACTTAGAGTTGAGCAAATTAAAAACTTTGGCAGTAATACCCTACGGTGGCTGCTAGACTTGATAAACGCATGTGTAGAAAGGCTCCATATTCCAAAGATGTGGAGGAAAGCCCGAGTGGTTGCACTTCTGAAACCAGGAAAGGACTCTGATGATCCAAAAAACTTCCGACCTGTGTCTCTTTTATGTCACTGTTTTAAGATCTTGGAACGCCTAAGTCGCATAGAAAGCGTCTTGGAACAACAGATCATCCCACAGCAGGCAGGTTTCCGTCCAGGCAAATCGTGCTGCGGTCAAGTCCTGAACCTGACCCAACATATCGAGGATGGGTTTGAGAGGAAAGAGATCACGGGAGTGGCATTCATAGACCTTTCAGCTGCATATTATATTGTAAACCATCGGAGGCTCCTTAGGAAAGTATATAATGTGACAAGTGATTACCATTTAACATCACCGATTGGTACTTTCCAGCATAATAGGAGATTTTTCGTCTGTCTCCAGGGCAAGAAGAGCAGATGGAGAAATCAGAGGAATGGCCTACTTCAGGGAAGCGTCCTCGCCCCAGCTCTGTATAACATACATACAAATGACCAACCAGTGCCAAACATCACGCTCCAATTTATGTATGCCGATGACACTGCAGTTGCAGCCCAAGGTAACAATTTTATGGATGTAGAGGAGAAATTGACCAGTATCTTGGAAGCTCTCTCCCAGTATTATGAGGCAAACCACCTAAGGCCGAACCCTTCCAAGACGCAGGTCTGTGCATTCCGTTTAAAGAACAGGGAGGAAAATTGTGAATTAAATGTAATATGGATAGGTGAACGTCTCGAGCATTGTAAAACGCCCAAATACCTTGGTGTCACGTTGTATCGCACACTGACTTATAAACATTATTGTAATGCCACAAGGGAAAAAGTCTTAACTAGAAACAACATCATCAGGGAACTAACCAGCGGATCCTAGGGTGCAAACCCAAAAGTCCTGAGCCCTTGTGCTCAGTGTGTCAGCCACGGAATACGCCGCTCCAGTATTGTCTGCATCAACACATGCGAGAAAAGTCGATGTCGTGGTAAATGAAATGGCACGGATTGTTACCGGATGCTTGAGGCCAACCCCAGTGCACAAGATGTACTTAGTCATGGGGATCGCACCGCCCAACATACGACGTGACATCGCTGCCGAAGCCGAAAAAACCAAGCAACAAAAGGACATGCGTCACCCTTTATGTGGACACCAACCTGCTGACCGACGGCTTTGTTCGAGGAAGAGTTTCCTGTCACGTACCCGAGCCCTGGAAGGGTCGGCTGTAGAGAATCGTTTGAAAAGGTGGGAAACCGACCTGAGAAACCCCCATAAAAATGTAAAAGAAGAACTGGCGCCTGGTGGAGACCTACCATACACAGTCTGGAGAACCCTAAACCGTATGAGGGTAGAAGTGCCAAAGTGCAAGACAAACCTGCAACAATGGGGTTTCCTAAAAGAGAATGAGAACACTCTCTGTCTGTGTGGTTCTGTCCAGGATCCTCAAGACCTGCTTATCTGTCCATATTTAGACTAGCCCTGCACAGTGAATGACTTATGGGAGGCAAATGACAAGGCCAGCCGGCCAGGGTGGCCGAGCCGTTCTAGGCGCTACAGTCTGGAACCGCGCGACCGCTACGGTCGCAGGTTCGAATCCTGCCTCGGGCATGGATGTGTGTGATGTCCTTAGGTTAGTTAGGTTTAAGTAGTACTAAGTTCTAGGAGACTGATGACCTCAGAAGTTAAGTACCATAGTGCTCAGAGCTATTTGAACCATTTGACAAGGCCATATTGGCTGCTGATTTTTTGAAGTTTGAAGTCTTGTCCCAGACACGGAAAGTAAAGTAAGGCACTGTGGGCACGTGATGTGTTAACAAAAGTATGTAAGCGGAGCAGACACGGGCGCAGGATCACTCACCCTAGCAAAGATACGACCTGCAAATGGAGAAATCCAATGGAGATAAGCGACTTTGACATGGAGCACATTATTATTGCGCAGGTTCTGTGAACGAGTATCTCAAAAATGGTGAAGCTGGTCGAATGTTCACGTGCTGCAGTCGTGACCATCTATGGAATTAGGTAGAAGGATATGGAACTACCACTAGGCCTTAAATGGTTGGACCTCCACTACTCTTTACAGAACAGAGGACTCGGAATCTTTTCTGCTCTGTACACTAGGACAGATGGTGATTTGTGGCGGCACAATGATGATGGACGCACAAGTGTTTCAGTGCACACCGTTCGTCGTACATTGTTGAACATGGAGCTTCGTAGCAAACCACAGCTACATGTTCACATGTTGACCCAACGACATCGTCAATTACTGATGCAGTGGGTACGGGACCATAGGGATTCGATCGCCGAGCAACGAAAACGTGTCATCTGTTCGGGTGAATCATATTTTTGCTACACTAGGTCGATGATCGTCTTCACAAATGCCGTCAACGAAGTGAACGGTGGCTCGAAACGTGCAGCGCGCCATGCACGCAGACTGGTTGGTTGGTTGGTTTGGGGATTGAAGGGACCAGACTGCTACGGTCATCGGTCCCCGCACACTGGTAGGAGCAGTATTATGCTAAGGGAGACATTCTCCTGCGCTTGCATGGGCCATGTGGTAGTACTCTAAGGCACGTTGACATCTGCGAAGCACCTGCATCCCTTCATGTTTGATGTCTTCCCCGACGGCGATGCCATCTTTCAGTTGTATAACTGTCCGTGTCTTGGTGCCAGAACCGTTTGAGGAGCATTGTAGTGAATTGACGCTGATGTCTCGGTGACCAAATTCGCCTGATGTAAATCCTGTGGAACCCATCTCTGTCGCTATCGGGCGCTATCGCAGCGTACGAAAATCAGTGGCCCGTTATTTACATGAATTACATGACCTGTGCGTGGACATCTAATGCCACATACCTCCACACAAACCCACCAAAAAATCTTTAGATCCCTGATACGCATAATCAGTGATGTATTACGTACCAAACATGGACAAACAAGCTATTAAGCAGGTGGTCACCACGTTTTGCCTCATCTGTGTACATGCAGACAACAGACAGTCAGCATTTTCATACTTATTGAATCCTATGAACATAGCATACATTTTGTCTACAGAAGACATTGAAATTCGACACATAAAAAGAAGTTCTAATTACACATGCTTGTCGGGTCTATAGTGTCGCTATATTGCGATGAGGCTGTAAAGAGCCTATATTTCAATAAATGAAAATCACCAGTTAGCTTTCGTTCTAAAATATTACTTTTATTGTGTTAACCGGTTTTCGGTCTACAAGGCCATCTTCAGACATTTACTGAGTATTGTTACGAAAGAAGATACAATGTTTGTATACAACACTGGACGAGAAGTAACATGTCTAGACTGAAGCAGAGATATACAGTAAGTAACATCTTTGACAGTGTGGTGATAATACCATGAAAAAGTAGAAAATTGAACAGTAAATAAATAAATATGTAGTAGACAAGCAAACTTTAACACAAAATAGGAGCAGCATGCCTACATAACATTTTCTGTTAATAAACAAAACTAATAAAATAAAATAAAATTAGCACTTTACAAGGCTACATCAGGAGGTATAAGACATAAAGTGTGATACAGAAACCAATTAAAATAAGAAACAATTACCAATATAACTACATAATACATAAGAAACTTTAGTAATATCAATAAGATAAACAGAAATAAATAAATGCAGGAAAATGGAAGCGTTTGAAGAAACATACATTAGTAGGAAAGCCTACACTTGCAGGCTATCAGTGCTTTGGCAATAATCTGTGATACCTCAAATAGAAATGGCAGTGTACACCATTTCTAGCAGACAGTGGAAGGGGAAGCAGGTGGGGCATGCAGGAGGGGTACAATTTTCCGTTTCTGTTTCCTGTGTAAGATGTGGTCAATAAGAACTGGACTGTAGCCATTGGCTGTGGCAATAAATTTTATTGTATCTAACTCAGCTTTAAAATCATCTCTGGGCATGGGGATGGATATGAGACTGTCTGATGTTGCTAAACATGAGTTTCCGCAGCAGACGATACGAACGATTTCCCATGTTGTTCCATCTTCGAGTACAATTACGTGACAGAAGTCATGGGATAGCGACACATACACACACTATATATATATATATATATATATATATATATATATATATATATATATATATATATATATATATGGCAGTAGTATCGCATACACAAAGGGTTGAAAGGGTAGTGCATTGGTGGAGCTGTCATTTACACTCAGGTGATTCATGTGAAAATGTTTTCGACGTGATTATGGCCGCACGACGGAAGTGATTAATGGTGGCTGGAGCTAAAATCATAGGCCATTGCACTTCGTAAATCGTATTCCGAGATCCACAGTGTCAATAGCGTGCTGAGAATACCACATTTTTGACATTACCTGTCAGCATGGACCTACGGACTTCCCTTAACGACCGAGAAGAGCGCCGTTTGCATAGAGTTGCCAGTGCTAATAGACAAGCAATGCCGCCTGAGATAACTTCAGAAATCATTATGGGACTTACGACAAACGTATCCGTTAGGATAGTGCCGCAAAATGTGTTGGTAATGGGCTATGCCTTGTGTCTTTGCTACCAGAAGAACATCGCCTGCAGCGCCTCTCCTAGACTCATGATCATATCGTTAGGACCCTAGACGATTGGAAAAACGTAGCCTGATCAGACGAGTCCCGATTTCAGTTGGTAAGAGCTGATGGTAGGATTCGAGTGTGGTACAGACCCCACAAAGCCATGGACCCAAGTTGTCAACAAGGCACTGTGCAACTGGCGGTGACTCCATTATGGTGTGGGATGTGTTTAGATGGAACCTCTGGACCAATTGAACCGATCTTTCAATAGAGATGGTTATGTTCGGCTACTTGGAGACGATTTGCAGCCATTCGTGGACTTCATTTCGCAAAGACCGTGGAATTTTTATGGATGACAATGCGCCATATCAGCTGTCCACAAATGTTCGCGATTGGTTTGAAGAACATTTTGGACAGTTGTAGCGAACGATTTGGCCACCCAGATACCCGACAAGAATCACATGAAACATGGAGCATTATCGAAGGTCAGCTCGAGCACAAAACCCTGCACCGGTTAACACTTGCGCAATTATTGATGGCTGTGGAGGCAGTATGAGTCAATATTTCTGCAGAGGACTTCCAACGATTTTTAGCCCCTGACACTTTGAGCTGCTGCAGTACCCTGGGTAAAAGAAGATCTGACACGATGTTAGGAAGTTTCCCATAAATTTTGTCTCCTTAGTGTAGATTAAGGCCGTTTGAAAAACACAGTAACAGACTACTCATGTGATGTGACAGTGGACTCAGGTTGATGTCTGAACCGCCAAGTTCGGCTGATCCGAAACCAGAAAAACGTATGTGGGACGCTGTGTTGCACCAGCTCAATGTCCACAATCCACCCACCCGTAATTAATTGGAAGTGCGTAGATATCTGCTGCCACATACCTTCGGAAATCTGCGAATGACTTGTCGAATCCATTGCAAATAGAATCACTGCTGTATTGCGTTTCAAATGCGTACTAAAATGCTCTTAAACACATGGTCGTAATGCCATGGCTCATGAGTGTACATATTGTGTTTCCTCTACGTCGTTAGCCATAAACTCTGTAAGTCCTAAATACACTCACCATACTTGCAATAACACGAGAGTCGACGTTATAATCGATGCGAACTCTGCGATGTATAACCAGATGGGGCAGAATGACGCTATTGGTTGCAGCATCACATCGTACACTGACGTTTACTATTGTGCATCCCCCCAACATCTTTCTCCTACGTGCCCATCCCTCAAGTTACTGGTCACTTTATCGTGTTTCTTTGGTTGAATCCAAACTTCGCAGACAGGGTCTCCTATCTTGATGGAGGTATATTTGCCAGATTGCAGCGTTAGACTTGAATGCTAACGAAAAAGAATTTCAAGTTCACCCTTCGTTGTGAGTGACAATACAACACCGCTCTCGACACACACCTCTGTTCTCGGGTCACTTGAATAAACAGCGTGCTCTGTAACAGTCTGGAAAGTGTCTTTCAAGACTCTTGTACTGGGAAACAATTATTAAGGGAAAAAGTTGATACGTTGCGCCTTGCCCGAGTTATTTGGCATGGAAATTACCCGATGAAGCAGGCGCGCGGGCGTGCAAATTCAAGCAGCCAGTCAGAGACAGTGTCTCCAAACTTGTTATACATTTGATTTCCTCAAACCGAACAATCGTAGCTTTTGCTCACCTAGCTCAAATTTATCACTTATGAAAGCGGCACATTTCTTCTTATAGTGGTACATTTCTGCTGATAATGAGTATTAGAACAAGCAGTAACGCACATAGGTGAAGATGTCGGTGCATTACGGCATTTCAGTGGTACAAGTGCTTTAACTGGTTGGATAACTTCAGTATTAAATAACTCGGAAACGGTGCAACGCATCGAATTATTTTTCGTAACAATTATTTCTCAGTACAACCTACACTGCAACACAATTATAAGCTTTTCACACTGTTTATGGTCACCCTGTGTACCAGAGGTTGGAGGCAGATGTTGCTAACTTAAGCCATTATCATGCATTTTCCTTCAAAGTAGCCGGTAGCAGCACATTACGGACAGGACAGAATCACGAAACGTCATATCACGGACCCCTTCACTTCCAGCTGTGACGTATTTACTATGAAGATCACGGCCATCTTGTGCAGGTCAGAAAGCGGCTAAAGGCAGCTAGACGCTAAACAAAGTGATTTTGACCAGCTCTGGAGTGGAGACAGTAATCAAAGCAGAACACTGACAACGAGAAACTAATGAATAAAGTAGCAAAATTTACGAAGCAAAAGTACGTACGAAACATTATTGGCGATGCCAGATGTAACCTTACTGGTATATAAGCGTCGTTGCGTCACCTGAACATGCGTTAGGACGTGTGTTACAAATAATCGTATGTACGTGTATGGTAGCACATGCCTAAGTTCTTTTTTTTACAGTTTGTAATCCCATTACACTGAGCTTATGCTGTCAGAGAACATGCGTTAGGACGTGTGCTACAAATAATCGTATGTACGTGTATGGTAGCACATGCCTAAGGTCTTTTTTTTACAGTTTGTAATCCCATTATTCTGAGTTTATGCTGTCAGATGTAGATAAAAGATAGGTTGCTACTACGTGTTTCTGCATTGGTCACGGTCAGCGATTCCCCTTATTTCGATATCGACTAAACACGATAGCTCGGTCTTGTTTTCGATACGACCACGGGCTGGCACAGTTAATTAATGTTGATGTTACGTTGCGCTTCACCCATGTTTTTCCGGAGTGTGGATTTTTAGTAACCAGAGACAATTATTTCGATTCCTTTGTGATGTGTGTTAAGGTATTACGAATTTTCTCGTCTCGCTGTATTCAGTGATTGTATTACACTGTTTTTGTCCACACAGGTGATTGCGTTCTGTCTCATTCATTTATAAATTATTACGTATCATATCCCCTCTATAGGTTGACAAGCAGAGAACGTTTTTCCCTGTACATAAGGCGATATATATCTGCTCAAGGAAAACAGAACAACAACACTTACTTTGTGTCTGGTGTGCTAAACAGTCTTAATATCATGAATTTAAGCATTGATAATTACTTCTTGTAGCAGGAAACCGCTTCAAAGCTACCAATTCGTTTTGTCGAAAAGAAGGTTGATATAATGTTAGAGGAAGTGATGGTCTTGATCACCATTTACTCGAGCTGCTATCGCAATAGTGAATAAATTAGGAAAATTTACTGAAAATAACTTTTAAGACATAGCACAATTGCTAATAATTATTGGCCGGCTAACGTTATTTCTGAAAATGCAACTAAGGAACACCTAACGTACCTGGTACTAATGAGATGGTCAGGGATACGTGGCAGCAATGACGAAGCAAAGTTGGTGCTTTCATCCCCGCTAGAGAACATACACTCAAAAATAGTTGCATCGGTTTAGTTGGTTGGTTGGTTGGTTTGGGGAAGGAGACCAGACAGCGTGGTCATCGGTCTCATCGGATTAGGAAGGAAGTCGGCCGTGCCCTTTCAGAGGAACCATCCCGACATTTGCCTGCAGTGATTTAGGGAAATCACGGAAAACCTAAATCAGGATGGCCGGACGCGGGATTGAACCGTCGTCCTCCCGAATGCGAGTCCAGTGTCGCATCGCTTTAGTGAAACCGGGGAAACGCTGATACTTGGAGCTGATTGTTGACGTAGTTTCAAAACTGTATTAAAGAAATAATTTTAAATAATGGCAAGTCAACGTATGTGTTTGGAGCCTTATAATTCTCGGACGGTGTGAAATGGTGGGCACTTAGTGCACTGCATATTAACATCTTTTAGTTAATCCACGGAATAGCGCATAGCCAAAAAAGCCATCGATAGAATGTGGCAATCAAAAGTAACTTTCATTCTCTGAAATCCCGCCGGAAGAAAGTGCTTGCTCACAACGGAGGATTCTTCGGTATTGCACGTTACATGTCTCGTTAAATTCTAAGAGAAGGAAATAAATATTTTAGGAAAAACAATTTATATAGCAGAAAACATTTTCTAGCCGTGAATGAGGAACTACGTGTCATCAGCATGTGGTAAGTTCGAAAACATAACAGGTGCCGTAATCATACAAATCCTTACTACATTGAAAGTTAGTGCTTCCTTCCACCGAGCAGCTCAGTGCTACACATACCTTCGTATGAGGCATAAATTTTTTCTTTAACATCGCTCATTACAGATTATTCAGTAATTTCCAGGCAGTCTAGTGTTAACACACTCCAAGAGCCAACGCTTAGTTCTTCAATGCTGAATCTTGGAGGTATTCGATCAATTCAACTTCATACTATAAAAAAGGAATTTGTTAATGTATGAATGTATGAATTTGGCAGCGTAGACGTTCATATGTGATTTTTTCCTTCAGTATTTTTCATATAAATCTCCGTATGATGTCTGCCTTCCTAGAAACTTATCAATGTGGCAGGCTATCGACAAAATTTGGCACTCGAAAGTCACTTTCGTTCTCCGAGGTATACAGGGGAGGAGGGAATGACTATAAGGAGCAGCATCGTAACTAACATGACCGGTGGAAGAACGTGCTAACTCATAAGAGAGGAGTTTGAGATATTGCGCCTTATATGTTTCGTTACATTCAAAGACAAGAAAATAAATGCGTTAAAAATCAATTTATATAGGAGACAAGACTGTCTAGCAGTAGATATAGACCTACATGTCATCATAATATGCTACATTCGGAAACATAACAGATACCGTAATCATACAAACCTTACTAAATTGAGGGTTAGCACTTTCTTCCCCTGACCACTTCAGTTATACCACTCACCTTTCTGAGGTACAAATTCTTTCCATAGAATCGCTCGTTACAGATTATTCAGTATGTAATGCGGCGCTCTTGCAGTAACAATCCCCTTGAGGCATTGTCTAGTTCTTAACTGAAAATATATGACCATTCCACCAGCCCAATTTGATAATGAAGAAAAATGTTTAGGAATTAAGCAAAGTAAAGCTTCAAATGTGATCCACTTCAGTATTTTTCACGCAAGGGGCTCTTAAAAACTTCCAGGACTTGTAGGGGGGACTGAGTAGATAATACTTTGAAGTGGAGCGCATGTCCGGAAACGTACCGTTTCCGTGCTGCAATTATTTGAAAACATATATTTCATTAGCCGTGTCTTATACATCAATTGTTTTAAAGCTTCACTTATTAAAAACCAAAGAGACTAAGAGGACACTTTATCACTGTTCACAGACACTGTTCTTTAAAGTTAAACTTAAATCTCCTTCAATTCGGTTGTGCGACCTCCCCTTGGTGCACCGCAGTCACGCACGCTGGCGATGAAGGTACCTCTTTCTCGAGACTGTTGCGTAGATGTGGCGAAAAGGGTACGCGATGGACTCTGTGGATAACGATCATGATAAAGGCAACGAGAAGCTCTTAAAAAAGCTGAGGTCATCGGTCCCTAGACTTGCACACTGCTTAGACTAACTTAACCTAACCCATGCTAAGACCAACACACACACCCATGCCCATGGCGCCTCGAACCGCGCGTCCACTTCGGCCGGCAGCAGTTCTTCCATTACCGTGAGCTTCGCCACACAGATGGCTCATTTCGATATCTTCTGCAAACGTTTACTCAGTCATGTTACTTTAACAATCTCAGACACGTGAATGAGGCTCGAAACAGGTCAGGGAGGTAGGCTAGACGCCAAATGACATCAGCCAGTCCGACGTAAGCACCCCGTACCATGACTGCCCTGTTGAACACCTGCCTAGCAAACATGTTTTCAAACGGCTGTATCACGGAAACGGTACCTTTCCGGACAGCGGCTCCAATCCAGAATATTGTCTACTCAGTCCCCTCTACAAGTCCTAAACGTTTGTAAGCTGAATTTTAAGCACACTTTATAAATCTCCGTGTCCTGTCAGCCTATCCCGGAATTTATGAATGTGGTAATGTTCTGGAATAAAAATTGTACAACAAGAAACAGAATTAGCAAGGTCGGAAGTTCCATGAGACTTTCCACCGATGGCGCTGTAGTATACAGAGAAGTCGCAACACTAGAAAATTGTGCTTAAACGCAGGAAGCTCTGCAGTGGACCGACGCTCGGTGCAGCGCGTGAGAATTGACCCTCGACATAAACAATGTGACGTGTTGCGAATACACAGAAACAAAGAGCCGTCATTTCATGATCACACGATTGCAGTTAGCTACTGGAAGCAGTTATTTCCATAAAATATCTAGGAATATGCGTTAGGACTGCGGATTTTTGAAAAACATAGGCAATCCGATATATCGGTATTTAAAAAATATTATTATCGCCCCGTCGGCTTAACGAAAAGAGGATCGATATAACGAAGGAAAAACGTATCGACGTACTCACCTATAAAAATATCGGCTGCACCTTGTAAATATACTGCCGGTTTTAGAGCTGCATATTTAAGGATTGGTTTATTATTAGATAATCTGTACATGAAAGCCTAGCAGCCTGCCTATTTACCTTAGAGCAAGAACTGAAAGTACAACGATGCACGTTGCCGGCCGGTGTGGCCGTGCGGTTCTAGGCGCTTCCGTCTTGAACCGCGTGTCCCTAGGTTAGTTAGGTTTAAGTAGTTCTAAGTTCTAGGGAACTGATGACCATAGACGTTAAGTCCCATAGTTCTCAGAGCCATTTGAACCATGCACGTTCACTCTTTGTGATAGCAACTGTGCTACTAATGGTAACTGCATGAAGTGACGCAATAAAAGATGTCTGATGGGTCCGTCGTTCGGTTTCGTCACATATCGGATTTGTCCAGGCCGCTTGATGTCGAGTTTCCTTCCTTTTTTTTTCTTTCCCATTGCTGACAACTACCTAGAAGTTGTAGTGTCAAAATTGCGTGGTGAACTTAAACGTTGCAGCCGATGACGTCACCATTTCCCTTCACGCACCTCCACCTACTGCAGAGTCCAATCTTGTCACTCAGATTTTTGTTCATCATTTCCAGCAACCTTTATAAAATAATGCCGATATTAAGAAATACCTCACTAGCTGCGATGAAATCAATTTTTCAGTGCAACTGGTGTGTTATGTCTTCACATCGGAAACCTTGTTATTCCATTCACATCGACACGCTCCAAGTGCAATCGGACTTCTTCTTTGTGCCAGCTATACTTACTTCACACAGCCAAAGAGAAAGACTGGACGTGATGAAAGCTCAAAAAGCTGTAAGACTGCTTCACACAGTGAAAGTAAAACTTCGTTCTACTGCAATTTCAGAAGAACAGTTACAAATATTTACCTATAATTGCGAAAAAACTATAATATAAAATATAATTATCAACACTCGATATTGCGATTCCGATATGTTATATCGATGTATCGGGGAAATGATTATGGTTTATATGCATCGAGCTTTTTTGGAAAAAATTTATGTATCGATATACTCGTATCTATCTACTGTGTATTATATCTACAGCCCTAGCATACATACGGAGCGATCTGAAGTGGATCGGCAGCATAAAATTAATTAAGAGAGGTGCCAGAATGAGATTCATTGGAAGGGTCTCCCGGAAATGTAGCCCATCAACAAAAGGAAGTAGCTTAGAAAACATTCGTTCGACCAATACTTGATTATTGGTTATTGGCCATCAGTCTGCTATCGGTACCAGATAGAATCCTCCCACCGACAGGCACAGAACACGACTAGCATTTAGGCATTTAGGCATTTCAGTCCACTGCCTGCAGTAAAGTGAGTTCAGTACTCTGGAGACTACAGTCCGACCGTGAAGTTGCTGCTTATGGGGTAACACGACAACCGAGAGTGCCTGCAACATCACCAACGATTATAGTGACACAATCATAGACTGCCGTCAAATTTATTCAGATTTCATTGTAGGTACCGTATAGGACATCAAATGTCACGCACAAAATTGTATCAGATCTTAGTACTGTTTTGTTACGTGTCTTAATAAATATTATTGCGCTACCACATATCAGTTTCTTTCTCTTTTCCCGGTATTTTTAGCTGCTGCTGTTGGGTATCACTCCGTGCGCAACAGTAAGAAGAGGTGCGGTACAGGGTGGTGTGGCAGCTCTCAATATAGGAAAGCTGGACAGGAGGAGAAACAATTAGCGATCAAGTTAACACAATAAACAGAGGATTCGCTTAACTTGTATTTCTCCAAGCATACGAAGATTCATTACAAATAATACAGCAAGAAGAAAGTCCTGCTCTCAGTGTTGACAAAGTAAGAGGCTCTCTTCGTGAACGATGGTGTGGGAGCCGCGACTAGGCGGGGTCTGCATAGCGTCACGTAGCGAAGAGGCTCCAAGTAGGAGTGGGCTGTCTGGCTGCCTCTGGTCGTCCTATATTGCGGCAGCAGTGGCCGCTCGTAGTGAGAGGAGGTCTGCTGGAGGCTGGAGTTCAGCGGGCGTGCTCCATTGGGTCTGCTGGATCCTGTACGGCCGTTATCACCGTCTGATGGGAACGTGCAAATCTGTCGCCAACTTGAAGGCGCCAGTAGGGTGATATCAACATGTGATATAACAGGGGCTGTCTCCTTCAATTTCCTTTCTCCCAGAACTCGCTATTTCAGAAACCATCTATCTTTCACATCCATAAATTCTTTTTATATCGGCCACCATCATTACTGTCAATATCATTGTAACTATTATTATTATTGTTACTGTTATCACAGCGACAATAGTAGAAGTATTGTTTGTTTTCACTTTATTAGTTCATTGTAATTATTAATTACTCACTTTGCCACTTTAGACACTCAAATCATTCTAATACTATATGTTACGCTTCAGTTATTCCTCAATTTCACTGAGGATAGCATTGTCATCAGCGAATCTTATCACTGATATCCATTCACCCAGAATCTTAATCCCACTCGTGAGCTTTTCTTCTATTTCCGTCATAGTTTCTTTGAAGTAGATTGAACAGAAAGGGCGAAAGATCACGTCAACGTCCTACTTTTCTTTGTTGGTTCTTGTGCATATTGTATATTACCCCTGAACGTGTCCCGATTTTTCTTAACTCTCGATTACTGTTAAGTTAGTGCAATAGTAAAGGAAACAAGTACAAATCGGACCAGTAGGAGATCCATATTAAAGAGAGCAGATACAAGATATTACACTGTACATAAATAATAAATCGAATCATTACATCGTACAAACATTGGTTCTGAAGCTCTCGAACTCGACGGACAGACTTCTTCCTTAATTAACTTGCCTCGATAGTTATTGACTCAATCGTTTCCTCGCCATGGCTAATGATCTAAAAATGATATATGTCCTTTCTCTTTGCTCCTGGAAGTTTGTAACGTCGTGACGGAACCACCCCCCGTCACCTCAGCTAAGTTTGGTGCTCAAAATCGCATAAAGAGGACTCCTCCCAGTGGCGCAGCACAATCGATGGTGAGCAGACGGCTGGGTTTGTGAGCTTTCGCTGCGGCCGCTGTTCCACTCGGGCGAGTGGAAGGACCACATCCAGGCGCGTCCACTGCCTCCTCGGCACACCAGGGCCACGGGATCGAGGGCTCCGTCAATATCTGTTTCCGCACGCTTTCATCAGGAACAAGAACACTGTCAATTCGATATTCTACCTCATTTTTTCTCGGTCTTATCGTTCGAAGAGAGGCGGTGAATGTCGTTAGTACGTTTGAGGTGTCTTCTGAAATGTCATAGTTGCTGCCAATAGCGTTGTTTAAACAAAATTATTAGTAATTCGTGTGCCTATCTCGAAGACAGTTGCAAACTGTATGCTTCCCATATCATTTTATTTAATTTAATTTTAGCTCACACACAATCTGCTTTCCTCACAGCCAATATACAACGGCAAATATACACTGCGGTGTGAAACGTCATGAGATACCTCTCAACATCGTTGCCGGACCTCCTTTTCCCGGTATAGTGTAGCAAATTGATGTGACATGCACTCAACAAGTCGTTTGGGTCCACTGCAGAAATATTGGGCCATGGTGTCTCTATAGGTGCCCACAATTTCGAAAGAGCTTCCGGTGCAGGATTTTGTGTACCAACTGACCTCTTGATTATGTCCCATAAATGGTCGATCTGATTCATGTCGGACGATTCGTGGGGCCACATCGTTTACTCGAATTGTCTAGAATGTTCCTCAAATCAATCGCGAACAGTTGTCGTTGATTGGAAGCATGAAGCCCACGAACGGCTGCAAATCGTCTCCAAGTATCCGAACGTAACGATTTCTAGTCAATGATAGGTTCAGTTATATCAGTTCATTCCATTTAAACACTGGCCACACCAGTATGCAGCCACCACTAGCCACAGTGCCGGACTGACAGCTTGGGTCCATGGCTTCATGGGGTCTACACCACACTCGGACCTTACTATCGGCTCTTTCTTTTCTTTCTTTCTTTCTTTTGTTGGTACCTTGTCCCGCGGTTTCGCAGAGTCGACACTGTTAGGAACGGATTTAGCAAGGTTAGTTATAAGGGTTGGCCAGATGCCCTACCTGCCGCCGCCCCGTACCCCTCGGGGTGGAATCAGTGTACCCCAGCTGTCTGCGTCTAGTTTAATCCATGGAATATTGCGAACGTGTTCCGATGTCTGCGAGTCGTCTAACTGAGGCGGAACGTGGGGACCAGCCCGTTATACCACCTAGCGGGATGTGGAAAACCGCCTAAAAACCACATCCAGGCTGGCCGACACACCGGCCGACGTCGGTAATCCGCTGGGCGGATTCGATCTGGGGCCGGCGCGCCTGCCCGAGTCCAGGAAACAGCGCATTAGCGCTCTCGGCTAACCTGGCGGGTTAACCTTACTATCGGCTCTTATCAACTGAAATTTGGACTGATCTGACCAGGCTACGGTTTTCGAGTCGTCTAACCAATCTCACAAGCATTAGAGGCGCTGCAGGTGATGTGCTGTCGTGGCCCATTTACATTAGATTTTGCTGCACTGCCCAAATGGATACTATCACTGACGACGGAACATGGGTTCTTCACTTCGAACGAGAAACAAATGGGCAGTCCATGTAGTGGTGTCATACCACCTCTCCGCCAAAGAAATTGTGCACAACCGCATTCTCAGCCGGTAAAGTCGTGGTGACGGTCTTATGGGGCTGTGATGGTGTTATTCTGTTTGATGTGCTCCCTCAGCGTGAAACGATCATTTCTGAAGATTATTGCGCTACCCCCAGGAAATTCAAGAAGCGACTTCAGCGTGTCCATCGCCACAAACATGCAAACGAAATTCTCCTTCTCTACGACAACGCAAGGGATCGTACGAGTCTACACAGTCGCGAGGAGCTCGTAAACCTTCATGTTTTTTTTCACATCCGCCGTACAGCCTGCAACTCGCACGTTCCGATATCCATGTGTCTGGCCCAGCGAAAGATGTACTCCGCGGGAGGCAGTACGTGGCTGAAGGGGAGGTTACTCACGCAGCAAGACATTGGCTCCGACGTCAAACAGTAGAGTTGTACTATGCGCGCATACAGGGACGACCTCCCAGTAATGCTGCGTAAGGCCGTCGCATTGAACGGGGATTTTGCTGAAAAATAAGGTTACGCATAGGAAAGAGTGGGGAGTAATGTGGTGTATTGATATCCTGAATAAAACCAATCTGCTTTCAGACAAAAAAGTGTTGAATTACTTATTGAACATCTCTCGCAACTTAAGGGGGTATGTAAACGATTATAGATGCATTTCTCTGTGATACGTAGAGCGGCCACCAGAGTGCGTTAGTGATGTTCGTGTTTCCTATTGTTACAAGGCATGGTAGGTAATATAAGGGTCCTTGAACAGTGGCAGGCGTTGAGCGACCTCTGCCAAGGAGATCAAGGTTCCGCGTACTTGTCTGCGACGGCGTTATCAGCACCTGACAGTATTTTAAAGGGGCCTCATTGTGGCCCTCCATTCGGCAAGCTAGTCGAATCGTGGAATGTCAACAGCTGTGGGGTATTTGGATGTGAGAATGGTCCGATTTTGGAGTGGATGGTAACGTGTGGGCAGCAGTACTCGTCGTCTAGGTTACGGTTGACCGCGTCTGACCACTACAAGGAAGGATCACCATATTGTGTGTGAAGCGCATCGGAGCTCCTTCCCATCTCTGACATGCCATCCGAGAAAAAGTAACGTGACTCCTTGAAGAATTCTATGTCATCCTGCACCATTGGTCAGAAATCTAGCAGCAACTGCGCTAGGTACATACCGTTCCATGCGCAGGGTGCCATTAATACTACAACACAAACGCTTGCGTTTGGCTTGGTGCCGTGATCGAGAGACATGTTCTGGTGACAAATCCCGTCGTATTGTGTTCAGTGATGAATCACCGTACTGAACTAGCCCGGATGAGAATCACCGTCGACTTTGGCGAACTTGGGGTGACCTCCCATTCTTCCAGTGATTTGGAGAGGCACTTTGGTGTTAGTCCAGGTGTCATGGTGTGGGAATCCATTGGTATGACCTCTGGCCACGGCTAGTAGGGGCTGAGATAACTCTGACGACACAGTGGTACGTCACAGACATCCTGCATTCTCATCTGCGACAGTATCGTGATGCCATTTTTCAGCAGGATAACGCTCGTTCACATATCCTACGCGTCTCTATGAACAGTCTGTGTGATGTTGACGTAGACTTGAGATCAGCATAATTCGCATGTCTGCCTATGACAGAACATGTGTTGAACCGGCTCGGAAGTCAGCTATGGCCTATTGCCGATACCTGTATCAAGGACAGTTGCAACAACTTTGGGCTGGTTCCCTCAGCAGATTATACAGATGCTTCATAAGACCTTTCACAACCGAATCAGTACATGCATCCAGGCCACTGTGGTGCAACATCACACTGATAAATGGTATCATATTGTCAAGTATTATGTATTTACATAATTAGGCTACATGAATGTAATTGAGAAGCGTTTTTATCATGTGACAAGAAATCACTCTACATCACGCCACTTAATTAATAATAAAAATAACAGTCACATTAACTAATACGAAGCGCTGTATGCTACAAGTAAACGCAAGTTGAAAGATATTTCAATATGTTTTTACTGCGTCGCTTTCTTGCATTTTTGCCTGTTCAGTGCTAATTTTGCGGTGATTTTAAACCTACTTCCCAATGAGCTAGAGACTTGAAACAACATGGCTCAGAATAGGATGAGAATTAAACATTTACTCGCTTTCTTGCCTGGTGTGTGGCGGAGGGTAGAAAAATGGTTCAAATGGCTCTGAGCACTATGGGACTTAACATCTATGGTCATCAGTCCCCTAGAACTACTTAAACCTAACTAACCAAAGGACAGCACACAACACCCAGTCAACACGAGGCAGGGAAAATCCCTGACCCCGCCGGGAATGGCGGAGGGTAGTTTTTCTGTCTCTCCATGAGGTACAAATTTTTCAATAGTCTTTAAACTAAGTTCCTAGTGAGTTAAGAGACTTGAAAGTCCCACTATCAGTCAGAACTGGACGACACTGCAGTATTAGCCCCCGTTCTCGTGTGACGTATGGCGGAGAGTACTGTATGTGCCACTGCTACTTCCCCCTATTCCTGTTCCTGTCACAAATGCTTGTGGTAAGAATGACTGCGTGGAAAGCTCTGCGTCAGCTCCAATCTTTCTAATTTTTACTTTCACGTCTTTTCACGAAGATACAAGTGGGAGGAAGCAATATACTCGTTGAGTCAGATGAAAATAAACTGAATCAAATCTGAAATTTATCATATGTCTTTTCTGTAATCTCGTCAAAATGTTTGTAGTCGATTGAAAAAATTCTCACTAAGAAGGAGAAAATAATTTTAAAGGAAGTTTTTTAATATAAAACGTTTTTAAACCGGAATAAAAAGTATAGAATAGTTTCTCCTAGCCCCACTCAGATGCCTAACCCCAAACATTTGTGCTTGTGAATGTTTAATTGCTGCAACAATAGCGAAATTGTAAAATCTAAAACGAATAACGTGGGACACATGCAGTAGATATTAACAAGGAGTATAGAGAGTGGCGGTCCTTGAGAGAAATCACACAATAGCTCGTGTTGTTTGTAGTGCAATAAATTGCTAATGACCTAGGTCAACTATTCATGCATTATCTGTTGCGCTTAACTAGGTGGAGAAGCGCGTTACTGTTCGATCACACAACAGGCGAGAAATCAGCGGAAACAGAAACAACAGTGAGATACCAAGTACTGGTGTGACTTAAAATGGAACGAAAAAATGAAACTAACTGTAAACAATGCAGATGCCAGGTTGAGATACATTGAAAGAATCCTAAAAAGGAAATGTGATCTACCCACTAAAGACGCTTTTTCGACTAATTTTTACGAAGGTGTATGGCACAATGGGAGACTTTGGACTTACTTTCGGGAGGGCGGCGTGTAAGGGAATACGTGACGTCTGATGGTTTCTATAACAGGTTTAGATCGAACAAAACGATACGCCAACACAAACACCAACTAAAAAACGGTCGAGAAACTACAAAAAATTTACTTGGACTTGTCTTTTGACAATCTTCGTTTAAGCTATCAGCACACCCTAATATCTTATTACATAATGAAACAAAGATTTATCAAGATCTTTATCGAATTTTAAGCAAATTAGACTTGTCTTGCTCTCGCGCCAAATAACTTTAGTTTTTGAACTACATTTCTAATAAACAAACAAGTAGCTAAACGAACAACTATTACCAACTTCACAGATTAATGAATACTATGTGGAGTCTGAGAACTAAACGAAATCAAAAATGGATACCCAAACCAGAGTCATAGATGTGTAAGGCTAATAAGAAGTTCGTTGTGCTTCTCCTCCTGGTGAACTGATTGTAGTATCCGTAACAGTTCTGTCACATATCAATTTATCATATAAATTCCATCTCTGAAGCCGGCATACTCTTCTTGGCAAGCTTCATGACTACTTTATTTTTTCGAGGTTTAACTGGCAGAGGTAGTTTATAATGTATTTCCTCAGGAAAAGTCAATGTAGTCGGTGCTTTCTAACGGTGGTCTAGCGGTTCTAGGCACTCAGTCAGGAACCGCGTGACTGCCACTGTCGCAGGTTCGAATCCTGCCTCGGGCATGGATGTGTGTGATGTCCTTAGGTTAGTTAGGTTTAAGTAGTTCTAAGTTCTAGGGGACTGATGACCATAGATGTTAAGTCCCATAGTGCTCAGAGGCATTTGAACCATTTTTTTCGGTGCTTTCTGAACTACCAAATCATGACACATAAGTTGTGAGAATAATGCAGTACAGCGAACTATATGCTTGTGTTCAGTAGATTGTCCAAATAAACTGTACTGTGATATAGGGGACTTTCCATTATTAGCATCCTTACTGTCAAACAGAAACAATTTTTTTAAATGAGAAGAGAAATCTAAAAATCAATCTTTGAAACATCTACAACAGTGATCTTCTTGGATGTATTTCAGATGCCGGAATTTGAGTATTGTTTGGTGCAGTGACAAAGGCCACAGACATGTCTGGTTATTGCCTCAAACGCCCAGTGTTGACAAGTTTATTCCCTGTGTTATACCAAATGGGTCATATGGACAGGTCTCATTCTTGCACCATACAATTGAACTCTTTTTAAACTATGTAATTGTAGTAAAACCTTATTTTCGGCCAAAAATGGAAATTTTTGGTAAGTTTATATGGGACCAAAGGGCTGATGTGATCGGGCCCTAGGCTTACACACTACGTAATCTTACTTAAAGTAACTTACGCTAAGGACAACACACGCACACACCCATTCCCGAAGAAAGACTCTAACTTCGAACGGGTGAAGCCGCGCGAACCGGTGCAAGGCGCCCAAGACCACGCGGGTACCCCGTGCGTCCCAAAAGTGGACATACCAGGTTGTTGCACCAATGCTTTCAATTGTAGCCGCCAATCAGAATAAGCAAGTAAAACAATGGATAAAATTCACACATTTAACGCACGGAAAGGAAATCAAACATTGCGATGTCCAACAAAAATGCAATTAATACAGTCAAAATTATGTAAAAACTCACTGATAAATATTACGGCACTAAACTACATGAGAACGTGTCCAGTACACAATAAGCCCCTCCGACTGCCACAAGCCACTAAACTGATTTCACTTGATACTGTTGAAATAACAAATTGATTACTATATTTACAATAGGCTGTTGAATATCACGTCGAAACAGGTGATTACTGACTACTCCTCATCGACATATTTAGGAATTATCAAGAAAGTATAAAAATATGTAACAGAAAAATTAATTTGGTATGAGGCTCTTTTAGTGTTAAGTCAAGCAACACTATATTTTTGACTTGTTACAATTATAACATCAAAAATTGGATGGCTGCTTCATAGTCATGAAAAATAACACATCTGTTTCGCAATTTCATCTTAGGTCTCTTTCTCGTCCACAAATTCGATCAGAATATACAATGTTCAAAAGCTGAAGTTTCATTAACTCTCTTCAAAAAAAGTAAACAAATAGCCATAGGCCTACATAATACCAAAATATGAAAAATAACACATCGCATCCCAGTCCATGCCATACCACTTCACGTTACTTGCTGCCATTTTTCCATTCTTCGTAGTCCACTCACTATCGATCTCACGATAGTTAGCAGCGAACCGCTTTTGTTCGTCGTCCTGTGCTGCCCTCGAGACAAAGACGAAAGTCTTCTGTTGACGGCTTACGAACGATTTATTCCTTTCCAGGCGGTTCAAATTCTCATCCAGCCGTTCAGATTTAGCTTTTGCGTGATGAACTTCAATCGCTTAAGGCAACTCTTCACATCGTTCCTTTGAAGAGCGGGTGGTCAAGTTCGTTCCCCACGCTTCTCCTATCTGAGCTTGTGCTTCCTGTTTAAAAATTTCTTTTTCGTCGGGACGTTAAAACAAAATCTTTCTTCCTTCTTCTTCGAGAGAACTACATCAGTTTGTAACACTTACTAGTTCCTATTAAGGGAACTAGTATATGAATAAGTCTTAAAATATAGGTTTTAAAATTTTCGTCTTAAAAATTTTTCCGTGGCTTTCAAAACAATAAAAAGTTTAGTTCGAGGAAATTGTACCGAAGAAAGCACCAAAAGTGGCTGCACACGTGACAACACCCCCCAGAACAATGTTTTGTTCTCATCATAAGCATTCTTTGTCATTTGGTGTTGTAAAACCTATATCTAGCGATCTTTGTGACGTAAGTTATTAAAGAAGTGTTTACGTGGTAGTGCTCACAGCCCAAATGGGAGTTTCAACTGCATACGTATGGAAATGGATACCAAAAACTGTTTCAGAAGGTGTGTTTGATTCTCTGCTATGTTTCAGTGTCAAGGTCCAAGGTTCTGGAATTGACGGGAGTGCCTGGTGGACTAAATATGCAGACCTTTAAATGCCACTGACTGCTGCAGGCTCCCGATACAGGGAAATCAGTGTTGGAAGTCACCAAATAAGTAATATTAAAAAAGATGAGGTGTTTAAAAAAAAAGACAGTAAGACAACACCAGAAACAAGATGAATACGGATCTAAAATGCATTGGTATTATGCAGGTTAGACAGAGAAACAAGTTTCAATTTCATCTTGAATTTCCGTAAAGTCCACTTTTTTGCTATTCTGGTACATATGGGTTAAAAATTATTAAAGATAGAGGAAAAAAATTTTGTATACTGTCTTAAAACATACTCAGCTAAAAAGTAGCCTATTCTTATGACTTAAATTTAAAAATTAAAGACTCATTTAAGAAAAACTATGAGTTATGTTCGGAAAATATTGGTAATCACCATTTAAAAAATTTTGAACCATAATTTTTGACAGAAACATCTTTTTAAAAGTCCAGTTTAAAGGTAATAGCATAAAGAAGTCCCGGGAAAAAATCAAGCTTCTAGTTTGTTTTTATTTCAAGAAATGTGTGGCTATGCTGTATATAAACAATTAATATGTTTCACTTTCAACACAAAATGAAATTTAGAAAAAAGTGTGTTTCATACATCAAAATGTTCTCGAAAGTTCTGTTAGAAGATGGTGAACATTCCGTGGGCTTACAATTCTCATTCTTTGAGCTATACTATTTAGGAAACTGACAATTTTTTCGAGATTCTCTTTTGTGTTCACGAAACAGTCACCTTCATAGAAAATATACATTCCAGTGACAAGCTGCATGCGTCATTACCAGTTCGCTTAGTAAATACGAGAGCGTTATCAAGATGTCTATCTATCTGAGTGGCAGACGCTACCAAGAAACTCTGTGCGTCACAGAGTATTACTATTTTACTAATGTGCCCTACAAGAAGAGTCATAAAACATATTACTTCCGCTCTCACGTATACACTACAGGCCATTAAAATTGCTACACCACGAAGATGACGTGCTACAGACGCGAAATTTAACCGACAGGAAGAAGATGCTGTGATATGCAAACGATTAGCTTTTCAGAGCATTCACACAAGTCTGGCGGCAGTGGCGACACCTACAACGTGCTGACATAAATTTCCAACCGATTTCTCATACACAAACAGCAGTTGACCGGCGTTGTCTGGTGAAAATTTGTTGTGATGCCCCGTGTAAAGAGAAGAAATGCGTACCATCACGTCTCCGACTTTGATAAAGGTCGGATTGTAGCCTATTGCGATTGCGGTTTATCGTATCGCGATATTGCTGCTCGCGTTGGTCGAGATCCAATAACTATTAGCAGAATATGGAATCGGTGGGTACAGGAGGGTAATACGGAACGCCGTGCTGGATCCCAACGGCCTCGTATCACTAGCAGTCAGGATGACAGGCATTTTATCCGCATGGCTGTAACGGATCGTGCAGCTACCTCTCGATCCCTGAGTCAATAGATGGAGACGTTTGCAAGACAACAACCATCTCCACGAATAGTTCGACGACGTTTGTAGCAGCACGGACTATCAGCTCGGAGACCACTGCTGCGGTTACGCTTGACGCTGCATCACAGACAGGAGCGCCTGCGATGGTGTACTCAACGACGAGCCTGAGTCCACGAATGGCAAAACGTCATTTTTTCGGATGAATCCAGGTTCTGTTTATAGCATCGTGATGGTCACATCCATGTTTGGCGACATCGCGGTGAACACACATTGGAAGCGTGTATTCGTCATCGCCATACTGGCGTATCACCCGGCGTTTTGGTATGGGGTGCCATTGGTTACACGTTCGGTCACCTCTTGTTCGCATTGACGGCACTTTGAACAGTGGACGTTACATTTCAGATGTGTTACGACCCGTGGCTCTACCCCTCATTCGATCCCTGCGAAACCCTATATTTCAGCAGGACCGAATGTTGCAGGTCCTGTACGGGCCTTTCTGGATACAGAAAACGTTCGACAGCTGCTCTGGCCAGCACATTCTCCAGATCTCACACCAACTGAAAACGTCTGGTCAATGGTGACCGAGCAACTGGCTCGTCACAATACGCCAGTCACTACTCTTGATGAACTGTGGTATCGTTTTGAAGGTGCATGGGCAGCTGTACCTGTACACTCCATCCAAGCTTTGTTTGACTCAATGCCCAGGCGTATCAAGGCCGTTATTACAGCCAGAGGTAATTGTTCTGGGTACTGATTTCTCAGGATCTATGCACTCAAATTGCGTGAAAAAGTAATCACATGTCAGTTCTAGTAGAATACAATTGTCCAATGAATACCCGTTTATCAACTGCATTTCTTCTTGGTGTAGCAATTTTAATGGCCAGTTGTGTATATCACGGGGAGCCGCGACGCAATAGCCTTATATTGCACGACATAAATACAGAAAGCCTCCTAACATTCATTCTGTACACGCATTGTTCGTGAATGGAACAAGAAGACGTGGAAACGACAGCAACACCAGAAGTACCCTCCTTGCAGAGTATACATTATCTGATCAAACATATCCGAACACCCGTTCAAATGGCTCTGGGAGTTAATATATCAGGTCATCAGTCCCTTAGAACTCAGAACTACTTAAATGTAACTAACGTAAGCATATCACACACATCCATGCCCGAGGCAGGATTAGAACCTACGACCGTAGCGGTCGCGCGGTTCCAGACTGAAGCGCCTAGAACCGCTAGGCTACACCGGCCGGCAAAAACCATACTTAATGCAGAATTGACCACTAGGTGTCACGAGAGGCTGTAGCTCTCGTATAAATAAGGCAGAGAGTACTGTCAGTAGAGAATCAGTAACATTAGGTTCGGTCGGTCACGAAAGCTCACTGACATGCAACACTGACGTAGTCATTGGATGTCACCTGAGCAACAGATCCATTAGGGACATTCAAGCCCTTCTAAAGTTGCCAAGTGAACTACTAGTGAAGTGATTGCGGAATGGAAACGCGAAGGAACGACCACAATTTCAACAAGACCAAGCAGACACCGTGTACTGAGAGAGAGAAACCATCGAGCTTTACGGTGGTGTTTGTAAAACATACCACGAAATCAACGGATGGAACCACTCGTGAGTTCGGAAGCGCTAACAGCAGGCCAGCTAGCACGATGATTGCGCTTTGGGGTGCAGCTTCTCATGATAGCTGGTAAGGTTCTTCAGGCGATTGCCAAACCCAAACCCTCCCATTGCATTGCAACAAGGATATAGCGTGAGTCACAATTCCAAATAACACGTTTTCAGTCATCCACTCCCAAGAGGTGTAGTTATTTACACCAGCTCAGTCGTCGCATAGCATTGACTACAGAAATGTATAGCTTTTGAGGGATTGTTTGACCACGTCACCCCATTCTTTCTAACTCGGTACGCACAGTCTTTATGCTAAATTGACTGCTGGTAGCAATTCCGAACTTATGAGTGATTCCTTCCTCTGATTCTATGCTATTTTTTATGACCGCCGTCCACAATGCTTAACGTCCAGCATCATACGATAGCGGTGTTCGGATACATTTTCGATCACATAGTGCACATGGGGTGTTTCCGTGATCATGTGAAAATCTGGGGATCCTGGAGAAGAAGAAATGCTTCAGTGTCTATTATTTTGTGCACGTTGATTTCCACAGCCTAAAAAAGTATAAAGCCGTTTCTACTACCACTTTTTGTGTTTGGGCTATCATTCTTATGAACTGTTTGAGGCAACACACCACGGTTTGCTGTTCACTGGAGCCTACACTCTACGTCCGGAATGGTTTGTCGAAAATATTCCAATCTGTCTTCTCGGTGAATTTTTTTCTCCTCAAAAATTCCCTTAAGTAGGACAGAAGTATTTTCCCAGGCCCGATGTCGTAACAGATAGTTCTTTCCTCCACGATTCTCTGGAGAACCTTCTCATTTCTTACGTTACCAGTCGACTTGATATTCAGCATCTTTCTTTTGGTTCTCTTCTTCTTCCGGTTTTACCACAGACTCTCTTCCACGTAGTGCTATGTTCCATATGCAAATTAAGACTTATATTTAATACTTGAAGATTTTCTTTTAGTGTTGACTGCAACCTTTGTTAAGCTGCTTCTTATCTTCTCCTTGCTTCGTTATTTTATTTCGTAGGTAGCAGACTTCTCGTTAGTGGATGGTCCCCAGTTTTAAAGTTAATTTCGTCGCTGATTTCAGTTCTACTGCTCCTGATGTCGTAAATCCTTTGTTTACTCTAAATAATTTTCTTACGCCATTCAAGAAGTCTCCGCAACTTTCAGACAGGACAGTAATGACATCAGCAGATAGTAGCACCGATATTTTTCACCCTTAATTCTTATCCCATTTCCGAAACCTTCTTTTATTTACTTTATTGTGTCTTCGATAGGAGAAGAAAAATACGGCATCTCTGTCTGACTTCCTTATTAATTTCGACATTCTCTCCGTTATCCAGTTTCATTATTCCCTCTTGATTATTGTACATTGTGTCCATTTTACCTTTTACTCTATAATTTACACATTTTTTTCTCTCAGAATATCAATTTCAAACATCTTACTTGACTCTTCGTTGCCAAACGCTTTTTGCAGTTCGACAAGAACTACGATAGACTGTAGTGTTTTAAATTCTCGCTTCCACTATCAACAGCAAGATCGGAATGATGTCTCTAATGCCTGTAGTCGTCCTAAAGCCAAACTGATTGTCAGTTTTCTTTTCCATTCTTCCAGAGATTTTTCTTGCCAGGAACTTGGACGCGTAAGCTGTCACACTGATCTTGTGACAGTTTTCTCATTTATGTGACCTTGTTATTTTGTCTGCACGAAAGTCCAATGGTAAGTCTGTAGCCCATTAGATTCTACACACTATTATATGCCATTTCCTCAAGAAATATTACAAAATTCTACAAGTGTGTTATCTATATTTTCGGCCTTATTTGATCGCTGGATTCATGTGGACCGCTTCGTTCTCCAATAATTTATCTATCGTTTCATCAAAACTAATTAGTGTCGGCTTTATGGCCATTTTCTAGTGTTACGTACGAAAGTTCTAACATTCTAGCTTCCTCTAAATTCCTGGCAGTGCACCTCTTCATTTCTAACATTTGTTTGCAACTACACTCCTGGAAATTGAAATAAGAACACCGTGAATTCATTGTCCCAGGAAGCGGAAACTTTATTGACACATTCCTGGGGTCAGATACATCACATGATCACACTGACAGAACCACAGGCACATAGACACAGGCAACAGAGCATGCACAATGTCGGCACTAGTACAGTGTATATCCACCTTTCGCAGCAATGCAGGCTGCTATTCTCCCATGGAGACGATCGTAGAGATGCTGGATGTAGTCTTGTGGAACGGCTTACCATGCCATTTCCACCTGGCGCCTCAGTTGGACCAGCGTTCGTGCTGGACGTGCAGACCGCGTGAGACGACGCTTCATCCAGTCCCAAACATGCTCAATGGGGGACAGATCCGGAGATCTTGCTGGCCAGGGTAGTTGACTTACACCTTCTAGAGCACGTTGGGTGGCACGGGATACATGCGGACGTGCATTGTCCTGTTGGAACAGCAAGTTCCCTTGCCGGTCTAGGAATGCTAGAACGATGGGTTCGATGACGGTTTGGATGTACCGTGCACTATTCAGTGTCCCCTCGACGATCACCAGTGGTGTACGGCCAGTGTAGGAGATCGCTCCCCACACCATGATGCCGGATGTTGGCCCTGTGTGCCTCGGTCGTATGCAGTCCTGATTGTGGCGCTCACCTGCACGGCGCCAAACACGCATACGACCATCATTGGCACCAAGGCAGAAGCGACTCTCATCGCTGAAGACGACACGTCTCCATTCGTCCCTCCATTCACGCCTGTCGCGACACCACTGGAGGCGGGCTGCACGATGTTGGGGCGTGAGCGGAAGACGGCCTAACGGTGTGCGGGACCGTAGCCCAGCTTCATGGAGACGGTTGCGAATGGTCCTCGCCGATACCCCAGGAGCAACAGTGTCCCTAATTTGCTGGGAAGTGGCGGTGCGGTCCCCTACGGCACTGCGTAGGATCCTACGGTCTTGGCGTGCATCCGTGCGTCGCTGCGGTCCGGTCCCAGGTCGACGGGCACGTGCACCTTCCGCCGACCACTGACGACAACATCGATGTACTGTGGAGACCTCACGCCCCACGTGTTGAGCAATTCGGCTGTACGTCCACCCGGCCTCCCGCATGCCCACTATACGCCCTCGCTCAAAGTCCGTCAACTGCACATACGGTTCACGTCCACGCTGTCGCGGCATGCTACCAGTGTTAAAGACTGCGATGGAGCTCCGTATGCCACGGCAAACTGGCTGACACTGTCGGCGGCGGTGCACAAATGCTGCGCAGCTAGCGCCATTCGACGGCCAACACCGCGGTTCCTGGTGTGTCCGCTGTGTCGTGCGTGTGATCATTGCTTGTACAGCCCTCTCGCAGTGTCCGGAGCAAGTATGGTGGGTCTGACACACCGGTGTCAATGTGTTCTTTTTTCCATTTCCAGGAGTGTATAAAAGTTCTAAGGTTGATTGATCGACTTTAGCAGCCTTTCTTAAATCGCAAGTGAATGCATGTGGAGGCGGCTTCTGAGTCGTCAACCGCTGACCAATCAATTCATTTGCTATGAGTCGGTATTGACCGCCAGGTAAGAGGTTTTGTATTTATGGTCCGACAACAAATCACACGAGTTCTGCCTACTTGCCTACTTGTGATCAGTATAGTATCAATACGTTACAAATGGTTCATATGGCTCTAATAACCGTCGGATTTAAAATCTGAGGTCATCAGTCCCCTAGACTTAGAACTACGTAAACCTAACTAAGCTAAGGAGATCACACACATCCTAGCCCGAGGCAGGATTCGAACTTGCTACCGTAGCAGCCGCTTGGTTCCGGACTGAAGCGCCTAGAGCCTCCGCTCGGCCACAGCGGCCGGCTAATACATTACAGCAACGATTTGTGGCACTTGTAAGTAACTGTAAATAAGTTTTTTGGAAGACCAGGATGTTTTATATTTATGTGTGTATTAACACTTGATAAATACACTCATCAGCCAGAAGATTATGATCACCGACTTACTATCGACACAAACCCGTTCAGAAGGTAACAGCGCCACTTGCCGAGTAATGACTGCTAGTCGGATACATGCACGGTGCGTGTACTATCAGTGATTATGCTGGCCGGCCGTGTGTAATAATGGCGAAGGCGCGCGATGTGTATGAGTTTCACCGTGGGAGAATTATGATAGCCCGGAGGCTCGCCACAGGCATTTCGTAAAAAGCACGACTTATCGAGTGTTCGAGGAGTGATGCGGTGAGTTCGTTCAACACGTGGCGAAACCAAGGTGAAACCAAGCCCAGATGTGGAGTTAGGCGGCCACCCTCATTACAGATCTCGCCATGTCACAAAGCCAGGAGTGTAATGGAGTGGTTCGAAGAACACATTGGCACATGTCAGTTCAAGCCCCCAGCTGACCATATTTTTTGTGGACGGATGGCAGATAGCAGCAATGGACAGAATACAGTGGAGGAGGAAACATGTAGCAGCGTGCGGCCCACTGGGCCTGATCACTTAGAAGAAGATGATGAAGAAGAAGTTCCTATGGGACCAAACTGCTGAGGTAATCGGTCCCTAGGCTACACACTACTTAATCTAACTTAAACTAACGTGCGCTAGCGACAACACACACACTCATGCCCGATGGAGGACTCGAACCTCCGACGGGGGGGGGGGGGGGGGGGGGCTGCGCGAACCGTGGCAAGGCGGCCAAGACTGCGCGGCTAGCCCACGCGGCTCGCCATATCTGAACCTGATTGACACATCTGGGATGTCATCGAACGTGGCGTCAGAGCTCATCGTCCCTCTCTCCGTAATTTACGGTAATTAGGTAACTGGTGCAGATGTGGTGCCTACTCCCTCCACCGACCTGTAAGGCCTTACTGTTTCCATACCACGACGCGTCGCCGCTGTTATCCGTGCCAAAAGTGAACATACCAGCTATTACACAGGTTGAAAGGTCTCTGTTGGATTCCTTTCATGTTAATTTCTTAAATCTTTTGTCATTTACGGCATAAATTCCTCTTCTAAATTTACTGTGGCGTTTCTGACTATCTGGGAGGAGACTGAGTAGTGGAACGTGTTACTTTTACACATAAACAAGAACGATCTGTGACACTACTACACTTTAAAACACAGTTTATATGTAATTCATGTCACACAGTCTCATACGGAACCTACATCCGCTTTCTTTTATATACTGCATATGATAAGATACTGTCATCCCCCTTCCCTTCTGTGTGAGAGGATGAATGAGCAAATGTATTTCTAGTTTCATGCCTGAGAGTAGCAGACAAGCCTGTCTGCTAGAGAACAGTAGGACCAACGTCGGAACAGGTAGCTACGCTTTCTAAAAGCAAAGAGGTTTCTATCCTTAGTATGGTCCTGTCCGTCCCTTGTCATGTTGGTATAGGAAGCTGCCCCTCTGGCCACTTCCGTTTGTAGTGGGGAGCCACCCTCAGGAAGGGACCAGGGCGGTCTGTCCGCGGCGAGCGTCTGAAGTGGTAAGATCTCCGGCTAAGCGCGTGTCTGCTAAGTCCGTAGGACAATGGATTTCTTAAGTTCAGCCTAACTGAAAATTTAATCACCTTTATTTCAGGTTTAGCTCTAAAATATCTAATGTTATCTTAAATTGCAGCACAGTGTAATTCGAGTGTGAAGTTCAGAATATATACCCGGTAGTTGCTTTGTCACTATTTTGTGAGTAAAGTGGAACCACGTGTGGATGATCCGTAACTCTAACTAAGATCATCAATCTTAAATGCGAATGTGCATGAGATTATAACCTCTCGTCTTGACAATATTTTTCAATATAGCAACTTTTCTTTATGTTCAACCTACGTGGGGTGTACTTTGTGAGACCAGTACCACGTGCTCATACAATGGTTTGACCCATCAGGTTAATAGTAAGACGTTAGTAACCAGTTCGAGGTTTTTCTTTTGTAAATTGCTTTTCGATCTAATTTATTTCAACTATCAAAATTATTGTGGAGTTACACTCTTTGTGTAAACCAAGTTGACCACGTGAAGCATGTGGTGTAATCATCAAAGTAGCCCTCAGCTATTCTTTTCGGGAAGATTTCACAGAGAATTAGTATGAATTTAGTATACCAGTGTGTGATAATTACATGATGGACAGGATTGTGCTACGAACGTAACTTCTTTGGCTGAAAATGGAATCGGTTGGTCGTGGTTAATTTCCTCTTGCATATGTTTCAACGTTCTTCGTGTGTTATTTTATGAATGCAGTGTTGTATGCAGTCTCCCAATCTTGGCTCCATATTTGATGTGTTCCGTAAGATTACAATCTCACATTTTCACAATCCTAAATAAGGCACCAGCTTAGGTATGAATCGAGTTTAATATGCTGAAATTTCAATGATCAATGTTAAAATAAATTTCCAAATATAAACTGATTTATTTCTTTTTATTTAAATTCTCTTTTTATATACATATCACCGGTTGTCGTATGGCTATTAAAAGATTATAATTAATGTTAGTCTGGTTGGGGATTTGGTAAGCTAGACTGGATACCTGGTGAAACAGTTGCTCAGTAATGCAAGGTTAACTTCGCCAGACAGCTCACAGCTTTTAACCCGCTTTATTGTCAATCAGCACCGCTTTCATAGCAAATTAAAGCAACAGCATTACAAGGTGCTCATAGTGTTCTGGCTAATCAGTGTATAGTTTCAGGCAGAATTTACCGTTCTGCATTAAGATACTGTCCGCAGCTCGTGGTCTCACGGTAGTGTTATCGCCTCCCTAGCACGGGGTCCCTGGTTCGTTTCCCGGCGGGGTCAGGGATTTTCACCTACCGCGAGATGACTGGGTGTTGTTGTGTCGTCTTCATCATCATGATCCATCCCCATTTCGGTCGGAGGAAGGCAATGGCAAACCACCTCCAGTAACACCTTGCCTAGTACGGCGGTGCGGGTCTCCCACATCGTCCCCTACGCTCTGTTACGGAGTGTGGGACTTCATCACCATCACTGAGATATTCTTTCAAAATCACCGTCATTACGAATTGGTTTAGAAATTTTTCTTGTGAGAAAGTCCGTAGAAGTAGATGATTCAAGGAACATGTTACAACGGGCGCTTGTCATAAAGCCAAATTTTCTTTCAGAATGGCGCCGGAATGTAATGCATTTCGTTCTGAAGGTACATTGTTGTTGCTGTTTTGTGCTCTTTAGTCCGAATACAGGCCTTATGTCGCTCTCCACGCTGGTCTCTCCTGCGCAGCCGTTTTTCATCTCTGCATTAATACTGCACCCTGTAACCATGTGGACCTAATTAACATAGTCAAAGACTTGCTCTTCTTCTGTAACTTTTTCACCAAACAATTCCATCATTAACAAACTGACGATTTCTTAACGCCTCAAACTATCTCCTTGTTCACCGATTTCTTCTCTTAGTCATTTTACAACGTAAACTATCTCCCCCCACCTTGCCCACCCCCTCCCCCGTTCCGCTTCAGTATATCTACGTTAGATGTCCGACTTACCCACATAATCTTGAAATTGTACTTTAGCACCACATTGTAAAAGCTTTTGTTTTCTTCTTGAGCGGACTGTTTATTGTCCACGTTTCACTTCCGTACAAAGTTAAACTCCATACAAATACGTTCAGAAAAAGATCCCAGCGCAAAAATTCTTACTGATTTGGAAAGTTTCTGGTTTTTCAGAAATTGTTGTATTGCTATTACCTCTGCTTTTCACATCCTCATCACTCCGGTTCAAAATGGTTCAAATGGCTCTAATAAGCACTGTGGGACTTAACATCTGAGGTCATCAGCCCCCTAGGCTTAAAACTACTTAAACCTAATTAACCTAAGGACGTCACACACATCCATGCATGAAGCCGGATTCGAACCTGCGACCGTAGCAGCCGCGTGGTCCCGGACTGAATCGCCTAGAACCGCTCCGCCACAGTGGACGGCTCATCACTCTGGCCACATTCAATTATTTTCCTACCCTGTTAGCAAAACACATATACTACTTTGAGCGTCTCATTCGTAATGTAATGCACACAAAATTACCTGATTTAATTCGTCTATATTTACGCTTTACTTTTGCTGATATTCACTTTATAAGCTCTTTCGAAGACACATCAATTATGCATCTTCATCGATAGTTCACAGTCCACCTTTCGGCACGTGGCGGAGGGTACCCCGTACAATTACTAATCATTCACTTTCGTGTTCCAGTCGCAAATAGTACAAGGAAAAAACGATTGTCTATACTCCTCCGTATTAGCCATAATTCCTCGTATCTTATCTTCGTGGTCCATACTTGCAGTGCATGTTGGCTGCAGCAGAATTGTTCTGCACTCAGCTTCAAATACCGGTTCGCTAAATTTTCTGAGTAGTGTTACTAGAGAAGAATGTCGTCTTCATTCCGTGGATTCCTATTTTAGCATCTCCGTAACACTTGGGTGTTGTTTGAACTTACCAGTAGCAAATCTAGCATCCGCCTCTGAGTTACTACGATGGTTTCCTTTCATCCGACCTTGTTCGGATCCCAAACACTCGAGCAGTACTCAAGAATAGGTTGCAATAGCGTCCTATATGCGGTCTCCTTTATAGATGAACCACACTTTCCTAGAATTCTCCCGATAAGCCGAAGTCGACCCAGACCCTGAGCGGAGAAACTCCCCGACACAGCCGGGAATCGAACCCAGACATGTAGGACGGCAATCCGTCATGCTGACCACTCAGCTATCGGGGCGGACGCTCAAGTCATTACGATATGCCCAATAAATAAGCACAGCCAAATAGAGCACAGGAGCCACTAGTTGTCGGTGTGAATGTGGAAAGAACCTCTGAGACTAGCAGTCACCCGCGCGGCGAGCCCTCTCGCGGCACACACATGCTGTCCTCGCCTGCTGCCTGGCAGGTGCTGCGCAGTGCGGGCGGGAAACTCCCACTGTGCGGGCGCTGGCACCTGCCGAACCCTGCATACCGATCGCGCCTGCAGCTCAGAATCGGGTCAAGTCCTTTGATTTGGCACAGTTTATTAGGCTGACAAGTGCACATTATCTGGGCAAGCTGGTACTATACTTGTTTGAAGACATACTCGGTTAAAACACAGGATTGGTGCTCCGAATGCTGAAGTTCAAACCCTTGTCTGACAATGCCCATTTACGCTTTCCGTGGTTTCCCTTGACAAAATTGGTCTTAAGTCTTTTAATAACTACGATAGGTAGTGATAAAGATTTAATTATTGCCTAAAGGAATGAAGCTGCGCTGCGCGGGGTAGCCGTGCGGTATACGGCGTCTTGCCACGGTTCGTGCGGCTCCCCCCCCCCCCCCACACCCCACCCTATCCCGGTTGGAGGTTCCAGCCCTCCCTCGGGCATGAGTGTGTGTGTTGGTCCTTAGCGTAAGTTAGTTTAAGTTAGATTAAGTAGTGCATATGCCTAGAGACCGGTGACCTCAGCAGTTTGGTCCCATAGCACTTACCACAAATTTCCATTTTTCCAAATGTAGTTGTAACCATCAAAATTGTTGACGATGTTAATCTTTCTCTACATTTTCACCCGCCAATGCGAAACATTACTCCCAACGAAGGTCGACTTCGCGGACACTTTGGTTGTAGCACGTGAACTAGATTGTCGTCCTGCGGGAAACACCTGCCCCCCTATTGTATCTTCACCCGAACTTAGATGAAGAACTCACTGGATGCCATGTCACGATAATACTGGGACGGAGGGGTGATGGTGGGGGGGGGGGGGGGGGAGGGGCGCGGGGGACACTAGGGACCAAGACTTAACAGCGCAAAGAAGCAGTATACACGACTGTGTGCTTTACAGAATGAATTGGGATTTTATATATACTGTATATATATGCAACGTCTGTTCTTTCGAACATATATAATTAAGATGATGGTGATCAGTGACCCCTCCAGTGCAGATGCACACCGAGCTCTCGAACTCTTACGGGATTCGACAAGATGCCGCGATTAATGAGTCTACTGAGCAGGACACTACATCAGTAGTGTGTGGCGTAAGACGAGAATCTGGATCTGACAGGAGCCGCACTAGTGCGGTTGTGGTGACCATCGTGTCTGGATGGCGTAGTTGACAGCACATCTGTCCACTAAGCAGGAGACCCAGGTTCCAAATCCGGTGTGGCACAAATTTTCAGTTTGCCCCATTGACATAAACTAATGTCCACTGGCAGCTAATGTCTTTTATTCTATTGTGTCTAGAATTGGAGCTATGTATTGGAGCCAAAAGGCCTCCAGGGGTAAGATACCCGCGACACTTCTTAACAGGTCAGGCGTGCACTACAGCAAGGAATCGACTTACGTTGTAGCAGAGTTCGTATGGTGTCAACGAGCGTTTTTTTTTTTCTTTTTTACGATACAGAAATCACTTCACTGGCCCGATAAGATACATGCTGGCTTCAGAAAGGAAAGAAATGAGCCCAGTTAATTGCAGAGGGTAGGTTTCGTTATTGCAGTTCGGAGAAAGAAAATGTGAGTTAACTGCTGGAGCGTCCAAGGAAAATTCCCAGAACCAGAATTTCTAGCAAACGGTAATAGCGCCCACATAATACTAGACACAGAGACCTGGCTGGTACCACATACAATTTTAAATTCCGACAGGAATGCATATCGCAATGGTAGGTTGAACATAGGCGTGTTTATAGCTGCTAAGAAATATTACGATATCTAGTCAGGCTAGTACAAGCTCGGAATGCGAAACAATTTCGCTGAAGGTAAATGTTAAAATTGTATCAAACGTGGTAGGCAGTTGATTCTGTGAACCGTCTGCCTCACGAGCAGTAGCTGTGGAACATCTGAGGGAAGGCTTGGACAATGTTGTGCGTAAATTGTTTGGTTATATTATAGTATTAGGGAGAAATTTCAACATACCAGCTGCAGAGCGGGTTAATGAAGTGGTAAGCGCGGATAGTAGGAACAGGGAATCATGTGAAATTACGCTAAATGATTTATCCAAAAATTATCTTGAGCAGTGATTCAGAGGACCGATTCGAGAAAGTAACATCCTGGATCTCTTTCTTACAAACAGGCCCAAATTTTTGAACACATTTAATGTAGAACAGGCAATCAGAAATCATAATGTTCTTGCAGAATCCAGGTTATTTCAGTAAAAGCAAAATAGGAAGGAGCAACTGCTTTAATGATATTTATTGGGAATAAATAGCGTCGTTACCGGTTCAGAGCCGACAGGTTCAACTTCAGACATTAACATTATATTATTATGTAGATCTATACGTGATATTCCCTAATTTTGGGGAATATTCCTTGGGGTGGCGGTGTCATCGTGACTCCTGCATCGTTTTACTGCACTGCTCACAGTTTTCGAAGAAATTTCGAATGCCAAGCGAACTTTAACAGTATCGCGCACTTTCTACACACAAATGGTGTGGAGACCGACACACACGTATATCGACCACTCGGATGTTCAGAATCTTACAGCATTACATGCTGTTAGCTAGCACATTACTGGTTTCAAAATATTCTGCCCTTTAACGTACTGCTATCTACAAATTATGAACTCCGACTGTCACTGTTTAATCAGCTGTGCTCCATAAAAATCAAATTGAATATCTTAGCTGTCCAGCTATTTTCGCCTGTGAGTTTTCTTCTCAAATAAATAATTTTGTTTTTGCTACATAAGGGAAAGACATCCTTAAACTGCATATTGGTCACTGCTGTGTACAAGTGGCACTTATTTTGCTCGCTTTTGCTGTCAGTGTTTTTCGATGCTGTAAGATATGTGGAAAGAAGCCTTCCCTATCTGACGATATGCGAATATGGCGGCTGATGCAGCAGTCTTTGCTTTGGATGATTTTAGTAAGATAGCGTGGCACTTTCCTTGGTTTTACGTGAATACACAACAAAATAATTTTGGGCGCTTTTATTTTGCAAATTTTACAGTGCACAATAGTATGTATTTGTAAGAGTTTAATATGTGCGCTATAGATAGAGTTTTTCCGACGAGGACAATTTTCCTTACAGTTTGGATGGAAGTTACTACAGATGTAGTCGAATAGCAAATAATTACAACACACTAACTGTTACCACAGATCACATAAAAATCGTGTTACACACCGCTAATGGGACTCTATGTGAATAAAATGTTGATGACATACCATTTCCAATCATGTTTGTGTGTTCACACCACCCCAGCTACGGCTGAATATTCATTCCTAGAAAATCTGTGTTTGTTACGCAGTCTGCAGAGACACAATCTGCAATTTATCTTTGTCACTATCCCCTCTGCAAAATGATAGTTATGGCTATCGAAGGACCTTGCACTTTATATCTCTCAAATGTCCACGAGGTTGAGAATCGTCCCTGAAATTTTACAGTCTACAGCGTGAGACAAAGCTCATCACAGCCGTCTCGCCATGAGAAGGAAGTTCAGGGTGCACACCTCGTCGACGAGCAACACAGTGTGAACGAAGCACAAGCTCAGAGTTGAAAAGGAAAGGGAATTAATCGGATATGTCTTTTTCAAAGCAGCCACTCCGACATTCACTGAAGGTCTCACGAGACACGTGACAAATCCACTCTCAGAGAAACCTATATCTCATAAAACGTTATGGAATGCCACAAATCTCGATTACTGCGGAACAGCAAAATAAAAACAGGCAGAGTTGGTTGAAAATTTTCGTATTTGTTAATTCTGTATCTTTTATAGAACAGTTAAAGATATCATGACATAAAATGAAATGTAATAAGAATTACTTACTACAACTAATGCAGTTAACTCCTTGTTTAAGTCTGAGGAATTGAAAAAAAATTATACTCGGAAAAGTGTAAGCGGAGCCTCATCATAACTGTGACTCTTAACATTAGATCGCATTTCACTTTATTCCAGTTCATTATGCCAGAAATGTCTCCTTCTACAGGACAAAAAGTGTTTGGAATGTATTTGTGTTAGAGTCGAAGGACATGTATAGATTGGTTGAGAAATGGGTGAGAAAGGATTTTATCGTATTTCCCTTTGTTACTGAACCAATACATCGAGAAAATATTACAGGAAATTAAAGAGAGATTTGGAAACGGAATTATAGTTGAGGGACAATAAATAAAAACTACGTGATTGGCTAGTGATATTGCAGTTCTATGAGAAACATAAGATCAAGTAAATGTACTGTATCTTGTAAAGAGGTTATTTAACAAATGTGGACCAGGTGTTGAAGTCGAATTTGGTGGCAATATCAGGCAACATTTCTATGGACTTCGGCCAGCGTTGTTTAAGAGCAAGTATTCCCTGTTGCTAAAAGCGCTTGTCCTTAGGTCGTAAAGATGTTTTCAGTGCATGAAGTATACTCATCATCATCTTCAAAGTGATGAAGGTCTCACGAGACACGTGACAAATCCACTCTCAGAGAAACCTAGAGGGAATTCTTAAATGGCCCAAACAGATCGAAGACCACCTGTAGGGTGGATGAGGCATCTGGTTATGGAATGGATGACACACTGATGCCCAAACCAGTTTGGCGATGTGTTTCCGGGTTCCATGACTTATATATGGGCATGCATCTTCATGCTAGAGAAAATTTCTTTTGGAATGTTGTGACACCGATCACGTAAGAAGCGACATTTGTTAGGAGTCTTCAGATACGCCACTGATTTAATGGTTGACCCTTAGGCAATAAATCTACACGAATGACGCCATCACTATCCCAAAACGTGTTCATGACATTGCCAGCAGAGGGAGCTGCTAGCAATTTCTTCTTTTCTGTTGACTGTGGATGGCATCACTCCAGTGACTGACTTTGTTTCCGGCTCAAAGTTATGCATCCAGGATTCTTTACAACGACCCGTGACTGAAAGACTTCTCTATTGTCCTCACAATTTTTCACCAACTCAGATGAAATGGCTTTCTTTAAATATTGTAGACTGTCGTGAGCATTCGTGGAGCCAATATTTAATATTCATGAATATTACTCATTGTGCACGAACTTCAAATGCTCATCGGTAGCTATAAAGCCTATTTACGCGTTTTCATTCGCCGGTCTGCACAAATAATGGCGTTTCAGCGATTCACCTCGTCGGCAGCAGTGGCTGTGATAGGACGTCCCGAACGTGGCCGATCATGAAGCTCAGAGTCTGCACGTTCTGGAGCTTTAACTCTCTTTACCCACCGCCAAACAGTATCTCTATCAACTACATCATTACTATACACTGAAAACAGAGGTTTACGTACGTTCTCTACATTCCTATTTTCGCAACCAACAGTTCAGTTACAGCAAATTGTTTGTAAGGAATGTCCTACGAAGATAAGATTTTGATGTTTCACTACCACTCTGCCATCTGTCTAAATACACTCCTGGAAATGGAAAAAAGAACACATTGACACCGGTGTGTCAGACCCACCATACTTGCTCCGGACACTGCGAGAGGGCTGTACAAGCAATGATCACACGCACGGCACAGCGGACACACCAGGAACCGCGGTGTTGGCCGTCGAATGGCGCTAGCTGCGCAGCATTTGTGCACCGCCGCCGTCAGTGTCAGCCAGTTTGCCGTGGCATACGGAGCTCCATCGCAGTCTTTAACACTGGTAGCATGCCGCGACAGCGTGGACGTGAACCGTATGTGCAGTTGACGGACTTTGAGCGAGGGCGTATAGTGGGCATGCGGGAGGCCGGGTGGACGTACCGCCGAATTGCTCAACACGTGGGGCGTGAGGTCTCCACAGTACATCGATGTTGTCGCCAGTGGTCGGCGGAAGGTGCACGTGCCCGTCGACCTGGGACCGGACCGCAGCGACGCACGGATGCACGCCAAGACCGTAGGATCCTACGCAGTGCCGTAGGGGACCGCACCGCCACTTCCCAGCAAATTAGGGACACTGTTGCTCCTGGGGTATCGGCGAGGACCATTCGCAACCGTCTCCATGAAGCTGGGTACGGTCCCGCAAACCGTTAGGCCGTCTTCCGCTCACGCCCCAACATCGTGCAGCCCGCCTCCAGTGGTGTCGCGACAGGCGTGAATGGAGGGACGAATGGAGACGTGTCGTCTTCAGCGATGAGAGTCGCTTCTGCCTTGGTGCCAATGATGGTCGTATGCGTGTTTGGCGCCGTGCAGATGAGCGCCACAATCAAGACTGCATACGACCGAGGCACACAGGGCCAACACCCGGCATCATGGTGTGGGGAGCGATCTCCTACACTGGCCGTACACCACTGATGATCGTCGAGGGGACACTGAATAGTGCACGGTACATCCAAACCGTCATCGAACCCATCGTTCTACCATTCCTAGACCGGCAAGGGAACTTGCTGTTCCAACAGGACAATGCACGTCTGCATGTATCCCGTGCCACCCAACGTGCTCCAGAAGGTGTAAGTCAACTACCCTGGCCAGCAAGATCTCCGGATCTGTCCCCCATTGACCATGTTTGGGACTGGATGAAGCGTCGTCTCACGCGGTCTGCACGTCCAGCACGAACGCTGGTCCAACTGAGGCGCCAGGTGGAAATGGCATGGCAAGCCGTTCCACAGGACTACGTCCGGCATCTCTACGATCGTCTCCATGGGAGAATAGCATCCTGCATTGCTGCGAAAGGTGGATATACACTGTACTAGTGCCGACATTGTGCATGCTCTGTTGCCTGTGTCTATGTGCCTGTGGTTCTGTCAGTGTGACCATGTGATGTATCTGACCCCAGGAATGTGTCAATAAAGTTTCCCCTTCCTGGGACAATGAATTCACGGTGTTCTTATTTCAATTTCCAGGAGTGTAGTTCGAAGCTCCGCACACGTGAATATGGAATATGAAATATTAAGCACCTAAACGGACATTTTCCTATATGTACCCTCTAAGACAAAAAAGAAAGAAGACACACCACAGAGGTATTATCCGAATGGGACGAATGTTGGTAAATGTGATGTACATGCACAGATAAACAAATGATTACAATTTAAGAATAACTGGATGGTTATTCAACAGAAAGAAGTTCACTTACTAAGCAAATCAGTAACGAAACCCTCCACATCTGGCTTTTATGCAAGCAGTTATCCTGCTTGGCACTGATTTAAAGAGTTGTTGAATGTCCTCCTGAGGGATGACGTGCCAAAATCTGTCCAACTGGCACCCTAGACCATCACCCTGACTGTCGGGCCATATAGCAGGTGACAGCTTGGTTGGTATCCCACCGCTGGCTGGCACGCCTTCAGACACGTCTTCACTGATCATCGGGGCTCAATTCTGATTTAGACTCATTACTGAAGACAGTTCAACTCCAGTCAATGAGATTCCAGGCCGTGGAAGTATCTGGGGCCCCCCAAGACCGCTGGGGACACCCACCTGATTGCTGCCCGCCAAACGGTCTGACAACCAGGGTGGGGTGTGCGGCGCCATTTCTTTCCATATCAGGACATCTTTGCTTGTCATCCACGACAGCCTTACAGCACAGCGGTAGAACTAAGATATTTTGTGCCCCTTTTCTTGCCCTTCGCGTCAAGCCATTCTGGGCTTTCACTTCAGCAAGATAATGGTCGCACGCATACGACGATATTTTCTACTGCTGGTCTTCGTCCTTGCCAGATTCTACTTTGGCCAGCGAGGCCGCCAGATCTCTCCTCAGCTGAGAACATTTGGAGCATTATGAGCAGAACGCTCCAGCCAGCACGGGATTTTGATGAACTAACGCGTCAATTGGACAGAACCTGGCACGATATCCGTCAGGACGGCATCCTATAACTCTGTCAATCAGTGTCAAGCCGAAAAACTGCTTACATAAGGACCGCAGGTGGACCAACGAGTTATTGACTTGCTCTGTTTGTGAAGATATTCCTCTTGAAGAAATCATGCTTTTCTAACAAACTGTTATCATACGTTTGTCTGTACATGTACATCAAATCCACCGATATCCATTCCGTTCGGAAAATTTATTGGAGGAGCGTCGTTTCTTCCGTCTTAGGATGTATAAACGGCTGCAAGAAAGGAAGCTACATTATTTACTGAACGACACTCGTACAAATGGCTCGGTTCATTAATTTTTCTTTTAGCATTTCCACTACTTGCTAGCAGTGAAAGCCTTCCACTCCGTAAAGGATATCGCGGGACTTTTTATCCGCTACGTGTGGTCAAATGGATCTAGCCTGCGGCCATGTGCCCTATACACCAAAAATTATCCACACCACAATTTGCACTCCTGAAGTGGAAAGTGGGTACGTGGCAGGACAACTGGGACAACAGTGAAACAGGTCGAATCGTCCAATGTTTCCGTCATTTAAGATGGTCTATTGCTTAGTCTTGTAACCCACAGTCAGGGTTTAGTAAATGACGAACGGGACACAGCCCCTATCCAATTTACGTGTACATGTTCAACAGGGAACAGAATGACGTGTGTCAGCGTGGTCGTACGGGAACGCCCGACCACATTATCTATAACTGTGATACATCTGACGAAATTAGGGAACCAGCAGAGAGTAAGCAACGATAACACGAACGCATACGAAATTACGAATAACTCCGTCCGAACAGGTCTCGGAAGGCCCCAGCGGTACCGACCAACCACCATGTCATCCTCGGCCGAATGGTGTCATTGGATGCGGATAGGGGGAGGCATGTTATCAATACACCTCTCTCCCGGCCGTTCTCAGTTTTCGTAACCTGAGCCGCTACTTTTCAATCAAGTAGCTCCTCAATTGGCCTCATAAGGGCTGAGTCTACATCGCTTGCCAACAGCGCTCGGTAGCGCCGTTCAAAATGGCTCTGAGCACTAAGGGACTTAACATCTGAGGTCATCAATCCCCTAGAACTTAGAACAACTTAAACCTAACTAACCTAAGGACATCACACACATCCATGCCCGAAGCAGGACTCGAACCTGCGACTGTAGCGGTCGCGCGATTCCAGACTGAAGCGCCTAGAACCGCTTGACCACACCGGCCGGCTCAAGTCCAGTGATGTGACAGGATAGTGTCGGAAGTTCCATGCGGCTTTTCGCGGATGATGATGTAGCAGACAGAGAAGTTGCAGCATTAGAAAATTGCAGCGAAATGCAGGAAGATCTCCAGCAAATAGGCACTTGGTGCAGGGAGTGGCAACCGACCCTTAACATAGACAAATGTAATGTACACTCCTGGAAATGGAAAAAAGAACACATTGACACCGGTGTGTCAGGCCCACCATACTTGCTCCGGACACTGCGAGAGGGCTGTACAAGCAATGATCACACGCACGGCACAGCGGACACATCAGGAACCGCGGTGTTGGCCGTCGAATGGCGCTAGCTGCGCAGCATTTGTGCACCGCCGCCGTCAGTGTCAGCCAGTTTGCCGTGGCATACGGAGCTCCATCGCAGTCTTTAACACTGGTAGCATGCCGCGACAGCGTGGACGTGAACCGTATGTGCAGTTGACGGACTTTGAGCGAGGGCGTATAGTGGGCGTGCGGGAGGCCGGGTGGACGTACCGCCGAATTGCTCAACACGTGGGGCGTGAGGTCTCCACAGTACATCGATGTTGTCGCCAGTGGTCGGCGGAAGGTGCACGTGCCCGTCGACCTGGGACCGGACCGGAGCGACGCACGGATGCACGCCAAGACCGTAGGATCCTACGCAGTGCCGTAGGGGACCGCACCGCCACTTCCCAGCAAATTAGGGACACTGTTGCTCCTGGGGTATCGGCGAGGACCATTCGCAACCGTCTCCATGAAGCTGGGCTACGGTCCCGCACACCGTTAGGCCGTCTTCCGCTCACGCCCCAACATCGTGCAGCCCGCCTCCAGTGGTGTCGCGCAAACGTGAATGGAGGGACGAATGGAGACGTGTCGTCTTCAGCGATGAGAGTCGCTTCTGCCTTGGTGCCAATGATGGTCGTATGCGTGTTTGGCGCCGTGCAGGTGAGCGCCACAATCAGGACTGCATACGGCCGAGGCACACAGGGCCAACACCCGGCATCATGGTGTGGGGAGCGATCTCCTACACTGGCCGTACACCACTGGTGATCGTCGAGGGGACACTGAATAATGCACGGTACATCCAAACCGTCATTGAACCCATCGTTCTACCATTCCTAGACCGGCAAGGGAACTTGCTGTTCCAACAGGACAATGCACGTCCGCATGTATCCCGTGCCACCCAACGTGCTCTAGAAGGTGTAAGTCAACTACCCTAGCCAGCAAGATCTCCGGATCTGTCCCCCATTGAGCATGTTTGGGACTGGATGAAGCGTCGTCTCACGCGGTCTGCACGTCCAGCACGAACGCTGGTCCAACTGAGGCGCCAGGTGGAAATGGCATGGCAAGCCGTTCCACAGGACTACATCCAGCATCTCTACGATCGTCTCCATGGGAGAATAGCAGCCTGCATTGCTGCGAAAGGTGGATATACACTGTACTAGTGCCGACATTGTGCATGCTCTGTTGCCTGTGTCTATGTGCCTGTGGTTCTGTCAGTGTGATCATGTGATGTATCTGACCCCAGGAATGTGTCAATAAAGTTTCCCCTTCCTGGGACAATGAATTCACGGTGTTCTTATTTCAATTTCCAGGAGTGTATTTCGAATACATAGGAAGAAGGATCCTTTATTGTATGATTATATGACAGCGGAACAAACACTGGTAGCAGTTATTTCTGTAAAATATCTGGGAGTATGCGTACGGAACGATTTGAAGTGGAATGATCATATCAAATTAATTTTCGGTAAGGCGGGTGCCAGGTTGAGATTCATTGGGGGAGTCCTTAGAAAATGTAGTCCATCAACGAAGGAGGTGGCTTACAAAACCCTCGTTCGGCCTGTACTTGAGTATTGCTCATCAGTGTGGGATCGGTACCAGGTCGGGTTGACAGAGGAGATAGAGAAGATCCAAAGAATAGCGGCGCGTTTCGTCACAGGGTTATTTGGTAAGCGTGATAGCGTTACGGAGATGTTTAGAAAACTCAAGTGGCAGACTCTTCAAGAGAGGCGCTCTGCATCGCGGTGTAGCTTGCTGTCCAGGTTTCGAGAGGGTGCGTTTCTGGATGAGGTATCGAATATATTGCTTCCCCCTACTTATACCTCCCGAGGAGATCACGAATGTAACATTAGAGATATTCGAGCGCGCACGGAGTCTTCCCGGCAGTCGTTCCTCCCGCGAACCATACGCAAGTGGAACAGGAAAGGGAGGTATTGCCAGTGGCACGTAAAGTGCCCTCCGCCACACACCGTTGGGTGGCTTGCGGAGTATAAATGTAGATGTAGATGTAGATGTAGATCCTGCGTTAACACTGCGACAAAGCAGTTGGCAAATTACGAAAGGTAAACAGTAAGACACAATGTCGAAACACCATTTTCCTGCATGAAGATGCCAAATTTACGAGCGTACGGCAATTACAAAACCCATCCCATCTCGCACAGCGTCTCCACGTAAGCTCAAATATGGTAAACAAAGTGCTGCCGAGTCAACCAAGTGTTGTAGAAGATGTGAATGACAGTGCTCATTACAGAATATTCGTGTGCAGAGGAGATCAGGACTCCACACGAAGAGGACCTATGGTACCACAACAGTTGGACGTCTGCAAAGAAACAGTTCGACTTCGGCGGCCGTGATGAGAAGACACGCATGTCGTAAGTAATTCCGATGTTTCTCCTAGCTGTTTCAAACACACACACACACACACACACACACACACACACACACACACACACACACACACACACACACACAGTGATCACTACGACAGAGAAAGAGTGGTAGCGCGCTCTGACCCCATTCCAGAGCATATATACGAGGGTTGTCCAGAAGTTCCGATAGGTCGCTAAATGGAAAGCACAGTGAAAATCAGGAACATTTTATTTGCAAGAGTTAGCTACACTTTCCAGATACTTCTCTACATAGTCGCCGCCGCTCCGACTTCGACATTTGTCGGAAAGTTATACCAAATTTCCAACACCATCGTCATAGAAAGCAGCTGCCTCTGCTTTACGAAAATTCTCTACGCTGCGCCTCCGTATCCAGCGTTTCATTTGAACAGAGGTGATACTCAGGACGAGCCAATTAGGTCTGTGTTGTGGGTGATCGAACACTTCCCATCGAAAAGGCGGCAGGAGCTTCTTCATTGCCCCTGCAGAGTGCAGCTGAGAATTGCCATGACGAAGGAAGTGCGTGGCAGTTGTGTTAGGTGGGCTGCATTCATTGAGGCGAAGCCTCTCAGTGGGTCCTCCTACTTGGCGGGAGATATCGTTGTTCTAGGCACCTTTACTCACTCACAGTAGGCTCACAATTGAAAAGAGCGTCTTGATGCGATAGACGGTCATACTAGAGGCACTACCCAACACGTCTGTGCAAAGCTTCATCGGGTTGTTCATGCACGATGGCGCACAAGAACATTTTCGAAGCAACGGACGTGGATTCTTGTCGTAGACATTTCACGCCCTCTGTATTGTGCATCATACTACCTCTTCCCTTCCTCGTTCCCCAGATCTCAATAGTGTAGACCCTTGGTTGCGGGGATGCGTGAAGGATTTTGTCCACGCCACTAATGTCAATGATGTGGAGCTATCACAGAATCTTCAATACATGTCAGCATGCTCATAACAACTTGGTCACGTGTGTAGAGTGCCTGACCCCATTCGCCAAAGTGGCAGAAATTTGACTATGTAGATACGTTAAGGGTCTCCTAATATACCACTCACTTTTGTACAATGGCTCCTCTATGCATTATTAATTTTAGCATTGCTTCTATACGTCATCCATAAAAAATTGGTGTATCTATTATTCAGTGAAGAGAGTTTTTCCTTGAGGATAATGCCCCTAGGAATCCATGATATTTCTTGGTCGATGTTCAAGATGAAAATGGACCTAAACCAGTTCGTTGTAAAAGCGATGTTTGGGAACACACTTTGATTTATGATAATTTTATTATTCTATAAAGTGGCAGACGTTAGATCTGGCATACCTAGTTGTCTGTTTTCAGAGCGCGTCTTATAGTTTACTGGAAGCTGGAGATATTTAACGAATAACGTAGAGTTAACAAGCTTTATTAGAAGACAATAAATTCCGTTTTGTTCCATTGGAAATTCGAAGGGTGGAATTTTTGTGTGTATTCTTCTCTTTGGTGATTATAGACTGACGTCGTAGCTTGTTTATGGAGATTTTCGGCAGGAGAGACTAAAAAAAGTTTGAGACGGTGTTGTGACTCTTTGCGGTGAACATGTTTGACAACCCGTAGTCGGTTCTGATAGTTTTCCTGAAGTGGTAGGATCACTACAGGGCACCGAACAGAGGTATGTGAGTGGTGAATGTTTTATTACTACCTTGCGGATCAAAGAGAACTCGGGGCTCTTATTGTGGACTGATTTTGCCTCTACAGCAGCAGAGAATTAATTTAGGTCCATTAATAAACGTTTCTCATTAAATCCGTGGAGCGATACCGCGGAGCAGTACGTCGAATAATTTCTCTCGTACGGCGTACAGCGCTAAGAGTGCGGGATTTCCGGCTGCGGACGTCTATACGAGCTATCCTCAAAGGAGTGTGGGGGGGGGGGGGAGCAGAGAATAATAGAGAGGGGCGCCAGCTTTCATTGACATACTGTAAAACTTGCTCAAAACGGAAGTACATGTGACAAAAATAGTTTTTCAAATTTAATAGGTTTCCGGATTGCACAGAGCTCACTAGGCTACATAAAACTTGTCAGGTATCATGGACAAAAGTATAAATTTGGAGTTATGCAGGTAATTACGTCCCTTCACTCCAGCGCAGTAGATGTTAATTTACTGTACACTGTGTAATAGAGCACTAGACTATTACTGTAATTGATAAATAACACGGAATTTCTGTATTATTGTTGTCGGTACGTACATATACGTCTGTACATACAGACATACCTATTTACATGTAAATACATAATTACTTCGCATTTTTCGCCACTTATCAAGGAGGGGAACCTGTTTGAATTTCCTTTCCACAATTGTTTTTCTACTAAATTTTTTGCGCTATGCAATAGCTCCAACAATTTGGGATAATTTGTGTGTGGTTCAAATTTCATAACATCGTTTATGCGTACAGTAGCTTCTCTAGACGTAAACGTAGGGATATTATTTTTCTCATTCTTCTTCCTTTGTTTCCTCCTGAGCATCTGTGTTGTGGATTTCTATTAAACCTTGTTGAAGTAAAAGTGAAAAAAAACTGATAGAAAGTTATCACTTCCAATATAAACATCTGCACTACATGAAATGTTTCGCATTTCTATCAATTCATTAATATGTGCTGCAATTTCTTGTGCTCCTATGGCCACAGAAATGTCTTGTTCTTTACCATAAAAGCATGCTTTGTTGAAGCACTTGATAACAGTTTTGGGCTTTCTTTCCCTTACTGCCAAGCTAATTCAGTTTACTGCAACGCAGTCCGGAATATTACTGTGCAAAAGCAAAAACGCTCTTTCGGGCTCTGAAACAGTAATAATAGGAGACGGGATGAATAATTGCCTTTAATGGGACTTTATTATGTAAATAAGCTTGGTCCGTAAGTACTGTCAGGCTGGTTGAACCTGGCGGGAACCAAGCCAATTTCACGTATGGTAATTTGACTTTCGGGGAGCAGATTGCATAGTCTACGAAAAGTAGAACTTGGCGATTTACTTTTCTCACTTTGCCACTGAAAGAGTCTAGCCATTTTTCATAAGACAACTCAATACCCATGCCCTTTTTTTGCTTCGCCGTGTAACTGGAAGCTTACTGACGTCTATGTTTTCAAACAATACGGTTGTTGCGCCTTTCCAATCACCAGTGGCTTCCCCACTGCATCTAATGTGTTTCCATACAACAGTACAGCGAGACTGCCCTAGGCCATTTATCCGTTGGCGCGCTTTTCACCTCAAATTACTAGTGATTTTGATGACAGTGCACGATAAAACAGACCCTTTTCATAGACGCTGAATGCGTCTTGCGGGGTCATAAGTTGCAACTACGATGTATTATCTTACAGTCTGTTGCTACATTTTCCTGGACATCCTTAGTTTCCCCACACACTTTATCTCACACGTAGTTGGTCCCAGCTTGAAACAGTCTAGGCATCCTGTGGATGCCTTAAATTACGTATTTCCAAGCTTTTTCACGATCTTCAGAGCCTCACTCTACAACATTGGTTCAGAGAAAGGCAAGTTTTTCTCCCGCGCGCTTACTAACCATTCCCATACTATCTCGTTAATATCTTCATTTACCGTCTTCTTCACCTTTCTTTTAATTTTCCCGTGTGATTTCATCCAGCCATCCCGTATCTTATCCTTGTTTCATAAAGATTCATACATTTATGTTTCACCACACTTGAAACGTAACGTTATTTCGCGCACAGAGAGTCTGTCTTTCCGTTTCCTTGAAGTATTAGCGCCCCATACTTTTTGTTCAGTATCGTATTGTCACTTAAAGTGCTAATAGTGAACTGAAACTGGACGAAAATAGTGGAGGTAGTGCATTTCTTTGGAATGCTTGACCTTCCCAGATAAAATCCATCGTTTAACGCTACAACACCCATCTCTTTCACTGCGCGTATTGCAGCAGAGTATATGTAGGTGGGCAACAATGTTCCAGTGTGCGCCCGAGCGCTTCAGTAATAATAGAAAACGAGACAGTAAAACTGTGTAAGTTCTTTTCCGCATTATACAATGAGTTATTAATTAAAACTTAAAAGCTGCATTGCGTTTCCACGTTGGACACGTGACGCTTTACACAAAAAAGAAAGAAATTGTACGGTATGGGCACATTTCTGAATTACACACATTCCGCTTTGACCAAGTTTTACTGCATTTATATTACATATTACTAAGAAAAAGACTTGCGGAGAAGAAATATTGCTAGCGTCAGAGTCTTATAGCCATGAACCAAGTTAGAAAGCTGGCCCATCGTTAATTTTCTGTCTTTGTTTCTCACGAACTGACCAGTAGATCACCTATTGGTTTAGCGACTTATAAAAAATTTAACAACTGTTAATTACAGTAAGCCGCTTGACAATGTGGCCGTCACTTTCTTGCAACACTGATTACAAGAATAGATTGTTGCGCAAAATCATTTTGATTGTTCGCCCGATTTCAACCAGGCTTCTTGAGTCAGTACAAAGGTGGTGAGACAGCTAGAAGTTGAAATGCGTGTTCAGTGAAAGTAGTTAAATGTATTTAAAATAAAGTTATATAAGTTCCGCCCTTCCCATGGATTAGTGGCTGATTCGCAATAATAACCAGAGGTCCCATGGAAGTGATTCACCAAGTGTCTCTTCACCTTCTAAAGTATGTTGTAATAAGGAAAAAGATTCGATCACTTCTTCCTCTATTCCTATTATCAAAGTTGGCTCTAAACGCCAAATCTAAGTGCGTAAATATCAAGTTCAATTTCTTACATTAGGCTTTACCAGCAGAGGTATCCATCTTAACTGAAAAATTCAAATCACGGTACATCACACTTTATTGGGGAGAAATTACGTACCCCCGCAGTCGTCATAATGTGCTAAACCACGCAAGGAGAAAGGTTGGCAAGAGTTTGAAGTCAATACCACACTCACATGACATCGTGGGTCATCGTATTGAAGCAGTAGTCAAAAAAATAAATTGCTCCCACGTCTTCATGAATCCAAAATCAATTCCGCAACTTGATGACAGAATTCATATCGGAAACCTTTCCAGTTTCTTGCTTTTGTACTATTCTGTTATGAAAACAGAATGCACCAGATCTGTTTATTTTGTAAACCTCTGGAAGGAACGTTACAGACGAAGATATTTTCTTTCCTATAAAGTATTTTTGTTGATAACAATTTGTTATGAACTAAAAAGGGGTACATGGCAATCAGTAAAGTGCTGAACGATGCAGTGAATGCTACACTTCTGGAAATTGAAATAAGAACACCGTGAATTCATTGTCCCAGGAAGGGGAAACTTTATTGACACATTCCTGGGGTCATATACATCACATGATCACACTGACAGAACCACAGGCACATAGACACAGGCAACAGAGCATGCACAATGTCGGCACTAGTACAGTGTATATCCACCTTTCGCAGCAATGCAGGTTGCTATTCTCCCATGGAGACGATCGTAGAGATGCTGGATGTAGTCCTGTGGAACGGCTTGCCATGCCATTTCCACCTGGCGCCTCAGTTGGACCAGCGTTCGTGCTGGACGTGCAGACCGCGTGAGACGACGCTTCATCCAGTCCCAAACATGCTCAATGGGGGACAGATCCGGAGATCTTGCTGGCCAGGGTAGTTGACTTACACCTTCTAGAGCACGTTGGGTGGCACGGGATACATGCGGACGTGCATTGTCCTGTTGGAACAGCAAGTTCCCTTGCCGGTCTAGGAATGGTAGAACGATGGGTTCGATGACGGTTTGGATGTACCGTGCACTATTCAGTGTCCCCTCGACGATCACCAGTGGTGTACGGCCAGTGTAGGAGATCGCTCTCCACACCATGATGCCGGGTGTTGGCCCTGTGTGCCTCGGTCGTATGCAGTCCTGATTGTGGCGCTCAGCTGCACGGCGCCAAACACGCAAACGACCATCATTGGCACCAAGGCAGAAGCGACTCTCATCGCTGAAGACGACACGTCTCCATTCGTCCCTCCATTCACGCCTGTCGCGACACCACTGGAGGCGGGCTGCACGATGTTGGGGCGTGAGCGGAAGACGGCCTAACGGTGTGCGGGACCGTAGCCCAGCTTCATGGAGACGGTTGCGAATGGTCCTCGCCGATACCCCAGGAGCAACAGTGTCCCTAATTTGCTGGGAAGTGGCGGTGCGGTCCCCTACGGCACTGCGTAGGATCCTACGGTCTTGGCGTGCATCCGTGCGTCGCTGCGGTCCGGTCCCAGGTCGACGGGCACGTGCACCTTCCGCCGACCACTGGCGACAACATCGATGTACTGTGGAGACCTCACGCCCCACGTGTTGAGCAATTCGACGGTACGTCCACCCGGCCTCCCGCATGCCCACTATACGCCCTCGCTAAAAGTCCGTCAACTGCACATACGGTTCACGTCCACGCTGTCGCGGCATGCTACCAGTGTTAAAGACTGCGATGGAGCTCCGTATGCCACGGCAAACTGGCTGACACTGACGGCGGCGGTGCACAAATGCTGCGCAGCTAGCGCCATTCGACGGCCAACACCGCGGTTCCTGGTGTGTCCGCTGTGTCGTGCGTGTGATCATTGCTTGTACAGCCCTCTCGCAGTGTCCGGAGCAAGTATGGTGGGTCTGACACACCGGTGTCAATGTGTTCTTTTTTCCATTTCCAGGAGTGTATAAATTTGGTGAAAGTAAGTGCTTTAAACAGTAGGCACTGGGAGAAGATCGGCTCAATTCATGATTCGCGTTTATTGCGCTTTTTGTTAAGTTGGCTGTATCGTGATAAAGTTCTTCATCGCATTGTGAAACGTAAGGATGAACTTCGTCTTTTCCAACTGAACACGCTTGCGGATCAGTTTCTGGATGAAAAGTGCCTTCTAATATTATGCTACTTGGCCGATGAATCTGAGAAACTGAATGATCTTAGCGTATCACCAGGGCCGAAATAATAGCGCCAGCTTCCTAAGCACGAAATTGCTTGTGCTTACGAAAAAAGGATAGAGAAGGATAACTGCAAGATGTTGTGTTGTCTTAAAGATTTCTTGAGCAAAATGAGTTGGATGTAGAGAAAAGTAGTAAAGTTGGCGAAGTACATCTAGAAAATATTCGTCAACAATTCGAGAATAAATTTCCAAATCCATCATCCACAACCCGTTCAATATGATCATGACAAGCCCTAGTCAACATTACAACATGAGAAGTTAAAGAACTCTCAAGTGATTGAACAATTCGAAATGAATTTAAATCGAAGTCTTTCAAAAAGATTTGAGTGCATACTCAGAATGAATGTTCCAATTTCGCAAGAAAGGCAGCAGACGTGTAATCCATTCGCATCAACTTACTAGCATTAATCAAGATGAAACATCGGTCTTCACTGTAGCCGGCAAGGCGTCTGCGAGTTGCTGTTCCAAAGACTCAAACAAGACTCGATCAGCTTTCTACTTATGAAGATGCATACACAAAACACTAAATTTGCAAAGGTCAAAAACTTTCAGAATTTCGAACTGTGTGCATTTTTACTCTTGTTTATTTTCCTTTTTGGGGGATGAAATTGCATATCACAGTTTTTAAATTGACATTTGAATGCTGAATATTGTTGTATTATTAGTATGTCGTGATCTTTGAAATGTTAAAACCTTCCAACTGAATTGCAAGCTTTATGTACGGAAACAGTTACACTTCAACTAACGAATTTGCCGCGCGGGGTAGCCGTGCGGTCTAAGGGCGTCTTGTCACGGTTCGCGTGGCTCTCCTCGTCGGAGGTTCGAGTCCTCCCTCGGGCATGTGTGTGTGCGTTCTCCTCACCATAAGTCAGTTTAAGTTAGATTAGGTAGTGCCTAAGCCTAGGGACCGATGACCTGAGCAGTTTCCCTCCATAGTCCTTACCACATATTTCCAATTTTCCACTAACGAATTTGTGAACTAATTTGAAAAAAAAATTGTGAAGTAGGGTATACTGGGTACGATTGTAACCATTTGGCTTTTATCGTTCATATTATTGTTGTTTATAAACCAATAGACAATGATGGTATGTCAAATAAAAGAGCGCGTTTCTAGCTGCGAAACGGCTATACCGCTTTTTTTTCTGGGGTGCAAATCTTACAAAGATCCAAAATTAAAAAAAAAAGAGTCCGTTTTCATCAGGTTACCTTCCATTAGGAAAGTGGATGCATTCAACGACTGCTATGTGATTTATAAATTATAGAGCGCAGCAACCAGTCGTCCTTTTTTCGTAGTTTTTATTACGCAAATTCAGATTTCGGCTAGTGCCTAGCCATTGTCAATGCAACATTTTCTAATGTCGATGCTTGTTAGTTCCCTGTTGTTCGGGCGTCAGTCACAGTTCTTTGAATTCAACAGGGCACTAACATGCATCGAGATTAGAGAATGTTGCATTGATAATGGCTAGGCACTAGCCGAAATCTGTATTTGCTTAATAAAACATACAAAAAAAAAGGACGACTGGTTGCTGCGCTCTATAATTTATAGACTCCGGTTTGTTTCAATCGTGTCCATACTAGAGGCGGCTGAAACACTCATTGGGGTCAGTTGAAACACAAGCAAATAATACAAAATATAGTATCCAGTCATATTTTACTTACCATTAATTCTAGTTATATTCATAATTATGGCACCATATGACAACATTAATCAGTCTTAATAGTTTTAGTACTATAAAGATGTTTCTAAATAATAAACTAAAACATTTCTTGAATCAAATAAACATAGCCTACAGAATAAACTAAAAGCGAACATTTCTTCTGGCAATTAAATATTTAGCTTATGGATCAATCTGAGTATTCTGACTCACAGTTGTGGCAGACATAGCTAAGACCACCTTCTGTATTTTCCTCGTGAGCCCACTGTTTACAAGTGGTGCACTGAATCCAGTTTTCTCCGGATCTGTTCTCTGAATATGGTGATAAACAAAAAATACAGTAGTATTCGTCTTCTTTTGATGAAATTTCTTACTGAGTATTTTTTTCCGTTTTAGAATATCGTTTTTATTTTTCCCCTCCATGCAATCTCTTCTTAACTTGCTTAGCCTTGGTCTGTTTCAATCTTGCTTCAAGTTCTTTTCTTATCTCTTCTTTCTCTCTTGTATCAGTGTGATGTAGATTTTCTAGTTTTTTGCCTTTTAGGTCCATTATATTTCTTCTGAGGAGCTTTGGTAATGGCTGTACTGCTACTGGTGTAAATACAGTAGCATCATTAGAAATTGCTCGTGCACTTGTAGTCATTCGCAGTGAAGTTTCCTGAATGATAATGCTGCTGCAAAGTCTAGGTGGTGTATTCAAAGTTCCTGGACTTTCATCAACGTTTTCTTGCTGGGTTGTTGGAACAGATGAATTACTGATAGTCAGTTGTTGAACCGTTGACTGTGCTACTGTATACTCATCTGTATTTTCGGGATTAGATCTATCCGTTACAACTACAGACGCAAAATCGAGCTCAGTATACAGCTGCCGGTTATATGGGTAAATTTCAGTTTTGTGAAAGCCGGCTTGAATGTTGGAAGATGTCAGAGCGAGGGGCATAGCAGACGCTACAGTCCCCGGAATGTCGTAAAACAACATTGTTTTTCCTGGATGGCTTCGCATTCACGCATCACAGGTCGAATTTACAGCCTTCTTTAGAGGGCCATATGCTAACTGATCAAGTGGCTGGAGTTTGTGAGAGAAATTGGGAGGGAAGGACAGGAAAACAATGCCATTGTTCTTGAAAAAGTCCGGTGCGTTAGTACGAATATGTGAGGAGAGGAGTGGTTATCAAGTATGAGTAACAAGTATGAGACGGAGATACATTTGCATGCTTCTGGAAGTGTTCCATGAAGTTCATGTATGATTCATTCAGCTTACAACCAGACTGACTGGCTGTTCCAGCAGACCCTACTGGTGCATCCCTAACAAAATGGTCTTGGAAACGCACTCATGGATAAATAAAGAATGGAGGAATAACATTGCCAGTGGCGTTTTATGCAAAAGTTGCTGTCACTGAAGTACCCCATTCAGCTGAAGTTACTGAACCTACTTCACGAGCGCCACAAATATCTACAACTCTATCTGGGGTTTGAACGGTTGTTACGCCTGTTTCACTGGTGTTATATATATCTTGGGGTTCAAAGTTATGACAGTCTGTGACAATGGTCAAATTGTCATAGAAAGGATCGTCGTTAGTTTTATTAAAGCTAGTCGCCCTGGACAGGCTTGTAGCTTGCGCAACGCGTACGGGCAGTTCAGGGTTTGGTCTCAGAAACCATTCCTCACCATCCATTTCGTTCTTGTGCCAAGTTCGATGTCGTGATAAATGATACTTAATGGTAATTTCGTACGCCAATTTTCTCATCTGTTTCTTACATAGTCCAAAATACACATATGCACATAGAGTAAAATATTTTGATAATTCTTGCTCTTGTACTTCATTAAAAACTCTCTTGTGTGCATACTTTCATTGTCCTCACTAGTCGCATCTTGATTTCGTACATATCTCAGTGGAGAACAGTGGTTTATTCCACGCATGCCCACTGCTTTTCGTAGTGAATGTCCAGCTTCTATCTCGGCATCTTTATACATCGACTAATAAAACTGCCGTATGGTGCCCGAATCTAGGCATCTACAAAACGAAACAAAAATAATATATTGACTCTTTCTACAGTATGTTCAAAAATTGTTTCAACCGTCCCCAGCTCCACCTTTGGTAAAAGACAGTTTATAGTACTGGTGGTAATAACAACACATTAAAATCAGTCAGTATTCCGAACTCTACAATCTACATAAAAGTCAAAAACAGACATTCAGTATCTTGAGTTACAAAAAATACACGACATTAGCATAAATGGGAGAAGAAAAATACTTACTTTTGGCTATTAAAATACAATAGGGCCTTCTGTACGCGACGACAATGCGGAGGGAACGGCGCAACACCAAGTTTCGTGTTGAGACCTATCGATCGTTTCGGTGCCCATTACAGCCCCCGCCCCCACTCCCTGCGTACCAGTTCCGGAAATATTTAGATTTTTCAACCGTCCTTTGTTTCAACTGTACCCACTCTACCATAAACATATTTCTTTAGTTTGAATAACTGCACTCACATCCGTATTTATTTATAAACTCGTTGGTGTTTGTCATCTTGCAACACCTTTGGATAATACAAATGTATAATATTACAAAATATGTTTATCTCTAATGTGCTCTTATGGCACACCCTAATTATTGTTATTATTATTGTTGTTGTTGTTGTAACTGATAGTTGAAGTAAATACACAAAAGTAAATAGATATGGTGGACCGTTTTTGTGCGAAGTATTTGAAGTGATGAGAATGGAAAGTAAAAGGGGGTGGGGGAGTTGAAATAGTTTATGTTTCAAGAGGAGGGGCGATATGGAAACAGTTTTAGAACTAACGTCCTTCACTACGAAAGCACTGAGGACGTCAGAGAGTAACGTTTCCATGTACTCCACACTTCCCTTTAATTTTAATCGTAGTCATGTGTATGTCCTTAACTCTCTTGTTTGATTGATTTGTTTATTTTCCTCTCTTTCCTATTAATTCCCAACATACATCTCTTTCTTGATCGCTTTGAGTCTCTCAACTCTCGAATAGTTTTCACGTTAAAAGATCATCTCTTCAGACTACTTGTGTCACTGCCTTACTTCGTGACTACTAATGCAGACAGTGATTCACATTGTTACAGTCTTCTAGGGGCAATAGGCGGTACTTAGGAGATAAAGTTTAGTTAAGCAACACATGTTTCAAGTCGTATCAATAGCCTATACACATTACTGTCACACCATCTATGTTCGACGTCAACGAGCAATGAATGACCACTCAAAGACGGCATGTGGCAGCACTCATATTAGAGGGTAGATAAAGTATGTCGGGGGAAGTGGAAAACAATGCAGTCATTGTCGTGATGTGGAAACAACAATTTATCTGAAGCCCGAAAGGGCATGATCATTGCCTTTTGGGCCAGTGCTGGAAACATTTCCGAAACAGCTTAATTTATAAACTGTCCATGTGGCGCCGTGGTTAAAATATACCATACATTTCTAAAAAAGCTTAATTCATAAACTGGCAATGTGGCCATGTGGTTAAAGTATACTGTGCATTTCCGAAAAAGCTTAATTCATAAACCGTTCATGTGGCACTGTTGTTAAAGTATACCATGTATAACAACAAGGCCCTATCCGAGACTGACGCCATCTATAGCCATAGATAACAGGGGTGATCAGTGGCTAAGTAGATGTGAATGGGCGAAGAGTAGTGCAGTTGCTGAACAACTGACCTCCCCAGTGAACCAAGGAGCCACCAACAGTATCTCCTCAACGGCCGTTCAACGAACAATGGTGCGTATGGGTCAATAATGGGCCTGGTTCACGGACCGATGCTGACTGCTGTTCATCGGCGACGGAGGCTGAAATTTGGACGCCAGTGCCTCAGCTGGACATCCACTGACTGGCGACAAGTGGCCTTTTCTGATCAACCACGTTTTATTCTCCATCGGACAGATGGCCGTTGACGTGTATAGCGTGAAACGTCTGGAAGCAAACACCCTGCATGTGTCAGGATATGGGGAAGGTTTCCGTGGCATTTCCTTGGTGCTGAATCAGCACACGCATCCTTGCGAACGATGTACATCCACACATGCAATTTGCTTTTCCTTGGAATGATGGTATCTACCAGGAGGTCAATCCAATGTCTCACACATCTCGCAGTGTATGTGCGTGATTCGAAGAGCTCCAGGAAAGGTTTACCGTATTTCCTGGTCATCAAACTCCCCGGATTTATACCCATATGTATTTGTACGATTATATGTGGGACGACCCCTTTCAGGATGTTCGCGCCATTGATTCTCAGCCGAGAAACCTAGCGTAGTTGGCGGCAGCAGTGTATTCGGCATTGCTCCACATCCTTGTTGGTACCTTCCAGAACATCATTGACTTTCTTCCTGCACGTCTTACGATGCAAAAGTTGGGTATTGGGTCTACTGACAGGTGGTCATATTAATGAGACTGGACAGTGTAAAATAACTTCGAAGATCGGAACACTTTCAAATCTCCCTCTTCACGGTACGACATTTAATGGTAGAGCTGCACAATGCACCTTTGGAGAAAGTTTTCCGGATAGTCTCAGTCCATCAGATACCAGTATCGTTCGATAATGACAATGGCAGCGAGAAAGTCGTACGTTCGCAACTGGTGCTCCACAGACGCGCATCCGGGTTTCTGGATTGCGCGTGTCAAAGCACGCTTCGCAGACATACGTTACGCAACGAACAACTGCGTCACCATATGGAAAATATCCTGCAGGGATTACACAGGACAGAGCTTGTCTTCTCCACTGTGTGCGTACAGTGAAGCGGGAGATATGGAAGTGAGCCGATTTTCAGACTTATCTTACATCCAATTGGTACATAGCCAGACAATGGTTCCTTATCAAAGCATCTACTAAGCCCCTCTCCAGCTTCTAAAAGGGTGTAATACAAATTGTGAAACATCCTGTATACCAGAATGAGAATTTTCACTCTGCAGCGGAGTGTGCGCTGATTTATACGTCCCTAAGAGATTAACAGTTTTTTCAACCAGGCAGTTGCAGATCGGCGCACTCTACTCTGCATAACGAAGTTCATTCTGGAAATGATGCTTTAGGCTGTCGCTAAGTCTTTTCTCCTCAGTATCCTTCCTTCCAGGAGTGTCAATCCTGGAAGGTATACAGGAGAACTTCTACGAACGAAGGACATGAGGTACTGGCGGAAATTAAATTGTGAGGGCTGGTCACGAGTCATGCTTGCATAGCGCTGTCGGCAGAGCACTGGTCCGCAAAAAGCAAAGGTCTCACGTTCGAGGCCCGGCCCAGCACACAGATTTAATCTGCCAAGAGTTTACTATTGCTAGCTATATTTAGCTTACCAACTAGAAATTCTATTCAGTTGTTCTAATATATAGATAAAAGTCTCGCCATCTGATTTCATGGTTTCACTCATAATTTGTACAATTTTTTGATTATTTACTGTACATTACTTTAATCCTAACAAAATTTTAACTCAGCGCTACATTCGAACTTCGTCTGTCAAGTTGATTGATTAACTGTATAGTGGCATAAACGAAACGAAGATGCATCAGTTACAATCTGTTAACAAGTATTCATTATTTTTCTTTTTTAGTAAATGCGCCTGAAGTCTATTGATACTAAAGAGATACTTACATTTAAACTTACAAGAAAATTAATCTCATCGCACAAAAAGCTAGTCACCCCTAGAGATATTATTACAAGAACTATTTAATATCATGTATGTAACTCCGCCCCTAGACTTGATAACCGCCTGTATTCACTTAGAAAGTGAGCCTACAAGTTGTTTAAGAACGTTGCATCTAGGTTAAGCCACTCGCTGCAGATTTGATAGCGCAGTTCCACCAAATTGTGGAGATGCTGTCTTTGGCGTCCCACACATTATCTACAGGGTTCAAGCCAGGTAATTTTGAAGGCGAATCAAAATGTAATAGTGTCGGGAATTGTTCAGAAAATTGGTCACATGATTCCAGAGCGGTGACTTTGGTATTGTCGTTTTTACGAGGGTTGTCCTGAAAGTAAACTCCAATCGGTCGCGAAATGGACACCACAGTGAAAGCTCTGTGAAGCTTTGCACAGATGTGTTGGTTAGTGTCTCTAGTATGACCATCGATCGCATCAAGACGCTCTTTTCAGTTGTGAGCGCACTCTGAGCGAGTAAAGGTGCCTAGAACAACGATGTCTCCCGCCAAGTAGGAGGGCCGCTGAAAGGCTTCTCCTTAATGAATGCAGCCCACCTAACACAACTGCCACACACTTCCTTCTTCATGGCAATTCTCAGCCGCACTGCAAACTGCAGGGGCAGTGAAGACGCTCCTGTAGCCTTTTCGATGGGAAGTATTTGATCACCCACAACACAGCCCTAATTGGCTCGTCCTGAGTATCATCTCTGTTCACACGAATCGCTGGATATGAAGACAACACTTGGGCGCAGGCTACGCGCTATAGACCATCTTAGAGAATTATCGGAAAGCGCAGGTGGCTGCTTCCTATGACGATGGTGTTGGAAATTTGGTATAACGCTCCGACAAATGTCTAAGTCGGAGCGGCGACTATGTAGAGAAGTATCTGGAAAGCGTAGCTAACTCTCGCAAATATGTTACTGATTTTCACTGTGGTTTCCATTTAGAGACCGATCGGAATTTACTTTCTGGACAACCCTCGTAAATACCTGTATGAGCAACAGCCTCTTCCAAGGTGACGGACTCACAAATGTTCATTGCATGCGGTTCCTTCGAACTGATTGGGATAGACCTTCGTTCACCATATGCAGGAATTCTTGTCCGGTTCGGATGCGGTTTTTATTCACTAGTCACGAAACACGTCTCCAGGGTCCCTCTGTCAGGATGTTTTTCTGACCTCAATTCTGACTTCTTGTTTCTTGGCCACGTGTATCACATCAATGCTTATAGACTCACTGAACAGCCCGCCGCGAAGCAACAACAAAACGATTAACTTCATACAGCGTATGGCCATAGTACGGCCCAACACTGTTGCCCCTTTCAGATGGTTCAAATGGCTCTAAGCAGTATGGGACTTAACATCTGAAGTCATCAGTCCCCTAGACTTAGAACTACTTAAACCTAACTAACCTAAAGATATCTCACACATCCATGCCCGAGGCAGGAATCGAACCTGCGACCGTAGCAGCCGCGTGGTTCCGGACTGAAGCGCCTAGAAACGCTCGGCCACCGCGGCCGGCGTTGCCCCTTTTTGTCATTCTGTCAGGTCCTTACTTAATTTTACGTACAATGTCCGCAAAACTGTCTCACTGATTTCTATTGGCTTGTAATAATGTAGAGGCAGTGCGGCCACGATTAAGCACGTGATTCTACAGCTGTACCATTTGTAAAGGCCTGACGATTCACCTGTGCGTGCCTACTGGGTGACTAATTTATCGTCCCGTGAGCTTAATGTAATTTATCCTCCAGAAAGTTGGACGTGTGTACTTATACTTCGTTTCCAGAAGAAAGAATTTGATATTTTTTGACGGTCACTACTTACTCTAACAAGATTCGGCAGTAGTACCTCTCAGTGATTCCCAGCCTAAGCCTGGCTCAGTTGCAGAAAACGTGTTTCACTGCTCACAGCTGGAGTGTATACAACACAGCGGCCTGATTGCAGAACGAACCCTATTCCTTATATCGCTGCTGCACAGGCAGAATTTCTGTCGAGTGCACAATGAAGCGAGAGGGTTCTTTCATTCATAAAAGCCAAGCCCATGTGCGAGTACAAGCGAGAAAAAAAGAGCCGGTGGAAGGGCTGAATCGAGCGCGACGGATAAGGTCAATGATCAGTAAGAGGCTGAGCGAAAGCGGCGTACAGCGCGCCACACAAAAGGTCTCCAGGCTCGACTCAAATGTCAGCGCGGTGTTGGTGGTGGTGATGGTGGTGGTGGTGGTGAGCACCGCCTGAGCTTTCCACGTGGTTACAGCGCACCGGAAAAGCACCACCGACAGCCATTGCAGCTAATCCAATTTACGTGGAATGAAATCTTACTTACAAGGGAACCTCCCCATCGCACCCCCCTCAGATTTAGTTATAAGTTGGCACAGTGGATAGGCCTCGAAAAACTGAACACAGATCAATCGAGAAAACAGGAAGAAGTTGTGTGGAACTATGAAAAAAAAAGCAAAATATACAAACTGAGTAGTCCATGCGCAAGATAGGCAACATAAAGGAGAATGTGAGCTTCGGAGCGCCGTGGTCCCGTGGTTAGCGTGAACACTTGTGGAACGAGAGGTACTTGGTACAAGTCTACCCTCGAGTGAAAAGTTTAATTTTTTGTTTTCAGATAATTACCAAAGTTCAGGCACTCACACATAATCAACTTTGCTCTCCAAAATTCCAGGACATGTTCAGATTTGCTTGCACATATGCAGGATTTGACGGTCTACACACGGAAAAATTTGAAAACGTTAAAAACATATGTTTTGACAGAGCACAGGGAAAACTGCGACTGTGAAACTGTTGCATTCATTTGTTGCAGTTTATGTGACAAACTCTTATGTTTTCATCACTTTTTGGGAGTGATTATCACATCCACTAGAAAACCTAAATCGGGCAAGGTAGAAGAATCTTTTTACCCATTCGCCAAGTGTACAAGTTACGTGGGTCGACAACATATTCCTGTCATGTGAAGCACATGCCGTCACCACTGTCGTATGGACTATATCAGACGTGTTTTCCTGTGGAGGAAACGGTTGACCTCTGATCTTGCGATCAAATGTTTTCGGTTCCCATTGGAGAGGCACGTCCTTTCGTCTACTAATCGCACGGTTTTGCGGTGCAGTCGCGAAAACACAGACACTAAACTTATTACAGTGAACAGAGACGTCAATGAACGAACGGACAGATCATAACTTTACGAAAATAAAGAATTAAAATTTTGACTTGAGGAAAGATTTGAACCAAGGACCTCTAGTTCCGCAGGTGCTCACACTAACCTCGGGACCACGGCGCTCCGGCGCTACATCTCTCCTTGATGTTGCTTATGTTGCACATGAACTACTCAGTTTGTATATTTTGCTTTTTTTTTCATAGTTCCACACAACTTCTTCCTGTTTTCTCGATTGATCTGTGTTCAGTTTTTCAAGACCTATCCACTGTGCCAACTTATAACTAAATCTGAGGGGGGTGCGATGGGGAGGTTCCCTTGTTAGAGACAGGTGCAGGCTATGTAGGCTGCAATCTACAAGAACTTTTCACACAATAAAAAGAGAGAGAGAGGCAGAGAGAAAACGTCTAAAAAAGTAATTGTTTTACACTTAGGTACAAAAATCGTGGGATAGCAACATGTACATATACAGGTAGCTGTAGTATCTCATAAACAAGAGATAGAAAGGTACTGAATTGGCGGTACTGTCATTTGTACTCGGGTGATTTCAGTGAAAAGGTTTTAGACGTGATAAAGGGCACACGCCGGGAGTTAACAACCTTGAACACGTGTTAGCAGCTGTAGCTACACGCATGGGACGTTCCATTTCCGAAATCGTTAAGGAATTCAATATTCCGAGATCGGCAGTGCAACTTAGTGCCGCGAGTACTAAATTTCAGGCATTACCAAATTTCGGGCACGGACAATGCAGTAGCCGGCGGCCTTCACTTAACGACCGAGAGCAGGAGCGTTTGCTTGGATTTGTCAGTGCTAATATACAGGCAACATCGCGTGAAATATGGTATGTACGATGAACTGGGTCCCCTGGTCCGACTGAACCAATCATTGACTGGAAATGGTTATGTACGGCTGCTTGGAGACCATTTGCAGCCTTTCATGTTCTAAAACAAAGATGGATTTTTTATGGATGGCAATGCGCCTTGTCAGCGCCCCACATTTGTTCGCGAGTGGTTTGAAGAACATTCTGAGCATTTCGAGCGAATGATTTGGCTACCCAGATCGCCCGACATGAGTCGCGTCGAACATTTGTGGGACATAATCGAGGGGTCCGTTAGTGGACACAATTCTGCACCGGCAACTGTTTCGCAAATATGGACTGCTATAGAGGCAGCACGGGTCAACATTTCTGTAGGGGGCTTCAAGCGACTTGTTCGCCCATGCCGTGTCGAGTTGCTGCACTGCAATGGGCAAAAGAGATCCGACACGATACTGGTAGTTATCCCATGTTTTTTGACACGTCAGTGTAGTACTGCTATGCGGTGTCGCTGTGTAAAACTTAAAAATGGTTCAAATGGCTCTGAGCACCATGGGACTTAACTTCTGAGGTCATCAGTCCCTTAGAACTTAGAACTACTTAAACCTAACTAACCTAATGACATCACACACATCCATGCCCGAGGCGGGATTCGAACCTGTGACCGTAGCGGTCGCGCAGTTCCAGACTGTAGCGCCTAGAACCGCTCGGCCACTCCAGCCGGCTGTAAAACTTAAGTTTCATGGAAAGTCGCCTTACAAAAACAGACTGCTTCATAAATACAGTATCTGAGCGAAAGAATCGGAACACCTATTAGCGGACATTAATGTTGGATGTGTTTTCTCTTCGGATTTGATAACGTGAACTGTGCTTCGGACGCTTTTACTGACATGTATAAATGTCTGTGGAGGAACGGCAGTCCATTGTTCCTCAACAGAAGAACGAGGGAAAGTGTGGTGTTGGATGATGGCCTCTGGAGCCAAGTCGACATTCTGACTCATCCCAAAGATGTTCAGGTAGCCACTCTGGACAGGCCAGACCTTTTCAGGAATGTTATTGTCCACCAGCTATTACAGCTGTTTTACACTGAAGAGCCAAAGAAACTGGTACACCTGCCTAATATCGTGTAGGGCCCCAGAGAGCACTCAGAACTGCTGCAACACGACGTGGCATGGACGCGACTAATGTCTGAAGTAGTGCTGGAGGGAACTCACACCATGAATCCTGCAGGGCTGTCCATAAATCCGTAAGAGTACGATAGGGTGGAGATCTCTTCTGAACAGCACAGTGCAAGGCATCCAAGATATGCTCAGTAATGTTCGTGTCTGGGGAGTTTGGTTGGCGGCGAAAGTGTTTAAACTAAGAAGAGTCTTCTTGGAGCCCGCTGTAGCAATTCTGGAGTTGTGGGGTGTCGCATTGTCCTGTTGGAGATGCCCAAGTGCATCACAATGCACAATGGACATGAATGGACACAGGTGATCAGACAGAATGCATACGTTCGTGTCACCTGTCAGAGTCGTTTCTAGACGTATCAGGGGTTCCATATCATTCCAACTACACATGCCCACACGGTTACAGAGCCTCCACCAGCTTGAACAGTCCCCTGCTGACATGCACGGTCCATGGATTCATGAGGTCTCGATACACCTGCACGTCCATACGCTCGATACAATTTGAAACGAGACTCGTCCGACCAGACAACATGTTTCCAGCGTCGGTGTTCACGGGCCACACTGCGTCGTGCAGTCACCAAGACTCTGAAAGCCCATATCGATGACATTTCGTTGAATGGTTCGCGCGCTGACACTTGTTGACGGCCTAACATTCAAATCTGCAGCAATTCGCGGAAGCGTTACACTACTGTCACGTTGAACTATTCTCTTCAGTCGTCTTTGGTCCCGTTCTTGCAGGATCTTTTTCCGGCCACATTGATGTCCGAGATTTGATGTTATACCGGATTCCTCATATACACGGTACACTCGTGAAACCGTCGAACGGGAAAATTCCCAGTTCATCGCTGACTCGGAGATGCTGTGTCCCATCGCTCGTGCGCCGACTATAACACCACGTTGAAACTCACTTGCATCTTGATAACCTGCCATTGTAGCAGCAGTAACCGATCGAACAACTGCGCCAGACACTTGCTTTCTTACACTCCTGGAAATTGAAATAAGAACACCGTGAATTCATTGTCCCAGGAAGGGGAAACTTTATTGACACATTCCTGGGGTCAGATACATCACATGATCACACTGACAGAACCACGGGCACATAGACACAGGCAACAGAGCATGCACAATGTCGGCACTAGTACAGTGTATATCCACCTTTCGCAGCAATGCAGGCTGCTATTCTCCCATGGAGACGATCGTAGAGATGCTGGATGTAGTCCTGTGGAACGGCTTGCCATGCCATTTCCACCTGGCGCCTCAGTTGGACCAGCGTTCGTGCTGGACGTGCAGACCGCGTGAGACGACGCTTCATCCAGTCCCAAACATGCTCAATGGGGGACAGATCCGGAGATCTTGCTGGCCAGGGTAGTTGACTTACACCTTCTAGAGCACGTTGGGTGGCACGGGATACATGCGGACGTGCATTGTCCTGTTGGAACAGCAAGTTCCCTTGCCGGTCTAGGAATGGTAGAACGATGGGTTCGATGACGGTTTGGATGTACCGTGCACTATTCAGTGTCCCCTCGACCATCACCAGTGCTGTACGGCCAGTGTAGGAGATCGCTCCCCACACCATGATGCCGGGTGTTGGCCCTGTGTGCCTCGGTCGTATGCAGTCCTGATTGTGGCGCTCACCTGCACGGCGCCAAACACGCATACGACCATCATTGGCACCAAGGCAGAAGCGACTCTCATCGCTGAAGACGACACGTCTCCATTCGTCCCTCCATTCACGCCTGTCGCGACACCACTGGAGGCGGGCTGCACGCTGTTGGGGCGTGAGCGGAAGACGGCCTAACGGTGTGCGGGACCGTAGCCCAGCTTCATGGAGACGGTTGCGAATGGTCCTCGCCGATACCCCAGGAGCAACAGTGTCCCTAATTTGCTGGGAAGTGGCGGTGCGGTCTCCTACGGCACTGCGTAGGATCCTACGGTCTTGGCGTGCATCCGTGCGTCGCTGCGGTCCGGTCCCAGGTCGACGGGCACGTGCACCTTCCGCCGACCACTGGCGACAACATCGATGTACTGTGGAGACCTCACGCCCCACGTGTTGAGCAATTCGGCGGTACGTCCACCCGGCCTCCCGCATGCCCACTATACGCCCTCGCTCAAAGTCCGTCAACTGCACATACGGTTCACGTCCACGCTGTCGCGGCATGCTACCAGTGTTAAAGACTGCGATGGAGCTCCGTATGCCACGGCAAACTGGCTGACACTGACGGCGGCGGTGCACAAATGCTGCGCAGCTAGCGCCATTCGACGGCCAACACCGCGGTTCCTGGTGTGTCCGCTGTGCCGTGCGTGTGATCATTGCTTGTACAGCCCTCTCGCACTGTCCGGAGCAAGTATGGTGGGTCTGACACACCGGTGTCAATGTGTTCTTTTTTCCATTTCCAGGAGTGTATATAGGCTTGCCGACCGCAGCGCCGTATTCTGCCTGGTTACATACCCCTGTATTTGAGTACGCATGACTATACCAGTTTCTGTGGCGCTTCGGTGTATTAGAGTAAGGACTATCATTTTGACAAAAATAGTAATCGTTTCCGAAATGATCCTCTACTGTAGGCAGTAGCGAATGCTTTGAAATATGCTCATATCCTTCCGCAATTATCGTTTTCTTAAGAGCAGTGGTGGGATTAGGCCATATCCCGAAACGCACCCCCTATCTGGCACCACCTCCTTCGAACTTCACTGTTGGCACTACACATGATGGCCGGCAGCGTTCCCCAGGCATTCGCCAAACCCAGCGCTTTCCGTCGGACTGCCATAGGGTACAGCGTGATGCATCACTGCAGATCACTCTTTTTGCAGTCATCCACTGTTTAGTGGTCGACTTAGCTCTGAAGATGTCTCTCGAAGTTGGGATGAAACGACAGTCAATAATTTCCTACATCGAGCTAGGCCTGTCATTCCCCAAATTTTAACTGAAGTAAACACCACCATCGAAAGCTTACATTGTGTTATTACTTCGACTTTTCAGCGTATTACAATCAAGTGGATGCTGTCTCGCTGCTGGAGCCATCGTAATGAAGAATGGTACGATGTTTTCATTTACCTTTTCCTGATTTTATCGAATTCATAAAATGTGTTCTCCATAATAAATCAAGAAGGTAGAACTTCTCAAAACTGATTTACATAACGACGTGGCGTGAGGAACTGTCTGCCCTCTTCTTAGTTTCTCGAAGAACTCTATTTGATAAAAAGTATCCGGACACCCCTGTGTACTGCCAGATGTCACGAGAGGCGGACCTGGCAGTATAAAAATAGGCTGGGAGTTCTGGGTTGTCAGTAGACCAGCTCATGCGTCGCTTAGCATCAAGTACATAAATGTCTGGCTTGTGAGGAGCCGTTACACGATCCTGTAGCATTGTTTCCTCCCTATGCGCCGTAAATGTGATACCTAGACTGCTGGCAGCACTTTTAAACTCACGAGTAGTTCCTCCTGCTCATTTCGTGCGATTTTTTACAACCACCCTTCGCGATGTTTGACGTCCCCTGCCTGTCAGGAGAGGAGGGTTGCCTGGTCTTTGTTTAGATGCAGTTGTTTCATCACGTTTCTGTTTCAGTATCATATCACCGACAGTCGATTTTGGCAGTTTTAGAGGGGTTGAAATGTCCCGGATGGATCTGTTAATAAGGTGACATCCAATTAAAAGTTTATGCTCGGAATCACATAGCCCTCCTGACGGACCCATTCTGCTCTCATTACCTCTCTACTGACAACCCAGAACTCCCAGCCTATCTTTATACTGCCAGGTCCGCCTCTCGTGACATCTGGTGGTCAATCACACAGTACATAGGGGTGTCCGGATACTTTTTATCAAATGGAGTTCTTCGATAAACTAAGAAGAGGACAGAGAGTTCCTCACGCCACGTCGTTTTGTAAATCAGTTTTGAGAAGTTTTATCTTCTTGGTTTATTATGGAGAACACATTTTATGAATTCGATAAAATCAGGAAAAGATAACCGAAAACATCGTACCATTCTTCATTACGATGGTTCCAGCTGCGAAGCAGCATCCACTTGACTATAATAGGCTGAAAAGTCGAAGTAATAAAACAATGTAGGCTTTCAATGGTGCTGTTTACTTCAGTTAAAACTTGGATATTGATAGGCCATGCTCGATGTAGGAAATTATTCACTGTCTTTTCGTCCCATCTTCAGAGCTAAATCGACTACTATATTCAATTATTGTGTTATTACCGATATTCAACTCTTTCATCGTTTAAGGACTTCGTTTCGTTCTCTTAAATAAAACAAAAAATTAAATGGCAGTGAGTATTGTCAATTAAACTGTTGAATCGTTCAAAAACCAAGCATACGTACAGACATCAGAGTAAAAACTATTTATCCAAAATTTGTTCGAAGGCACATAAAAATGTGTGAAGTTGAAAGGAGAGTATTTTGAGAAACAGTAAAACTATTTTTACCACAAAAATATTTTCTGTTATTGTTTCTATAAAAGCTTGAAAGGCTACACATGTACGTGTTCCTCAACATTATTTCAGACGCAGTTATAACATATATCTATTGTACTGAAGTGCAGTATGTTAACACTGTTTAAGATCAGTGGCAGACAGCGGAGAGGAACACGTTTTTTCACTAAATTAATCGACACATGGCCAGACATGAATTGTATGCACTATTTCGTACTGGAATAATGAAATCGGTTGTTTATTATATCAGCTTACTTTACTGATCATACCGTAATAAATGCATTTGATCATCAGTCGACAATGGCCCAAGCATTTACTAATTACATCCGTTGGTTTAGTTTCTTCCGCCGTTACTCATTACAATAATGTGGTTTTCTACACACCTAAAAGTAACTGCTTATTTTTTTTATCATCAGCAAACGCGTTTAGAATTTTGTACATAAGCTTTGTCGCTTCTTAAGTAGAAAAATATTAGAAAATAAATTTCGTAATCTATGTTCACGGACAAAAGTCTGATCGCAGTTATATACCAGGTTGGTCTGAAACGTTCTCGACATGTTAGTGAAAATGAATTGTAGTCGCTTCTTGGGTGTACCAGAAACGCTAACCAGCGAGGGAAAACTTCGTGTTTTTGACGTAGATGGAAATCTGGTGGAGGTAAATCTGGGAAAGGGGACAGATGTTCCACACTTCATAGAGTACGTGTAGACCTTCCAATTTTCGTATACCAATGACACTTTTATGGGTAGGTGAATTGTCTTGATCAATGAAGTTTTTTATTCCTCTTCAACCTAGGTCGATTTTATCGACTTTTTGCATTTAGTTCCGTCTGAAGTTAAGAATGAAGTCCACAAATATTCATCTTTTCGATCTGCAACTCTTCTCTTTCTTTTCGTGTTTGCAGTTAAATTATAAGATATAGGTTCCGCCTTTATGCGAGAAAGAAAGAAGAAGAAAGAAAGAAAGAAATAAGAAGAAAGAATGAAAGAAGAAGAAGGAAAGGAATAAGAAAGAAAAATAGTGTTTCTGCATTTTTGCATTAGGGCGGAACATACACTCCTGGAAATTGAAATAAGAACACCGTGAATTCATTGTCCCAGGAAGGGGAAACTTTATTGACACATTCCTGGGGTCAGATACATCACATGATCACACTGACAGAACCACAGGCACATAGACACAGGCAACAGAGCATGCACAATGTCGGCACTAGTACAGTGTATATCCACCTTTCGCAGCAATGCAGGCTGCTATTCTCCCATGGAGACGATCGTAGAGATGCTGGATGTAGTCCTGTGGAACGGCTTGCCAAGCCATTTCCACCTCGCGCCTCAGTTGGACCAGCGTTCGTGCTGGACGTGCAGACCGCGTGAGACGACGCTTCATCCAGTCCCAAACATGCTCAATGGGGGACGGATCCGGAGATCTTGCTGGCCAGGGTAGTTGACTTACACCTTCTAGAGCACGTTGGGTGGCACGGGATACATGCGGACGTGCATTGTCCTGTTGGAACAGCAAGTTCCCTTGCCGGTCTAGGAATGGTAGAACAATGGGTTCGATGACGGTTTGGATGTACCGTGCACTATTCAGTGTCCCCTCGACCATCACCAGTGCTGTACGGCCAGTGTAGGAGATCGCTCCCCACACCATGCTGCCGGGTGTTGGCCCTGTGTGCCTCGGTCGTATGCAGTCCTGATTGTGGCGCTCACCTGCACGGCGCCAAACACGCATACGACCATCATTGGCACCAAGGCAGAAGCGACTCTCATCGCAGAAGACGACACGTCTCCATTCGTCCCTCCATTCACGCCTGTCGCGACACCACTGGAGGCGGGCTGCACGATGTTGGGGCGTGAGCGGAAGACGGCCTAACGGTGTGCGGGACCGTAGCCCAGCTTCATGGAGACGGTTGCGAATGGTCCTCGCCGATACCCCGGGAGCAACAGTGTCCGTAATTTACTGGGAAGTGGCGGTGCGGTCCCCTACGGCACTGCGTAGGATCCTACGGTCTTGGCGTGCATCCGTGCGTCGCTGCAGTCCGGTCCCAGGTCGACGGGCACGGGCACCTTCCGCCGACCACTGGCGACAACATCGATGTACTGTGGAGACCTCACGCTCCACGTGTTGAGCAATTCGGCGGTACGTCCACCCGGCCTCCCGCATGCCCACTATACGCCCTCGCTCAAAGTCCGTCAACTGCACATACGGTTCACGTCCACGCTGTCGCGGCATGCTACCAGTGTTAAAGACTGCGATGGAGGTCCGTATGCCACGGCAAACTGGCTGACACTGACGGCGGCGGTGCACAAATGCTGCGCAGCTAGCGCCATTCGACGGCCAACACCGCGGTTCCTGGTGTGTCCGCTGTGCCGTGCGTGTGATCATTGCTTGTACAGCCCTCTCACAGTGTCCGAAGCAACTATGGTGGGTCTGACACACCGGTGTCAATGTGTTCTTTTTTCCATTTCCAGGAGTGTATGTTCTATAATCCACAGTTCCTCTTTGATTTTTTCTGAAGATTTCTTGTAGACAGAAATCATTTCACAGCTCGAAACACCTTCGTAATCATCAATTCCGCTGACGACATCGTCTTCGCCCTTTTTGGTGTTGAAGAAACGACTTCTCTACATATTTCCGATTGTTGTTATGATCCTGGTGAGTAGTGATGAATCCCTTCTGCATCAATTGTCACATACCGATGTATTTGTCTCAACGAGAAGGCGCCAAACACTGGTCTCAAATTATCGTGCAAATTCGTTTCTCATCAGCTGCGGGGAGGAGCGGACGTCTTCTTTCACAAAGCATTCTCATGTGCGATCCTTTATGCAAAATGTAGCCGACTCGTTCTTTTTAAAACCCGACTACCTCAGCAATTTCGTGCAAATCGCAGAGAACACTCTTTCGACCATGTCTGAAGTTGTTGAGCTTTTCGGACTTCTTTCAAGTTTGTTACCTGGGACGCATTACGGCCCGGTTTAAATTCGGTAGCCCGTTATTCACTATGAGAAATGACGGAGAAGGGACATGAAACACACTAATGAGCCTGAAATGAATTTCGGTTGGCCTAAAACCCTCTTTTACAAAAATACTCATATTTATCACTGAACGATACCATGTTTTCTCCATTTCCGGGAATTCAAGTACTGCACCTTGTTCAAAACGGGTGGAATGTCTTACAATGCAGCAAAAAGCACGTTGAAAGTTATTGAAACAATTGATATCAGTTTAATCATCATACTCTCCGACTGTGTGATGTGACAGTTTCATGTATTTCTTTTCGTAATAAGAATTACGACGTCATGAGTGATCATGTTGAAATAACCGTCACCGCTACTGTGAGCTACAAACTCTCATACTACCGTTTACAATTTTTTTTGTAATTATTCCTACACTCCTTATGATGCGTACTGTAGGTACCTTGATGTCTACCATGTTAACTTCATATTTTACAAGGTGCCTGGACCCACCTTGCCAAGAGAGTTAAGAGTTTCGCTCAGCATCTTTTGTTTTCTATAAGCGCATGAATAAAAAACTGCCACTTACGAGGTCATTTCAGTAGATTCCTTAATTTTGAAATTGAGGGGGTAGGTAGAAGAAAGTGATGGCCCAGAAGGGCGCGTTCTGAGTTTCTGGGCGTTATATACTTGGTTAAGTTCAAAGACAAAAGGTCATAATTACAGTGATACTAGCAAATTATGTAGTAGGAAATTATTTCTAGTGGTACGTATGGAAAAACTTGTTATCAACACGTGCGTTACCATCATTCGAAAACACAACAGGTGGTGTGATCCGACAAATCCTTACATAATTGACGGTTAGTATTTTCTTCCAGAGACACCTCCAATTGTGAGAAGTAAATTAGCTCAATAGGCTTTGGAACGAAAAGGTTGGTTAGTTGAAATGACGCACAGGAAGAAACAGAAAGCTAAAATCAAGGAGATAGGGAACGGAATACCTTCTCTCCGCACCGAGATTAACCAGATTAACGAAAGCCCGTGGTTGTATGCAGTGTATCCAAGAAATGTTGCGACAAACTTTGAGGTCTTGTGGAGGGTGTCTTGGGGAACAAATCTAGGATAGGAACCCGTGTCCAGAAATGTCATCTAACTACACTACAGCGCATCGAAATTACAGGGGCTGGCGAAAGCCGCTAGGCCACACCTTCGGCATCAATAGTGGTTTTGTACGTTAAGGGGCCATAGTCGGCACGTGTCGCAATGTTATTTGCTATACAGTGATCGTGACTGATTGCCACGATCCCCAGTGGAGAAGATGGAGCAAGCTATTGCGTAGAAAGGCTTTGTCTCCTATGAAAACGATCCTCTATCTCCTTGTTGGATGACGGTTTCGGACACGGGTTTCTATCCGCATCCATAGGAGACAAGGCGTGTCTACACAGCAGATCCATCTTCTCCACTGGGGATCGTGGCAAAGAGTCGCGATCACTGCATAACAAACGACATTGCGAGACGTCCTGCCTATGATCCGTCAGTGTACAAAGTAATGTATGCTGCCAAAGGTGTGGTCTAGCATCAGAGGCCGGCGCCTGTAACTCTGCGTATCGTCGCTGGATGAATGTCTCCAGACATGCATACCTATCCTCTATTTGTTCCTCAAGATACCTTCTACGACCCCTCGATCTTTCTTGGACACCCTGTATTGTAAAAAGGAGATTCTTTTCCACATAACTGAAACTTTTCGTCGAGTCATACACTGCGTAATGGGAGTACATCGCTATGTAACAGTCTTAGCTTTACATCATACTGAGGTTACGGAGTAACCATGACTATTTCCCAAATGAATAATTTGGTTATTTTTGGTGGCACTCAGTACCTGTTATAAAGAGGTTTACATTGATAGAATGCTTGACATTGAAATTCGCAGACAAGGTCCTGTTGCAACCGTAACTGCACCGGCCTGTCTTAGTGCTCGTTGCCGTAACTGCACTGCTTGCTGTAATCGACTAGAGCAGCATTTAGTCACACGTCCATCTAGGTACACAAGTCCATCCGCTTGGACAATGACTATTGCGATTACTGAAGCCTGGGGCCTTTCAGTGGCATTGCGGTATGCAATTGATGTGACATCCGGGGTTTCTGCTCATCAACAAGCCTTCCCTGGCGCATATAAATACTGGCCGTCTAGCCACCACGTGGCATCGAATCAGCGAGCACTGTAAAGTGGGCTACCGCTATGGCGTTGACGCTTACCCGTCAGCCATTCTATGGGACCCTCTGCTTGGGGGTTGACCTACAACACTGATGGTAGAGGGTCTAAATGAGGCCCTGTCATGCCAAACGACACCAGTCAGATTGCAAGTCAGGGTTTGTACCGGCATGCCACCACTGGTGAGGCACACCATGGCAGGTCGCCAGCCCTCTTTTCTAACAGTACAGTCACGCCAGAGCACTGAGGCAGCACTTCCTACGGTGACGCCACCATTAAGGAATGCCAACCGCGCTAGGTCTCTGCACAATTAGGCTGGTAGTAGTGACCACAAGTGTCACCACACCACCGCCTTGTCCAACAAGTACCTATGGTTTGACGCCCACTCTTCTCCTGATCAACTGTCTCCAAGCCATGCGTGACTGGAACTGTCCACGCCTACGCATTAGATACCCAACACACTTCACAATTCTAAGTTAGTGCTTCAATGAAAGGAGTCGTATCCAGTACACATGTCAGCAAGCCAAGCTTAGATCCTAACAGACTGAGTTAGCGTTTACGAAATTATTGCGGAGGTGTTTAGAGTAGTTGAGGGGAATCTTTCGAAGAAAGCCCTGTCGGTAGATTTAGAAAGGCTGTACTGCAGGAAGTTTGGGCGACAGTTCTCCAGCATGCATCATATATTTCGTGTCGTAGAGATCAATAGGATAAGACAAGAGTGATTAGGGAGGATACAGAAATACACAGGCTGTACTCGAAATCCGACTAAAAAAATCGGACGTTATTCAGGGGTATTTTCCGAGTATTTTGGTGCAAGAGACTAGTGGTCTCTGCTGGCTCGTTACGGAGTAATAACGCAGTATTTATTCGGTTGGTGAAAAAGAGTGTAGTATACATTCCCGAAAACGTAGATCGCAAATCACAGAGCAATGCTTGAAACCTCAGGCAAATGCCAATGCACGGTGATGTGGAACAAATGTATTCGGAATTTCCATTACGACTGCCTTAGGATAGCATAGGAACTTATCTGCTGTCGCCGCCAGCAGAGCCCATTCGACTAGTTGAGATCGTCATCGTTCAATGGATTCACAGGGATACGAATGTTCATAGTTATACCATTCCAACTGAAATTTTAACTTAATTGCTACGCATTGTCATCATACTGAAGATAGGTAGAGTGATATTTCCTTCAGTGAGTAATTATTGTTATTAATATGCTTTCCAATTATTGCCCAAACCTAGTTTATTCAATGACGAAGCAATTTAGTTGTTACGTGATGCCAAGTCACCTCAATAAGAGCAACTGCGTTCTGTGATAGGGGGTTCTCTTCCCGCTCCTCTACGTTTGACGCCAAGTGTCTTTGGTGGACACAATGGAACACACACACGAGGTACATAACAGCCATGTCCACGTCATCAAACCTACCCATTTTGCTGTGTACCACTGTTAACGTACTTCTAACAGTACTGGAAAATAAATGCTAGGTAGAACCAAGCAATGCTGAATGGTTGTCTCAAGTCGAACAGTAAAGTTGGCACTATATTGTCAACAGCAAGTGCAAGAGTGAATGAGACAAATATGTTTCCATACAAGCAACACACAGCGTATAACGTCGGCGGGTATTTCTAGTGCGATACAGGCAAAACGAGGAATGGAGTTAACAAGTGAAATACAATGCAGTTATTCTACAATGAGGCACAATGGACCACGGGTCTCTTACACTAAAATGCTAAAATAAAACCCCTTCACCGTCTACAAAGTTTTGTCGTTGGACTTGGGCTTCACTTTGTACAAAGTATCATTTTGTCTTCCACAGTACATCAGTGGAAGAGGCGAGAAAATCTCTATCAGTGCTACATAGTTCCCTCCACCATGCACTGTTAAGTGATTTACACAGTATCCCGTACTTATCGTTCCAAGAGATATCGAATGAAAGTAAGATAAAAATATCGTTCCAGTACAAGATATCGCAGTTTTAATATTTCAAAAATTTGGCCAGTTGCGAGAACGACTCCTGCTCTGACGGCTCCACACAAACTTAGTTAAGTATATAGACAGCTTATTTATCCGGGGAATTTAGAATCCTGACGATTTCGGCCTGTTGTCGACATTGTCACCGGCAAGATCTCGGTTCTGGGAGTTCCTAGACTTTTTAGAATGTTTTAATATTAGGAAATATCTTCTACGTGTGATAGAACTACAAATTGATGCTTTTGGGATTTTTCGTTCACTTGTACTGTGAAATTTCGCTTATTGCCAAATTGTATACTGAACGGGCGCTAAAAGGTTTTAAAAAGTCGTGAGTATAAGACGTCACACTGTACACACAGATGGCTTCCATTCCGCCAACAAGCTAGTCTCTCTTTGTTGTTCTTGTGGGCCGCTTTTGCTTTGCCCTGCTCAGAGCTGCTCCTCTGTCACACTGGTAAGACACTGCCATCTGATACTTTCCACATAGTAATTTGCATAATGCCGCGACTAATCATGTTAGCAGTGACAACTTTTTATCGCCAATCCGGCCCCTTTTTAAGAACTATAAACCTTTCTTTGCTTCCTTTCGATACAGAGAAATTTCAAAGAATGGAGAACGTCTTCTTCACCTTTCACTCGCCGTTGTACTGACGATGTTCTCATAATAGTAAATTTTGTCTAGGAGCAATGTGCGCCTTTGATCTTTTAACGTTGTTAGTTTATTAGACATTACTTTATTTATTTTAATATCCATAAAACGTGGTGATACTGTACTTTGGTTTTTACCGTGAAGGTTGCACTTGACGATGCGGCTTTAAGTCGCGGAACGGGTTGTGCTTCAATAAACAACAATTTCACCAATTGTAAGCGGAACTCTTGCTAACATCATGCCTTTCAACAGCTGACTTAGAGCCTCCATTTCTGAAGGCAGTTTACGAAGCTGTGTTTTCGAAGAATCCATTAGCATCAAAATATATCCTCCAACACTGTTATACAATTGCCAAAATACGTCCCATCTGAATTTCATGTCTTGCAAAATAATAACTATTTTTATGAAATTAGTTTGGCACAGTAAGTCATCATATAGCAGAGATTTAGAATTTTAAATTTTTGTATATCACACGTCTACGGTTTTAAAACTCATATGCCTCTTAAAACCTGTGACTTTAAGTGGATCTTTCACTGCTTTAAAGAGACATACACCAAACTGACTATTACCCGGGTGTTGTCTGCATGGATTCAGAACCATTAGTGCATATTTATATGAATATTGAAAGAATGAATATTGAAAAATCTGAGAACTTTTTTCTTTCAAATTCTAATATTTTCGTTTAGAATAGAAATATCTAGTTTTGACGACGTAGATGACGAAAACATCTCCGAGCTGTTAAATAGGGGTAGTTATGAACTGGAATTTCAGCAGGTAAGTCACACGGATACAGTGAAAGAAAAAAAGAAGCAGTTTAGGTTCGGTAGAGAAAGGCAGCGAAGAAAATGCGATCGAGGAACGCGTTATCACGCTCATTGGGGCACTGAAATGCGTTGATCTGTTTTTGCAGCATACAGGACAAACTTCGTCCATGAGTATCAACGTTTTTACTCTCTGGAAAATTAGAATCGTCATGAGGATGAAAGTGAATGAAAAATAGAAATACAAAAAATTAAACTGAAAGGAAAAGGTATGAAGCATAACGTGCTTACAGTCTAGTTTTGTAGATACGTCGAGTAACGAAAATACTTTCGTCCGACAACTAAAGCGTAAGTCGTGCAGTGGGCGTTCATGCCAGACACGCCAGTAAACCGCAGGTTCTTCAAAGATTTAAAGTAATAGCGGCAACAATCAACGGAGAAAATCATTAAATGTGAACTGAGCCAACTGTCATACACAGACACGGAGTCGGTTAAGACGTTAATATTGATTTGTACAGTACCGTATTGCCCCTCTTTGTTGCAACTGTAAAATGGCATCAAATAGCAACATGGTGGTATTGTTCGGGGACGAGAAGTTAGATGCACTATGATCAGACGTGTCTGAGTTCACTTATACCGTTTCCACTCTGAATAAAGAAACCAGTGAGGGATCTCGACTCTACGGCGTTGATTGATGCATATTGAATTCTTCCAGGATGCTCAGACGTAATTGTTAATGACATAAATGACGTTATGGTTTCTGATGGACTGAATTATTTCCGTTTGTGCGTCTGCGACCGATGACGTTAGTCATGATGGACCAGCTGGCGAAGTTTCCGCTCAATCTGAAGACGTTAGGTCACATTCATAGGCAAGGAAAATAATGGTTTACTGCAAACGTCAGGTAGAAATTTCTTCGGCCGAAATAATGCTGGTTTTATTGGTTTGTAAATGCATTCTTCAATTCACAACCGTACATATTTTTGATTAGACACTCCATTTCCGTCACAGTCTTACCATCCTCCGACCATGAAACTCAAATTTAACACTACGTTTCACAACTGCAGTAATCAATCATCATTTTGAAATGCTACCTTATGGTGTAAGTTACGTTATAATTAATATGTACTTCTGTCTTCCAATGATAAACTATCAATGCGCTTCGAGCAGCCCTAGTACGCAGAAACAACGTACCAGGGTTGTTCTCAGCGTCTTTTATAGCTCGAGGATGGGCAGAATGCGACGGGAATGAATTATCAAAATAAAAAAGTAATACAGCTATGCGTTGCATGATGCAGGTCTCAAACTTCATTACAATTTTTCCAAAGCGGCTACAAAAAATATTTCTTATGAAAAACTTACTGATTACTTCATTGTTTAAAGATTTTCTCTAGCTGGTCGCAATATGTAGTAATGACGTACAACTTCTCTCTTTATGTCACAATCAATATTACTCTAGAGTTGTAAATCCCATGCTCCTGTCTTATCCGAGTTACACTCTTATATCTCTCCCTTTGTCTATGAGTCATGCTATTTTCTTTTCGCTTATCTTCGTTGACTGTGTGTTCTCACTTTCCGCTTTATCTCTCTCTGTCAACCCTTTCTCTCACTGCCATTGCTACAAAATGTCATACGTCAATCCAGCATTTCTGTAATTTGTATTTAATATGGTACCTATCATGAAAGAATGTAAACTGTATGGTTTTACCTGCATTGTTGCAATTTTCAAATCTAGTGTCCCATATTCGGTGTACAAGGTAATTCCCTGATGATGTTACAAACATTCAGATTTTAGGAAACGACCGAGATGAAAGATAAAACCGAAATTATTTGTGACAAATCTGACAGTGAACCACTTCTACAGCAACCTCGTTGCCTTCCATATTTTGTCAGACGGTAGTAGGGACCAAGACAAGAAAAAATTTCAAGCCAATATGGGCTCTAAAGCACATCTCGTAAGAGCTATCAGCACTTGTTCATCTTTGCTACTGTGAAACCCATCTCTTCTATCGAACAACTCCTCATAGCTCTTAAGGTATGCATGTTAGAGCCCGTGTTTACTAGAGACGATTTTCTTGTCTTGGTTATATTATCCCCTCCCACAACATGGCAGGCAAACAGCTTCAGTGGAATAGGTCTACTGCCTAGGTATCAGAATGATTTTCGCTTACATCTTTCAACTCTGTCGTTTACGGACCATGGTTGCTCAAACTGACACATTTACTCTGTTCATCATACCTGAAAGTTTTAACATCATCACGGAATCACCCTGAATATGTAAAGTAAAATTCGTAGAATTCTTATTTGGAAGTAAGAAATGACTATGTGATCCCAAAATTATGAGGTTAAATCAATAATGAATAAATAAGTATTTCTTGGCTGTTTAGATACTTAACGAATGTCATTCAAATTTTTTGTTAATTTCGGAATAAACGATGTTCCACTTGTAATGGAGCTGAAGAGTGCACCTCTTTTTCCGACACGTATTTGAAAGTCCGATACATATTAGTTCACAACACGAACAAAGAGAATCAAAATTGTAACCTATTTATTGATGATGTAAATTAGTCTCATATTTTTATAATTGTAAATTAAAAATTGGATTGACATGGCATTTACTTTTCAGAGAACATAATTACTTACCTTATTTCAAATTTTATTTGAAATTTTAATGATACTTGAAATCTACTACTAATATTTCTACTACTACTATTACTACTATCTACTACATGGATACTCTGCAAATCACATTTAAGTGCCTGGAAGAGGGTTCATCGAAACACCTTCACAATTCTCTATTATTCCAGTTTCATATTGCGCGCGGGAACAACGAACACTCATATCTTTCCGTACGAGCTCTGATTCCCCTTATTTTTTCGTGGTGATCGCATTCGGAGAAGAGAGTTGGTGACTGGAATTTCGTGACAAGATTCCATCGCAAAGAAAAACGCCTTTCTTTTAATGATATCCAGCCTAAATCCTAAATCATTTAAATGATACTTTCTTCCATATTTCCCGATAATACAAAACATGCTGCCCTTCTTTGAACTTTTTCTATGTACTCCGTCGGTCTTATCTGGCAAGGATCCCACATCGCGCAGCAGTATTGTAAAACAGGACGGACAAGCGTAGTGTTGGCAGTCTCCTTAGTAGATCTGTCACATTTTCTAAGTGTCCTGCCAATAAAACGCAGTATTTAGTTAGCCTTCCCTACAACATATTTTATGTGTTCCTTCCAATTTAAGTTGTTCGTAATTGTAATTCCTAGGTATTTAGTTGAATTTCGATTTTTGTAACTAATTCTGAACGTATTCGTAAAAGAAGTATTTAACTGTGTATAAAAGGCTTTGTTTGTAAAATCGATATTGTTTAAGAACGTTGAAGTGCGAGGTTTCGTATCTTTATTCTTATCGAGTTAGTAGCAATTGTTAAGTGGCTGTCATAATATTGTTTTTATCATGATGTTGATACGAAGTTGTTATGCTCAAATGAATAGATGTGTCGGAAAGGAAACAGAATTGTGAAATTTTACTAAAATAAATGTCGAAAAAAAATATAAGGAATGGTAATGAAAGTGAAACAAGGAGTGTTCTAATCTTAAAAAGAAACCTCATGGTAAAACACACAATATTTTTTTTAGCGAATCATGTATTAAGTGAGCCAAGTCATATTTTCGAAGAAGATCCGCGAGAATCAGGCGAGTAATTAGTTTAAGTATTATTTCAAACTTTCTTCCAGCTTAAAATGGCTGCATGGACCATTATACCTAATAAAGTGTACGAGTAATAATTGATTTTTCAAAGTATCAGAGGAGAATTGGGTAATACACTGTACTTTAAAATCTATGGTATAGCATTGTATTGAACGTTGGAACAAAGGAAACTACTTGATGTTTGCCTCACACTGACGAAGCAGAGCAGCAGGAAAGGAAGCAGCAGAGACGCGTGACTTCTTAGCACTCGTCAGAGTAGACCCACTGGAAGTTCACAGGTTTGTATGCAGATGTGTTTTAGTTAACGTCACCCGATTTCACTTGTTCGTACGACACGGACACAGTGGCCGAATAAGTCATCGCTTGGAGCTGATACGGGCGGCTACTCGCGACGCTGGACGCGGAAATGCGAGAGCAGATGAGGCGGCCAGAGAGAAGGTGTGCGGACGCGGAGACAGAGCCCGCCCGCTGCAGAGAGCCGGCGGAGTGGCTGCTGTAGGGCGCAGCTACCACGGGCAGCCGCCGCGGCGCACTGGGGGGCGTTACCGCTGCCGGCAGCCGGGCCGTCGGCGTCGGGACGCGCCGCGCCGCGGTCAAGTAGCGGTGGAGGGGGAAGGCAGCCGGCCGGGGAGAGGGGAGGGAGCGCAGGGGAGGGGCGGCACCAGCTGCGGGGTCCGAGCGCGGCGACAGCACCGCGAGCGGGCTCTACCGAATACGACGGTACAGAATTCCTACGACCTGGACACGCAGTAGGTTTTGACAACACTAGTCTGTCACACCTTCGATATCTTGAAGTGCTCTCATACCGTCAATAACATCGTCAATGCAATGCTACTTCACAAATTTGGGATATCGAACAAAGCAAGTATGTGTCACAATTATTTTGTCTGTAGCTGTCAAGGAACAACAAAACCCCAGCAAATGATCTGTTGTATACATAAAGTGGAGTGTATGTATGTATATCTGGGATCTCCTCCCAATCCTCAGAACCGATTTCAAACAAATTTCGCACAGAAACAGCAGGCCTCACAAGCAACAGCACTGTGGGGAATATAACTTTCTAGCTCCAATAGGAGCAGAGATCCAAAAACCTTTTTTTTTCCTCCAGCTCATAGTGTATAGGCTGCCCTGCACAACAGGCCTGCCTGATCAACCTGTTTTGCTGGGCAGCCTACACGTGAGGGGCAAGAAATTATTTTTCGAGCACCCAACATGTAGGCTGCCCTGTGTGACATGTTGCGCTTGAGAAGCATCGTTCAACTTCAACATGTTTTGCATTGTGGCCTGTATATCAGAGGCAAATAAATGATTCTCATACCCCTGATGTGTAGCCTACCCTGCATGACAGGCATGTTGAAGGAGTAGTATTAGCCTGCTTTATTGAACTGTGTTGCAGGGGCTACACATGCTGATGAGCATCATTGGGGACAGGTTGAGATGGGTAGAGGAGGAGATGCGCAGATTGCAGGGGAGGAGGAAATGGATAGATGGTGGAGGAGGGGGAGGTGCACGAGGTAGGTGGAAGGTGTAGAGTGGTGGCAGGCAGATATGAAAGAAAGAGGGGGAAGCAGAGATGGAAAGGAAGGGGATAAGGAGGATATGGCTAGAGGGAAGGGAGAGGAAGGTACAGTCAGAGAAAGGAGGTGGTGAAAATATACAAAGAGAGGTAGAGTTGGAGGTGAGGACAAAGAGAGAGTAGAGAGGATGAGATTGACAGATAGAGATGGGAGGATGAAGTGGACAGAAAAAAGGAAGAAAAGGTGGACACAGAGAGCGCAGAGGAGGAGAAAGCAATTTCATTAAACACTGAAGCGCCAAAGAACTAGTATAGAAAGAGTATTCCAAAACGGAGATAGCCGTGCATGACTAGCTGAGTGGTCTAGGGCGCTGCAGTCGTGGACTGTGTGGCTGGTCCAGGTGGAGGTTCGAGCCCTCCCTCGGGCATGAGTGTGTGTGTTTGTCCTTAGGATAGTTTAGGTTAAGTAGAGTGTAAGCTTAGGGACTGATGACCTTAGCAGTTAAGTCCCATAAGATTTCACACACATTTGAACATTTGAAAACGGAGATACTTAAACAGGCGGAATACAGCGCTGCAGTCGGCAACGGCTATATAAGACAACAAACGTCTGGCGTAGTTGTTAGATCGGCTACTGCTGCTAGAATGGCAGATTATCACGATTTAAGTGAGTTTGAACCTGGTGCTGTAATCGGCGAACGAACGATGTGATGCAGAATCTCCATGGTAGCAATGAAGTGGCGATATTCCCATACGATCATTTCATGAGTGTTCAGTTAAAATCAGGAATTCGGTAAAACATAAAATCTCCGACTTAGCTAATCCTACAAGAACAGGACCAACGACGACTGAGGAGAATCGTTCAACGTGACAGAAGAGCAACCCCTCCGCAAATTGCTGCATATTTCAGTGCTGGGCCATCGAAAAGTGTCAGCGTGTGAACCATTCAACGAAAAATTGTCGATAGGGGCTTTCGGGGCTGAAGGCCCAAACGTGTACCCTTGATGACTGCATGATACAAAGCTTTAAGCCTCACCTGTGCCCGTCAACACTGACATTGGACTGTTGCTGACTGGAAACATGTTGCCTGGTCGGACGAGTCTCATTTCAAAATTGTATCGACCGTATGGACATTTACGAGTATGGAGCCTGCATGTCAGCAGAGGACTGTTCAAGCTGGTGGAGGCTCTGTAAAGATGAGGGGATATGGGACCCCTGGCACATTTAGAGACGACTCTGATAGGTAACATGTACGTAAGCATTCTGTATGATCACCTGCATCCATTCGTGCCCATTATGCATTCCGACAGAGTTGGGGAATTCCAACAGAATAATACGATACCCCACACGTCCGTAATTGCTACAAAGTGGCTCCAGGTGAACTCTTCTGAGTTTAAACACTTCCCCTGGCCACAAAACTCCCCAGACATGAACATTATTTGAGCATATCCGGAAGGCCTTGCAGCATGTTGCTCAGAAGAGATCTCCATTCCTCGTACTCTTACGGATTTATGGACAGCCCTGCAGGATTCATGGTGTCAATTCCCTCCAGCACTACTTTAGGCATTAGTCAAGTCCATGTCACGTAATGTTGCGGCACTTCTTCGTGTCGCGGGGGCCATAAACGATATTAGGCAGGTGTACCAGTTTATTTGGGTTTTCAGTGCATGTGTCAAATGCAGAGCCGGATGAAGCCACAGGGATAGGGCTACTATTATTTCATACAAAAATGTGAAGATGGAATTGAGCCTGATAATGGCTGAAGAAAGGAGCAACTCGTCACATTTTAATTTAACGACTGAAGTCAGAGCCTCAGGCTCAAAAGGATTCTTAAACCATTTTCGTATGAGTCCTGCACCGAAGGAAAAAGTATTAACGTTCATACAACGTAAAAAAGAGAAGTATAATACGTTGATGAAAGAGGAGTCGCCATCTACGAGAGACTGGGAGTAACTATCCGATATCTGGCGACAGGCAGATCATTAGATTGCTTGAAATCTGGTGTTATGATATCAGTGAACACAATTAGCAATGTTATTATGGAGAACTGTGGAGTAACTGCAGTTGCTGTGCAAGGATACATTCAGGTACCATAATCACAAACTACGTTCATGGATTAGAGCTGAGACAGCGTGAGAAGGTCCCTGGCAGCCAGCACCACTATTCACAACTGTCAACGGCGAAGTGCTAACGGCTGCAGGAGAAAACCGTAGCTATCTACACAGCTATGACGAGACACGACTGTTTACAAAATCGCCTTACTTAGCTGACTGATGCAGCCACGTGAAGCTGCTACGCCCAACCTAAGCAGCTGCTACGGTCGCAGGTTCGAATCCTGCCTCGGGCATGGATGTGTGTGGTGTCCTTAGGTTAGTTAGGTTTAAGTAGTTCTAAGTTCTAGGGGACTTATGACCTCAGATGTTGAGTCCCATAGTGCTCAGAGCCATTTGAACCATTTGAACCTAAGCAGCTGTCGGGGATCAACTTACGTCGACTCAACTTTAGGTTCGAGGAAGCTCTTCCGGCTTCAGCTTCTTAGCTCCATTGCTGTCTATGCCCACTCACGTCCCTTTCACCTTTGAGTATGTACTTCTTATAGGATACCTTCTTGTTGCTATCTATGCAATCTTCCCTTCACTTTTTCCCATAACAGTCGAATTTTTTCTTTTATTACAAATATTTTAAGCTCATTTCTAATATATTCGTTTCTTAATTTATCTTCCAGTTTACATCATTTAACTGATCTGAGAAATTTCATCCTCAAGGCACTGTTCTATTGATCTCTTCCTCGTTTGATCTCTTTACCTCCGATCCGTAAAGAAGCAACGCAAGAGGTAGTGTTTTTACAGAATTTTTAGTTGCGTTGTATTTTTTTAAAATCTTATTTAGCATTCCAAGTTCACCCTGAAAGCCTGCTGCTTTATTCTTTATGTCTTGATCAGGACCAAAAAATGTTTCAGAACAGGTAGCTGAAATGACTTATTTGCTCGATTCTTTTGTTCTCTATCGCTATCTTTGATCAGACTTGTCTTTCTCTGAATGCCATAACTTTAGTCTTGCCTATAGACATTTTGAAAGCAGAATTTTGATCAATTTGATTCAATTTACAAATATTTCTTCGTAATAAGCCTTCTGACGTGGATGTTATAGTTTTGTTGTCAGCACAGATTAATATTTTTGTGTAATGGTTCTTATCTAGTCCAATTCCTTTGTTGTTTCCCGAGACTGATATTCATATCACAGATCTCTTATTAGCCATTGCATATATATGACCTAGTTTTTGTGCTAAATTATCTTGCCACAACGCTACGTAATTCAACAAGCTATTACTATGTTTTGAAATTAATAAAGAAAGAAATGACATAGTTAATGTTACAGTGATCATGCTAAAGTCGTAAACAGAATGACTACCCACGTATAAGCCTATTAACTGTTATATGTACATGTATTGTTATTCTTCATTGGACGGCGTTTTTTTTTTTATTTTTGTACGCATATTCTTTGTAGGTTAGTTTCAGAGATATGGTTGTTTTGTGTGGCACTCGATAATTTCATCGCTTAGATTCGTTTGTTCCTTTTAGCAAATGGAACAGTGAGTTGTAAACATCTAGTAAAAGGAACAAAACTAAACTGAAAACATAAACAGTGTAGCTCGTTCACCACTCGATCGCTCACGTTGGTATGAATGTCAACACTGATAGTATTTTCTGAGCCACAAAACTGCACTTAAGTGTTTCTACTGTTGACAATATGTCAACACGTGCTCTCGGAAGAACAATTAATTGACAATTCTACAACATCACTGAACAAGTGACAGGCATTTTTCGTTCGACATCTCTCAGCGGCATTTCATATTTTCTGTAATTAAATATGAAAATGTGCGTTACAGATACGCTATGTGATCAAAAGTATCCGGATGCTGTGAAATAAATCTCTTCTACTCTAAGCTCTTTGCTTTTCATATGTCTAGAGGTAGTAGTGTGAACCAAAAACAAAAGAAAAAAAATCAGTAAAATGGGCTCTAAAATCCCTACCTTAAGACCTATGAGCACTTGTTCATGTTCGCTTCTGGGAAACACATCTCTCCTACTGAGCAAGAGCTCATAGCTCTTAAGGCAGGGATTTTAAAGCATATGCTTCGAATGATAGTTTGTGTCATATCCTTGAATATTGCCCATCTTCTGGGACATCGTGTAGATGGTAAAGCTGTCATCATGCTGAAGGCTAACTGAAACATATTAGTGCTTTATTAGGCTTGGTCCTACGGGGCTTATATGCCCTCGTGTTTGTCTGAGTTTAGAAATGTACGTGAAAGGGGACCTAAAGTTAAGGTAGCAACTCTGCATCTTCACAGAAACAGAATTATTGCAGGAGATGAATGAAGTGCTAAGTGACAGACGACAATCCTGCGACTGACTGAGGATAGAATGCCACATCTTTTGATCCTTAGTCTGACACTCTATCACTGCAACATCGAGCCATAGACATGAACAATGAAGACTTGCGAATTTTTTATAAAAGCAATAGGGCATTGTTTAATTGGGAGTCGTGCAGCTAACATTACACTTTAACCTTGAAACTTCTAATATTTCAATAATAGTAATAATGAAAGTGCATATTACTGGTGATAAGGAATGCTTTCTCTTAATCTTTAGCTGTTCTTACGTCTACTTCCTGTTCTCCAGCTAGTGCCATTTAGTTTTTTACTCTTATTAAACGTTTTTCTTGGAGTTGTAGTCTATCTTTATACCCCTTAGAGCTTTAAGCAGCTCATTTCTGATGAAGTTGTCAAATGCATTTTTCTATATCTGTCGATGCAATCGGAAGATATTTATCAACTTAAGAGCGTATTAAAAGTCAGTCCTGACCTTCAGAATAGCATTTATGGTCTCTTCTTGAGCCCTAATTGATCCTTGCACAGAAATTTTAAGGTCCACAAAAATAGCAGTAGCGTACTTACATAAACGACTACCTACAAGAGCACTGTGAATATCTAGTAAGACTTCTTGATTCCTAACGTAATGGCACAGAGACGTTGTTTGGGCCCACTTTCGAAGAGCAGAATCATCGGAGACGTTAAAGCAAGTAAGACACGGATCACAGTCCCACAGACAATATCGATAGACGTAAAGGTAATTTCCGGAGTACCTTCCGCCACACCCCGTTACGTAGCTTTCGGAGTATGACGTAGATGTAGATGTAGAAATCTTGAATGTGGCACAGTGTGTTATTTCAAGGCTTTTTTAGCTGTTTCCGGAAGGAAGAAAGGTTCGTTCTTGGCCAATGCAGTGCACACCAGTAGCTAATGCTTCAGTTCAACAAAGGAGACTTTTCATTTGCAGGCTAATTGGCTGCAGGCATCATTAGGACAAACAAAGGCGACCACTCACAGACTGGCCATATCTGCTGTCAACACCAAATCGGAGACGGTTGTTAGTCCACAGATAGAACCGGCAAACCACAGCAAAGTGCAGAAATGGAAAGGGAAAAACAACTAGCAGGAACACTGACCCTGTATCGTAGGCGGAAACGTGTGAAAGAAACCGGTTTCCTCTCATTTACATACTTGAATAGACATAGGCTGCAGACTGTCAGTCACAATATTAGAACTGAGTGATATGTCGAGTGCACACTTCGACAATATGTCGTGCAAATTATTATTTTTGTAAGTTATTCTAAAATTATCTTCTAAGCATTAATGTAAGTTATTATTATCATATTAGACCATAACATGTATGTTACTTTTATCATTACTAGGTAACTGTCTTACTTCAAAAATCAGAGAGACATCATGTTATACTTGGGGTTGGTGGGAGTGGGGAAGGGCTCTGAGGAAGAAAAGTGAAATACTGTAATCCCCCTGCAGAAATCAACAAATACTGGATCCGTGCCTGCATGGTAAAATGCAATGTAATTTGCAAAGTAATTCCTGTGGTGTCACCGCCAGACACCACACTTGCTAGGTGGTAGCTTAAATCGGCCGCGGTCCATTAGTACATGTCGGACCCGCGTGTCGCCGCCATCAGTACTTGCAGACCTAGCGCCACCACATGGCAGGTCTAGAAAGACGGACTAGCACTCGCCCCAGTTGTACGGACGACATTGCTAGCGACTAGACGTACGCAGCCTTCCTCTCATTTGCCGAGAGACAGTTAGAATAGCCTTCAGCTAAGTTAATGGCTACGACTTAGCAAGGCGCCATTTGTAACATTGCATGTATCTTAATGAGTCTCACTTGTATCATGAAGATTGCTGTATTCATCAGAGAATTAAAGTTAAGTATATATTATAAGCTACGTACTTTTCTTGCTACCATTCAATAGTTATCCTGTTCCAGAATTCACGCCCGTCTGCATTACATCGCGTGCCTTTCGGCTACCTCCGAGTGGCGTGGCTGTTGCTACGCCACAACAATTCCCATCTTCAGTCATAATCTTTATCATCTATACAGCGTACAGTTCATTAGACATTATGTCTTAGAGCCAGTCTGTTATATAGTTTCATATTCCATGGATCATTTTCAGGACAATTCGTAGTGCTGTGGAACATATCATTTTACGTTCACATCGCAAGTTAATTTATGAATATTGCTACATGCTGAACATTTGTAAGGATTTTTTTTGTTTTATTACTATTATCGTTATTATTATCACTGAAATTATCACTGAATTTTCAGATGTGAGTTAGCGATTCCTACTCATCACTTTTTCCACAAATTACAATAACATAAATTCTTCTACAGAATAGAATGAGTGGTCAAGGAACAACTTTCTCAATTTGTTTTCAAATTTTACTTTCCTGTCTGTCAGGCATTTTAAATCAAAAACTTAGCTGCAGCACAGTGCACCCCCTTTTTGTGTTAAGTTCACCCTTAATGTGGAGTAATGAACGTAATTTTTCCTTCTGTTTTGTAATTATTTGTGTGAGTCTTGCTTTTGAACTTCAGTAGATCATTTGCAACACATCTCAATAGAGATTAAATATAATGTAAAGTGGTATTCAGAATGCCCAACTCCTTAAATAAATGTCTCAAGATGATCGTGAGTGAGCACCACATATCATTCATACAGTACGTTTTTGAGCAATCAAGACTTTCTTTCTTAATGATGCGTTACCCCCAAACATTATTTCGTATTACATTACTGAACGAAACTATGTAAAATATGTCAGCTTAGTGATTTGACTCCGCAAGATATGCAATGAAGCAAAGTGCAAATATGGCTAAACTGAGTTATTTTAGGAGTTGCCAAATGTGCTTTTTCCAGTTTAAATTCTGATTGAAATCGATATTACACTTACCATTGTTGTAGTACCTCCACACCTGTGGAACTGAGTATCCTGCATCTATTTAAAATTAAGATTAAGACCATTCGCAGAAAATCATCGATGACACTGTTAAGAACGTCGTTTACCATTTCTTCTGTTGCTGTGTTTATGCTTGGACTGATTGCAGGTCTAGTGTCATCCACAAAAAGAACTAGTTCTATTCGTCGTATTTAATATAAGATCTTTTACAATGTGAGAAACTATGGCAGACCGAAGAGTGAGCCCCTGGGAACTCCATATGTGATTTCTCCCCAGTCAGAGAAATCTTTCCTGATTTCATTGATGTTATTACTAAGTACAATCTCGTGCATTCTTTTGATTGGAAATGACGGTATCCATTGGTTTGCTGAACCATAAATCCCATGAAACCTTACGTTATTTAGGAGGAAATTGTGTTCACACAAACATATACTTTAGATCGGTCGCAGAAAATGTCAACCAGTGCTGTTTTATTATTTAATGATTGCAAAACTTGGTGACTGAACACGTAGATGGAATTATCAGTAAAGAAACCACTCTGTAACCCGCACTGTGATTTATAGAGGATGTTATTGTCGTTCAGGTGGCATACTTTTCTATAATTCATCACATCCTCAAAAATTTTGGAAAATACAAAATTGTTAAGGCTTTCGTGGCCACTTGTTGACAAACTGCCTATTGGCTTCTGTTCGGGTTCTTCGGCCGACATGGTTTTACTGACGTTTGGTGGTGCAATAGAGGATGAAGCTTTGATAGGGCCACCACTCGTGCTGGCGAAACGTCAGTAAAACCACGAGACGATCGTCCGCCGAAGAACCAGAGATAGAAGCTAATAGGCAGTTTGTCATTTTGGAAAATATCAGTAATGAAACAGGTCTGCAGTTACTGACATCTCTCCTATCACATCTCCGATATGGGGGTTTAACAGTGACATATTGCAATCTCTCTGGAAAAATGACTTCAATAAGTGATACATTACATATTTCAGGTAAGACAGGGCTTACTGTACTGGAAAAAATCCGTAGTACTCTGTTGGAAACACCATCAAATTCATATGAGCTTTTATTTTTGAGGGAATGTACAATTTTCTTAATTCTGGAGGGAGAAACTGATGATACATTTGTACGATTGAATGTTATGAAAGTTGCTTTTCAACATATTGCTGTGTTTTTCGCTTGGACAGTTTGTCCCTATATTTTCTACCATATTTAAGAAATGATCTTTAAATTCATTTCCTACCTGTGAGTCATCATTTATATGACTTCCATTTAAGTCGATAGTGATGTTACCCTGTTCTTTGGCCAGTTGTCCTGTCTCGCGTTTCACTCAGTTCCATATAGCTTTAACTCCGTCGTCGGAAGTACTGATTCTGGCATAATGTTAATTTTCCTTGATTTTTAATAACTTTTCTTAATAATTTTGAGTAGTTTTTGCAGCGTGCAACTACCGCAGTGTGTTTACTTATTCTTGTCAAGAGATAGAATTCCATTTTCCCTTCACAGAATGCTTCAATCCCTCTAGTGAGCCACAATTTTTATACATGGCTCTTTAATATCCTATCGATTAACTCATGTGTAAAGCTATTTTCAAACGATGATATGAGCTGATTTTGGAATAGATTATATTTTGTGTTAACATTTGTTTCATTATAAATTTCACCCCAGGTCATCGCTTGTAATCTAACATTAAAGACGTTTGTTATGTAATCATTAATTATGCTAATACATTTTCACTGAGAAGTGTCTGTACTATTAGGCACTATCTCATTATCCAAAGTAAATGAGCATCTTGATGAAAGCAAGCGTTTGTCACTATATATACAGTTATTTCATTGGTTTGTGCTTCATGTAAGAAAGACTATTTTTTGGGGTCCTATTGTCTTTATCAAGCCGTGTTGGATAGTTAATTACTGAGACTTAACTTTAGAATGCAAATACGTTACCAAATCATTTTTCCTCTCATAATCCTTTAGAAATTCTGCACTGGAATCACAGCAGACTATTAACTGCTTGCTGCTGTCCGACATGTAGCATAGTAAGGATACGAATTTCTGATGTACAGTGCATAATTTCCCTGCGGGGATATGTATATAGAGTTATGATTAAAACTGAACTATTTTTTGAGTACTAATTCACCTACCTTCTGATCACAACAAAATCTTCTGTTCTTTCTTAATATATAGGGTGATCAGAAACAATCTGAAAAGCTTGTGAGGGTGTTACAGGGTAGGTCATACTGAGATATAATTATTAAGAAACAAAATTCGATACTATGCGCCGTTTCCGCTTTAATTAGCAGTGAAGTCAGCCAGTAAGGCCAATGCGTCCATAAATTCAAGAGGTCCACCAGATACGGTGTCGCCAAACGTGCTCTTCGCTTATTTTCCTAAAACCGAACAAGAGAGCAACACAAAAATTCGACACGGGTTGGTAATAATAATAGAATCAGAGCCAAAAGCCTGATCAGTTACGTGCGTTATGATGTACACGATGAGAACGACTGACACTAATTGTATCTGATGGGCCGCTTGAATTTGCAGGTGCAACGTACTGATTCACGAACGTCAGTGCTAATTAACCACGGGCCTAATGTATCGAATTTTTTTAACGATTTTTTCTTAGCACAACCTAACCTACAAACTTTTCATACTGTTTCTAACTACGAAGTATGTAATGACTCGTCCTTTTCCAATATTAGTTCTAAGTGAGTGACACAGTGGCTAATACTCTGGACTCGGATTCGGGAGGATGACGGTTCAAACCCGCGTCTGGCCATTCCGATTTAGGTTTTCCGTTCAAAAATGGCTCTGAGCACTATGGGACTTAACATCTGTGGTCATCAGTCCCCTAGAACTTAGAACTACTTAAACCTTACTAACCTAAGGACATCACACACATCCATGCCCGAGGCAGGATTCGAACCTGTGACAGTAGCGGTCACGTGGTTCCAGACTGAAGCGCCTAGAAACGCACGGCCACACCGGCCAGCCTAGGTTTTCCGTGATGGCTCTAAATCGCTTAAAGCAAACGTCGAAATAATCTCTCTGAAACGGCACGGGCGCTTTCCGTCTCTGTTGTTGTTGTGGTCTTCAGTCCTGAGACTGGTTTGATGCAGCTCTCCATGCTACTCTATCCTGTGCAAGCTTCTTCATCTCCCAGTACCTCCTGCAGCCTACATCCTTCTGAATCTGCTTAGTGTATTCATCTCTTGGTCTCCCTCTACGATTTCTACCGTCCACGCTGCCCTCCAATATTAAATTGGCGATCCCTCGATGTCTCAGAACATGTCCTACCAACCGATCCCTTCTTCTAGTCCAGTTGTGCCACAAGCTCCTCTTCTCCCCAATTCTGTTCAATACCTCCTCACTAGTTATGTGATCTACCCATGTAATCTTCAGCATTCTTCTGTTGCACCACATTGCGAAAGCATCTATTCTCTTCTTGTCTAAACTATTTATCGTCCACGTTTCAGTTCCATACATGGCTACACTCCATACAAATACTTTGAGAAACGACTTCCTGACATTTAAATCTATACTCGATGTTAACAAATCTTTCTTCGTCAGAAACGCTTTCCTTGCCATTGCCAGTCTACATTTTACATTCTCTCAACTTCCACCATCATCAGTTATTTTGATCCACAGATAGCAAAAGTCCTTTACTACTTTAAGTGTCTCATTTCCTAATCTAATTCCCTCAGCATCACCCGACTTAATTCGACTACATTCCATTATCCTCGTTTTGCTTTTGTTGGTGTTCATCTTATACCCTCCTTTCAAGACACTGTCCATTCCGTTCAACTGCTCTTCCAAGTCCTTTGCTGTCTATGACAGAATTACAATGTCATCGGCGAACCTCAAATTTTTTTATTTCTTATCCATGGATTTTAATACCTACTCCGAACTTTTCTTTTGTTCCCTTTATTGCTTGCTCAATATACAGATTGAATAACATCGGGGATCGGCTACAACCCTGTCTCACTCCCTTCCCAACCGCTGCTTCCCTTTCATGTCCCTCGACTCTTATAACTGCCATCTCGTTTCTGTACAAATTGTAAATAGCCTTTCGCTCCCTGCATTTTACCCCTGCCACCTTTATAATTTGAAAGAGAGTATTCCAATCAACATTGTCAAAAGCTTTCTCTAAGTCTACAAATGCTAGAAACGTAGGTTTGCCTTTCCTTAATCTTTCTTCTAAGATATGTCGTAGGGTCAGTATTGCCTCACGTGTTCCAACATTTCTACAGAATCCAAACTGATCTTCCCCGAGGTCGGCATCTATCAGTTTTTCCATTCGTCTGTAAAGAATTCACGTTAGTATTTTGCAGCTGTGACTTATTAATTAAACTGATAGTTCGGTAATTTTCACATCTGTTAACACCTGCTTTCTTTGGGATTGGAATTATTATATTCTTATTTAAGTCTGAGGGTATTTCGCCTGTCTCATACATCTTGCTCACCAGACGGCAGAGTTTTGTCACGACTGGGTCTCCCAAGGCTGCCAGTAGTTCTAATGGAATGTTTCTACTCCGGGGGCCTTGTTTCGACTCAGGTCTTTCAGTGCTCTGTCAAACTCTTCACGCAGTATCATACCTCCCATTTTATCTTCATCTACATCCTGTTCCATTTCCATAATATTGTCCTCATGTACATCGCCCTTGTATAGACCCTCTATATACTCCATCCACCTTTCAGCTTTCCCGTCTTTGCTTAGAACTGGGTTTCCATCAAAGCTCTTGATATTCATGCAAGTGGTTCTCTTTTCTCCAAAGGTCTCTAATTTTCCTGTAGGCAGTATCTATCTTACCCGTAGTGAGATAAGCCTCTACACCCTTACATTTGTCCTCTAGCCATCCCTGCTTAACCATTTTGCACTTCCTGTCGATCTCATTTTTGAGACGTCTGTATTCCTTTTTTGCCTGCTTCATTTACTGCATTTTTATATTTTCTCCTTTCATCAATTAAGTTCAATATTTCTTCTGTTATCCAAGGAGTTCTAATAGCCCTCGTCTTTTTACCTACTTGATCCTCTGCTGCCTTCACTACTTCATCCCTCAGAGCTACCCATTCTTCTTCTACTATACTTTTTTCCCCTATTGCTGTCAATTGTTCCCTTATGCTCTCCCTGAAACTCTGTACAACCGCTGGTTCTTTCAGTTTATCCAGGTCCCATCTCCTTAAATTCCCACCTTTTTGCAATTTCTTCAGTTTTAATCTACAGTCCATAACCAATAGACTGTGGTCAGAGTCCACATCTGCCCCTGAAAATGTCTTACAATTTAAAACCTGGTTCATATATCTCTGTCTTACCATTATATAATCTGTTTGTTACCTTTTAGTATATCCAGTGTTCTTCCATGTATACAACCTTCTTTCAGCCTTCCCGAATCAGAGCTTGTGCTCCGTCTTAATGACCTCGATGTCGACAGAACTTTAAATACTAATCTCCTCCTACACCTCATTTCTATACGAATAAGATGTTACAGTGTAATATTTCATATTTAACTTCACTATCTCAGTTATTATGTGGTGCTCATATTGGGACAATGTATCGATCCTCCCAGAGATGCCTAAATTTTCTGAACAGAGAACAGCTCTTCTACCTTATTACTGTGTCCTCTAATATTCTAATGAAACTGGGTGGCCTTACTTTTCTGTGCATTGTAATGCATTTTGTGTGACTCTCCCGTTATTTTAATTTCACAAATCGGAGACTCTGAGGCTACTCGTCATCAGTGCCCAGTGAGAGGTCTGTTCCATATGAGCCATAGTTTCCTTTCGAATTTTGTGCCAGCAGTATCATAGCTATACTTTCGGAACCACTCACGCTCTACAGTATTTTCGATAAGTTACAGTTCTGATTACACAGGTCTCTCATCTCGATGTTACTGGCATCTAGCTGATCTGCTTGCCGTAATGTTGCTTTCTTTGAACGGAGTCTAAATCGTAGTAGACTTGGTGTCTCTTCCTTTATGGGTAATTCCAGGTTCTCCTGTAGCTTTCGGAGTATTAACCCAGCACTTGTCATGGTGCTGCAGGACCTCAATGAAACTCAGACTTGTATGTGTAGTTGTTATTTCTATTTCATCCACGTCACATTTTATGCTGTAATTTCTGTGTTTAGCCAGTTGTTCGCTGCTCCACCTACTACGATAATCTGACCCTCCGTGTCAAGATCTTTACAAATATTCCCTCTGTTCTTCGCCATCTGGCTAGCACTCGGCTTCACAGTACATGTGACCTGACAACCAGTTCCTAAAGTTCAGTGTGCCATGTGGCCTACACCCTGCCCATGACCGGAACCTAGCAGCCTATTCTTTCCTGGTACCGATCTACACTTAGTTTCTCTGCTAGAATTCTGCTGCACCCCACTGTGGCCCACAGCTAGATGAGGGTCTGTGGAAACTCAAATCATTCGCAAGCAACCGATAAAGCGTTGTTCTCATAAAAACTATACCAATGCTGCGCGAAATGTAGAAACACAAAATGCTATTAGATTCTATTTGTTAGGACTAAATCGAATGGAAATTCGACGTCACATCTATATAAGAACTTTCAGCATTGCAGCGCGTCAGCAATCGTAAGTATCTAAATACACTCCTGGAAATTGAAATAAGAACACCGTGAATTCATTGTCCCAGGAAGGGGAAACTTTATTGACACATTCCTGGGGTCAGATACATCACATGATCACACTGACAGAACCACAGGCACATAGACACAGGCAACAGAGCATGCACAATGTCGGCACTAGTACAGTGTATATCAACCTTTCGTAGCAATGCAGGCTGCTATTCTCCCATGGAGACGATCGTAGAGATGCTGGATGTAGTCCTGTGGAACGGCTTGCCATGCCATTTCCACCTGGCGCCTCAGTTGGACCAGCGTTCGTGCTGGACGTGCAGACCGCGTGAGACGACGCACAAATGCACAAATGCTGCGCAGCTAGCGCCATTCGACGGCCAACACCGCGGTTCCTGGTGTGTCCGCTGTGCCGTGCGTGTGATCATTGCTTGTACAGCCCTCTCGCAGTGTCCGGAGCAAGTATGGTGGGTCTGACACACCGGTGTCAATGTGTTCTTTTTTCCATTTCCAGGAGTGTAATTACGAAAAATCCGCCTCGATTGCACAAACTACCTGGTGTTTACCTAGGTTTCAGCGTGGGTGACCATACCTTCTTCAGAACAAATATAAAACAGCTTGTCTAAATAGGCATAGTCAAAAGCTAAAATCAAAACCTACAGCGGCAAGACCCCATAAACATTTTATAAAAGTGCACGATACATATGTATCAAGTCAATAGTCACAGGCTCTCCATCGAACTCCTTGCTGGGGCGAGGCAGCACACACAGGGTGAGATAAGTAATGTTATTGACTTGATACATATGTATCGTGCACTTTTATAAAATTTTTATGGGGTCTTGCCGCTGTAGGTGTTGATTTTAGCTTCTGACTATGCCTATTTAGGAAAGCCGTTTTATATTTGTTCTGAATAGGGAGTGGTTACCCACGTTGAAACCTAGGTAAACACCAGGTAGTTTGTGCAATCGAGGTGGATTTTTCATAATTATTTCACTTCTATATGTTGAAGTACATTGGCAACCCTAAATACTGAAAGCGTAATTGTTAAAGTTTTTAGCCACTAACAACAGTAGTCCATCTGTTGTTAAAAACTTCATACTCACGCGTTTTAGCATATACGATCATCAGAATACCGTAGAAAAGAGTATCGTGCTAAGTAACATTTACCGTAACATATAAATCATGTTTGTGGTGTTCGTATTCCAATCTAGTGGTCGGAAAGCATTTGGATTGTTACAGGACATTGTATAGTGCTACACTACCTAGTGCCAATTTTAGTCCTGCCTTTCAGAACGAAGCGAGGTAGGCGAGTCTTACTATATATTTGTGGCGGCGCAGAGAACTGATCCCAGTCGGCCAACAAACGTTTCTGAGGAAGCCTACTCAGCAATACGCCTTTCAATTTGTCGCACGTACCGCACGGCTGTAAAAGTGGGTGGGCCGGCCGAAGTGGCCGCGCGGTTCTGGCGCTGCAGTCTGGAACCGCGAGACCGCTACGGTCGCAGGTTCGAATCCTGCCTCGGGCCTGGATGTGTGTGATGTCCTTAGGTTAGCTAGGTTTAACTAGTTCTAAATTCTAGGGGACTAATGACCTCGGCAGTTGAGTCCCATTGTGCTCAGAGACATTTGAACCATTTTTTAAAAGTGGGTGGATTCTGGCGCCCGCGAGAGGGTCGCCGCTCGACGCTGCCACAGCCCTGAAGACGTGCGAAAAAGAAGGTTTCAAACGCTAGACGTTCGGAATTTGAGCTACCACATCTGCCATGGCTCAGACTGCCAGAGCGCATACAAACAACCGGTGATGTGTTTCCTTAACACTGACAGAGTGTAGCTGCGCGGGATAGCCGCGTGGTCTTAGGCGTCTTGTCACAGTTCGTGCGGCACCCCAGTATGAGGTTCGAGTCGTCCCTTGGGCATGGGTGTGTGTGTTGTCCATAGTGTAATTTTGTTTAAGTTAGATTAAGTAGTGTGTAGGCTTAGGGACCGATAACCTCTGCAGTTTGGTCTCATAAGACCTTACCACAAATTTCAAATTTTGACAGAGGGTAACACGCTATCAACGCCCTGTGAGGGTGGGACTAAAAGGCAGATTGTTCACACTATCGCCCTTGTATCCAGGTATCCCGAATAAAATGGAATCCTATCCACTCCAGACGTGTTTTTGACTGACTGAAGATTCTGAAGAGCAAGCGACCGTATGGTTGTAATTAAAATGCAGATACTCACATAGGTCCATTGTGGGCTATAATTATCGTATGACAGCGAAAGTTGGTAGATATGCTAAAGCGTTAATGCGGAATCCATTTACGCTGTAAAACATTAATTCCAGTTTTGGCCCCTGGTGTAAATCTGGCGCTGTACAAAGTTTGTACGACGGTGTGACATCCACGCTGTCATTTTGACAAACAATATCGTGAATGAACAGTATGGCTTTTGAGAAGAGAGACCGTGTGCTATTAGTGAAACTGTTCCACATGAACGCAGCAATTACGGAGATTCAATGAGAGAGTATCACTGACTGAATGGTCTGAGAAGAGATCAGATGTCATAAAATGTTTAGAGAAGATGACACTGAAATTAGAAAACAGGTGTGGCCTTGGTGTGGCATATGGAAGAGGAAGGCAACCTTTCCTGCTGGATTATTGGGAGAAACAAGATGCAACAGATCTGCTAAAGAGACTGATTACACTACGATCGTCCGCCTCTTTTGATGTACTGCTGCGCGGTGTGGGATCCTTGCCGGATAGGATTAACGGAGTACATCAAGAAAAGTTCAAAGAAGAGCAGCACGTTCTAGGAGAGCAAGTGTCTCTGACTCGATACAGGATATCGGGTGTACATCATTAAAACAAAGGCGTTTCTCGTTTCGGCACAATCTTCTCACGAAATTTCAATCATCACCTTTATCCTCCGAATGCGAAAATATTTTGTTGACGCCGACGTACATAGGGAGAAACGACCATCATAATAAAATAAGGGAAATCAGAGCTCGCCCGGAAAGATATAGGTGTTCGTTTTCTCCGCACGCTGTTCGAGATTGGGATAATAGAGAATTATTGTGAAGGTGGTTCGATGAACCCTCCGCCAGGCAATCAAGTATGATTTGCAGAGTAGCCATGTAGATGTAGAAATTATTGACGAGCATACTGCGCTGTAAGCGACCTCGCAGCATGTGTGACTGGTGGTGCGAGTTCGCGTGCAGTAAAGAAACTTTTGTGCTCTATATTACACTACTGGGAAGCAGTGGTTGGGAAAGGAGTAAGACAGGGTTGTAGCCTCTCCCCGATGTTATTCAATCTGTATATTGAGCAAGCAGTAAAGGAAACAAAAGAAAAATTCGGAGTAGGTATTAAAATTCATGGAGAAGAAGTAAAAACTTTGAGGTTCGCCGATGACATTGTAATTCTGTCAGAGACAGCAAAGGACTTGGAAGAGCAGTTGAACGGAATGGACAGTGTCTTGAAAGGAGGATATAAGATGAACATCAACAAAAGCAAAACGAGGATAATGGAATGTAGTCAAATTAAGTCGGGTGATGCTGAGGGAATTAGATTAGGAAATGAGACACTTAAAGTAGTAAAGGAGTTTTGCTATTTAGGGAGTAAAATAACCGATGATGGTCGAAGTAGAGAGGATATAAAATGTAGACTGGCAATGGCAAGGAAAGCGTTTCTCAAGAAGAGGAATTTGTTAACATCGAGTATAGATTTAAGTGTCAGGAAGTCGTTTCTGAAAGTATTTGTATGGAGTGTAGCCATGTATGGAAGTGAAACATGGATGATAACTAGTTTGGACAAGAAGAGAATAGAAGCTTTCGAAATGTGGTGCTACAGAAGAATGCTGAAGATAAGGTGGGTAGATCACGTAACTAATGAGGAGGTATTGAATAGGATTGGTGAGAAGAGAAGTTTGTGGCACAACTTGACTAGAAGAAGGGCTCGGTTGGTAGGACATGTTTTGAGGCATCAAGGGATCACAAATTTAGCATTGGAGGGCAGTGTGGAGGGTAAAAATCGTAGAGGGAGACCAAGAGATGAATACACTAAGCAGATTCAGAAGGATGTAGGTTGCAGTAGATACTGGGAGATGAAGAAGCTTGCACAGGATAGAGTAGCATGGAGAGCTGCATCAAACCAGTCTCAGGACTGAAGACCACAACAACAACAACAGATCCCGAGAAATCACTACCCGGAACAACATCCTCTGGCCGTAATAACGGCCTTGATACACCTGGGCATTGAGTCAAACAGAGCTTGGATGGCGTGTACAGGTACAGCTGCCCATTCAGCTTCAACACGATACCACAGTTCATCAAGAGTAGTGACTGGCGTATTGTGATGAGCCAGTTTCTGGGCCACCATTGACCAGACGTTTTCAATTGGAAAGAGAACTGGAGAATGTGCTGGCCAGGGCAGCAGTCGCACGTTTTCCGTATCCAGAGAGGCCCGTACAGGACCTGCAACTTGCGGTCGTGGATTATCCTGCTGAAATGTAGGATTTCGCGGGGATCGAATGAAGCGTAGAGCCACGGGTCGTAACGCATCTGAAATTCAAGGTCCACTGTTCAAAGTGCAGTCAATGCGAACAAGAGGTGACCGAGACGTGTAAGCAATGGCACCCCATACCATCACGCCGGGTGATACGCCAGTATGGCGATGACGAATACACGCTTCCAATGTGCGTTCACCGCTATCTCGCCAAACACGGATGCGACCATCATGATACCGTAAACAGAACCTGGATTCATCCGAAAAAATGACGTTTCGCCACTCGTGCACCCAGGTTCGTCGTTGAGTACGCCATCGCAGGCGCTCCTGTCTGTGATGCAGCGTCAAGGGTAACCGCAGTAGTGGTCTCCGAGCTGATAGTCCATGCTGGTGAAAAAGTCGTCGAACTGTTCGTGCAGATGGTTCTTGTCTTGCAAACGCCCCCATCTGTTGACTCAGTGATCGAGACGTGGCTGCACGATCCGTTATAACCATGTGGATAAGATGTCTGTCATCTCGATTGCTAGTGATGCGAGGCCGTTGGGATTCAGCACGGCGTTCCGTATTACCCTCCTGAACCCACCGATTCCATATTTTGCTAACAGTCATTGGATCTCGACCAACGCGAGCGGCAATGTCTCGATACGATAAACCACAATCGCGATAGGCTACAATCCGACCTTTGTCGAAGTCGGAAACGTGATGGTACGCATTTCTCCTCCTTACACGAGGCATCACAACAACATTTCACCAGGAAACGCTGGTCAATTTCTGTTTGTGTATGAGAAATCGGTTGGAAAATTTCCTCATGTCAGAACGTTGTAGGTGTCGCCACCGGCGCCAACCTTGTGTGAATACCCTGAAAAGCTAATTATTTGCACATCACAGCATCTTCTTCCTGTCGGTTAAATTTCGCGTCTGTAGCACGTCATCTGCGTGGTATAGCAATTTTAATGGCCAATAGTGTACATTGGTACTCGTACAAGGTACGGACGGTGCATCAACTGGAACCTCATGATCCGCAGCAACTCTCTGAACTTGCTCTTCGAGTTGTGGCACAAGTCGAAGTCGTCGACATGGGCCCTGGCAACATTTGTCGTACAGCATTTGCTTCCTACTTTGGAAAAGCGCAACTGCGTGGAAACCACTGTTTTCATGCAAGATGGAGCACTCATGTTGCTCACCCAGTAAAAGATCTGCTTATCGCAGTCTTCCACGGATGTGTTATCTACAGGTTTTCGAGATACATGGCCTGCAAGATCAGTTGATTTAAATCCATTTGACTTTTCACCCTGAGGATATCTAAAATAACATGCTTACTAGGAACACGTTCGGTCTCTAGCTGATACGAAGGCCAGTATACAGAAATGCGTGGCTCAGATTCCACCTGAACAGCTGCCAGCAACTGTTGATCACGTCGTTTTACGGATGCAACGTCTCGTAGTCGCCTTCGGTGCTCATCCTGAGCAAAATGTGTAAGCGATAGTTAATAATAAAATCAACATTATGTGTTACTCAACTATTTGACCTTCTCTGCCCACGACCCTTTCCTAATCCATTACATGCAGAAATATTTCTCTTCCTCTTTCATGCATTCGTTGCGCCAAATTTGCACCTGCAGACCAAAATTGGAACTTTTTTTCTGCGTAAATCTGTCCCTCATTAAGACACTAGACTATCTGCCATACGATAATTACAGGTCACAACTGACCTCTGTGAGTAACTGCACTTTAATTACAACCACCCTGTGTAATAGATTCTCAGAATTTGAATTTTGGATGCAAATAATTACGAGAACAGTGAATTGGCGCCAAGTGCCACTTCAGACACTCTTCTTGACCCAATGTGGCAGGTGGCTGCGGGCTGAATTCATATAGTTAGTTGTTACTGAACTTATCTCTGTTGTCGTATTTCCGTAAGAGTGCGGTTTTACGAAGACTAATCTGAGAGATCAGCATGTTTATATAAACATTTGTTCCAAACTTGGCAAAATCGCTGCATACATGTATCAAATATTGACACAAGGGTGTGGAGATAGTTCCCTAGTTCAGGACGAACTGACGGTTGGTGCTAGCGTTTCAAAAACAGGGAAATATGTACTGTAGACGATTAACGTGCCTGTCGGCCACCAAATGGCATCTCACCAGAAAATGTTCGGAAAGTGAGGGATACGATGCTCCAAGTCTTTAGTGAAACACTGGTCTCACTGGTTTGCGATCTCTTTCGGTAAGTGCTTCATGTGCCTCGTTGTAAATAAATATATCAATAGTTAGGATTATTATCCAGACTAGTTTCCTTTATTGTACTGCTTAGTCTCCTACTGTAACGAGGAAGACAGTCGTCACTGGATTCTGTTACTCATTTCTCCCTATAATACACTCCTGGAAATGGAAAAAAGAACACATTGACACTGGTGTGTCAGACCCACCATACTTGCTCCGGACACTGCGAGAGGGCTGTACAAGCAATGATCACACGCACGGCACAGCGGACACACCAGGAACCGCGGTGTTGGCCGTCGAATGGCGCTAGCTGCGCAGCATTTGTGCACCGCCGCCGTCAGTGTCAGCCGGTTTGCCGTGGCATACGGAGCTCCATCGCAGTCTTTAACACTGGTAGCATGCCGCGACAGCGTGGACGTGAACCGTATGTGCAGTTGACGGACTTTGAGCGAGGGCATATAGTGGGCATGCGGGAGGCCGGGTGGACGTACCGCCGAATTGCTCAATACGTGGGGCGTGAGGTCTCCACAGTACATCGATGTTGTCGCCAATGGTCGGCGGAAGGTGCACGTGCCCGTCGACCTGGGACCGGACCGCAGCGACGCACGGATGCACGCCAAGACCGTAGGATCCTACGCAGTGCCGTAGGGGACCGCACCGCCACTTCCCAGCAAAGGGACACTGTTGCTCCTGGGGTATCGGCGAGGACCATTCGCAACCGTCTCCATGAAGCTGGGCTACGGTCCAGCACACCGTTAGGCCGTCTTCCACTCACGCCCCAACATCGTGCAGCCCGCCTCCAGTGGTGTCGCGACAGGCGTGAATGGAGGGACGAATGGAGACGTGTCGTCTTCAGCGATGAGAGTCGCTTCTGCCTTGGTGCCAATGATGGTCGTATGCGTGTTTGGCGCCGTGCAGGTGAGCGCCACAATCAGGACTGCATACGACCGAGGCACACAGGGCCAACACCCGGCATCATGGTGTGGGGAGCGATCTCCTACACTGGCCGTACACAACTGGTGATCGTCGAGGGGACACTGAATAGTGCACGGTACATCCAAACCGACATCGAACCCATCGTTCTACCATTCCTAGACCGGCAAGGGAACTTGCTGTTCCAACAGGACAATGCACGTCCGCATGTATCCCGTGCCACCCAACGTGCTCTAGGAGGTGTAAGTCAACTACCCTGGCCAGCAAGATCTCCGGATCTGTCCCCCATTGAGCATGTTTGGGACTGGATGAAGCGTCGTCTCACGCGGTCTGCACGTCCAGGACGAACGCTGGTCCAACTGAGGCGCCAGGTGGAAATGGCATGGCAAGCCGTTCCACAGGACTACATCCAGCATCTCTACGATCGTCTCCATGGGAGAATAGCAGCCTGCATTGCTGCGAAAGGTGGATATACACTGTACTAGTGCCGACATTGTGCATGCTCTGTTGCCTGTGTCTATGTGCCTGTGGTTCTGTCAGTGTGATCATGTGATGTATCTGACCCCAGGAATGTGTCAATAAAGTTTCCCCTTCCTGGGACAATGAATTCACGGTGTTCTTATTTCAATTTACAGGAGTGTATAACGAACCTGGAACACCCATGACTTTTTAAAACTCATATCTTTCTTATAATAACGTCTCAGTGTCGTCTGTACAGTATATCGCTGACAAGTACCTTTCACCATACAATGTATTTTGGCTTTCAGATTACGTATATGAATGTTGATACGAATTGTGCAACACCTAAGCGATGATACTACCACGCCTATGATGCGTCTATCTTAGTGATGCATGATGTCAAAGCCAAGTTTTTTAACGTTTATAGCCGGCTGGAATGGCCGAGCGGTTCTAGGCGCTACAGTCTGGAACCGCGCGTACTATACGGTCGCAGGTTCGAATCCTGCCTCTGGTATGGATGTGTGTGATGTCCTTAGGTTAGTTAGGTTTAAGTAGTTCTAAGTTCTAGGGGACTGATGACCTCAGCAGTTAAGTCCCATAGTACTCAGAGCAACTTTTTTAACGTTTATAATCTGTCATAAAACCTTATTTTTGATGCATTTTTCTGCTACAGTAGATGGATACAAAGAGAAAGAAATTTGTAACAGAAAAGAGGTGCACTGTAGAGTTGTAACTGTGAACATCGGATGAGTATCTCCTTGTTGACGAAAATGGTGTCCAGAACATGAAGGTAATTTCTTTCCAACAAATTAGGATCGTACGCGTTTCTAAATTTCGGGGAAGTAACGACGAGATTGTACCGAGAAATCCAATGTCAGAGGTGACTTACGTAAGCTTCAGAGTTACATTACGTAAAGCTCCCTCGAGGGAGAAAGGGTAGGCGGTGAAGCTTCCATAAGGCTTAACTAGGAAGTTGACGAGATCGGGAGCATGTAAAGCACACAGTGGAAGAAGTTACGTGTTGGCGAAACAGGATTATCTAGCGTAATTCCGTTCGGTGAAAATTAGATCTACAGCAGCGTGAAATCAATGTCTTGCTTGAAGAAGTTTGAATACCATGTAGTTTTGCCTGATGGGCACCACGTAGTTTTTAATTTTAAACTTACTTCATTTTTCGCCTGGAGAAATGTTATGTTTGGAGTCACTAACATGATATTCTTGAAATGGAGGATGATGTTATTAATGTAATGGCACTGAAGGCAAAACTTCAGGATTCTTTATTCGAAGAATAATGTGACTGCATTATACTGAAAAGCGTTTCTAGCAGCTTGAAAGGAAACAATCGGATGGTCGCTTTGTGCGACCTGAGATTTAGAGCCTATAGGTGGATGCAACTACCTAAAGAACTGATCTGTATTTGGTATGATTTAAATATGGAGTTCTTCAACACTTTTTCGAATAATTTTCTATTGTATAACATGATTAGTATTCCTGTGATTAACTAAAAATCGTAACATGAAATTTTCACATGTTGAGATAGAACATTTATAATTGGCTGAAATATATCATTCTAAAGACTAAAGAAGGTTCAAATACTGAAATTTATTTTCTAAACAAACACGTATAGTTACTGCAAACACGGTTAAAATTAATGGAAGCTGTGTGATTATGTTGCATTTTTAAGCAAGCCATGGCAACATAAAATAACACAATACATACATACGCTTTAATCAGGAATGTGTAACTAATGCAGAGATTGTATCTAAAAGCTGCAGATGTAGGAATTATTCGCAAAATAAGAGAAAATATGATAGAAACTGCGACTAAAAAGTTCGGTGGATGGTCTCTGAAAATAAGAGAAACAAATATTGCAGAGTAATACCTATACTGGCCTTCACAGTATTCACCGATACCTGCAACACATTTCTGACGTCGGTCGTAAGGCTGTTGGGAACTTTCAGGAAACGCTTCTTGTGGATCCGCTCGAAGCATAGTGGTCACACGTTGTTGGAGACCTGGTGGTAACAATACGATCCGGAAATCAAGCGAGTGTCAGTGTCATGGTGTTCATCCACGCCTCTCCTTCCTCGAAACAGGCGATCAGCGTCGTCTTAATCTTGGACTTTGTCAGCCGACATTTTTTGGAGGGCACGAAAGACGATAAAAATCATGGCATTCACTGTTGCTTGATCTCTGAATCGTACTGGTAGCACCGGGCCTCATTCCTTGTAATGATGACGATATCCAATAACCTTTACTACCGGTGTCAAAAGCGTGTTGTCGCTAACAGTGTTTACATTGAAGGCCAAGAGAGGTATTTGATTTGTAACTCTTGTTTTCTTTATTTTCTGATACCATTCAGCGAACTTTTCAGGCATACCTTGTGTTTTTAATCCATGACCTAATCTTTAAAGAAAATGACTATGCCGTGATTTTATAGTTGATACCTACTATATCGATCGAAATAAAATTATTATGAGCTGCTAGATTCCGCGGCTAAGGAGAAATTCATGATTTATTTTAGGAAATGGAGGACATTTGTATGTAGGCGAAAATAATTCTTTCAAACCAGAGACCTGGACAGGCCTGACATGGTCGGCTTAACCTCCAAACCCAATGTAAGTAGGCTGTTTATGCTGTTTATGTTATCTTATTGGCAACGTTACGTAGCGCTCTATATGAAAATCACTAGCTGTGCTGTGTGCAGTATGTGGCTAGTTTGCATTGTTGTCTGCCATTGTAGTGTTGGGCAGCGGTAGCTGGATGTGAACAGTGCGTAGCGTTGCGCAGTTGGAGGTGAGCCTCCAACAGTGGTGGATGTGGGGAGAGAGATGGCGGAAGTTTTGAAATTGAACTGCTATATATATTATGATTATTAAGGTAAATACAGTGTTTGTTCTCTATTAAAATCTTTCATTTGCTAACTATCCCTATCAGTAGTTATTAAGCTACATTCACTATGATGAGAAATACTGTTATCCTCAAATATAATTGGCATCAATAATATGTTATTTACCTTGTAAATATGCTTAGACATTAATTATTCTGTTTTGTTTTAATGCTCATATGTAAAGTTGATGTTTCAAAAATTATTCTGATCTTTTATGTATTTACTCATGTCATAATTCCTGTAAGAAATTTTACTGTGATGAATGATCAGGACTGTCTTTATGGACTGTGAGAAAATTTTAGCTTTTGACCAACATTGTATAAATAAGTGTGTGCATTTGACATCTTTGTTATTGTAATTATGAAAATTTTTTTCAAAACATTATTGGCCACTGCCCAAAAATATTCTGTAAAATTTTTTGTGGGGAGCATGGGGGCTATGTAAGTAGGCTGTTTATGCTGTTTATGTTTTCTTATTGGCAACGTTACGTAGCGCTCTATATGAAAATCACTAGCTGTGCTGTGTGCAGTCTGTGGCTAGTTTGCATTGTTGTCTGCCATTGTAGTGTTGGGCAGCGGCAGCTGGATGTGAACAGCGCGTAGCGTTGCGCAGTTGGAGGTGAGCCGCCAGCAGTGGTGGATGTGGGGAGAGAGATGGCGGAGTTTTGTAATTTGTCATGAACTGCTATATATATTATGACTATTAAGGTAAATACATTGTTTGTTCTCTATTAATATCTTTCATTTGCTAACTATCCCTATCAGTAGTTAGTGCCTTCCATAGTTTGAATCTTTTATTTAGCTGGCAGTAGTGGCGCTCGCTGTATTGCAGTAGTTCGAGTAATGAAGATTTTTGTGAGGTAAGTTATTTGTGAAAGGTATAGTTTAATGTTAGTCAGGGCCATTCTTTTGTAGGGATTTTGAAAGTCAGATTGCGTTGCGCTAAATAATATTGTGTGTCAGGTTAAGCACAGTCTCATGTATAATTTGTTCTAAGGGGACGTTACACCAATCGTGCAACAAGCGTGAAAGCACTGTTTTTGATGCATATGGAGAGAGTCAGTTGGTGACGTGTTATGTGGACAGTCGATTGTGTCTCTGGAGATAGGTTATTGTTTCTGCATGATGTGGATTACACTTAGAGTGAGCAGCCCGTTTGAATGAAGAAAAGTACGGCTGTTCTCTCCACTCGTCTTGGATCTACACGAGTGTACAGCAGAATGGAATGAATAGCGACGCATTTTACACTGCAACCTTGACTTCAGACTTGTTGAAAGAAAACACTGCGTGGTAGAAACGTAGCAGAACTAAACGATTTTAGCTTTATTTACAACAACTGCTGTTAAGCCATTTTTCTTGGGCGAGCGTCAACAATGAGATAATGATCTTCACTGCTTCAGTTTTCGTTCGTGATTGGGAAAATGTTCTCATCTGCTAGCAGGAGTACTATAGTAACTGGTAAACAATAATGGCAGTGATGACGAGAAATCTTGAATAAAACCGAAAAAATACCTACTCGTCTTGACATTTCAATTAAGAAGATACGCAGACCAAAAACATACCTAGTGATTTCGAAGCAGCAGTTGCGGTATTCATGTAAGGCTAATAATGCCGTAGATGTGCAGCTGACAGGCAAACGAGGTAAGGCTATTTATTTTTATGTATTTTTCATTTGGCAGTAACATTAATTATATACTGTGTACTCAAAGCTATCTTGCGTCGCCCAGTTCAAGTTTGGGCAAGTTCAATTAGCTGTGTGTGGAAGGACAAAAGAATGAAGACGAGGATTATAAACCGGTTCGCAGCAAACTATTTTAGCGTTTCACAGTAACGTTCACTTACTGTCCATGAAATAGCGGTTAAGAAAGACAACTTTTTTTATAACCTTCTTTTGCTTCTCTCGTTATTTGTATCCTTCTGAGCGTTATTCTACATCCTAGGATATACTATTTCTTAATTTGGTTGACAGAAATATATGTTCAAGACAATGTTAGTTGATTTAACAGACAATGATAAGTAAAGGCTGCTCAACTCGCAATGCCCGAAATTCGTTGACTTTCAAGTTGTTAGCGTGGAAAATAATAAAGATTCTGGTATAAACTTACATACAAAACACACTGACGTCACTTTGTTTCATATTAAGGTAAGTCAGATGGTGTAAGTATTATAATGACGTTCATTTTACACATATAATCCATCACTGATGAGGAAAGAGACCATCATACTGTCAATGTATGGACAACAAATGATGAAAAGGATTGACGACTTGTACAGAGATCTTCTCGATAGTGATAGCGTGTTTGAAACGCATGGACGAGACTGTGTCCATTATAGTAAAAGGCAGAAAAATGTCCGTCAGATGTTGGGACGTATAACAAGGGTGTGGATTTTACAGTTAACCCGACAGTTCAGGCGCATTCAATAATTGTGCATAATTTTTCGAGGAAGAGATTCCGGCTGTCTGTGTGAGTGTGCATATCCCACGAATGCTATTGCAACAATCAAACCACACCGATACGCCTTTCCTTGTGACATAGTAATATGACCGCCACGAATATTAAAAGTTACTGTAAATAATGCAAAAACCTTAATTAATGACTAAATCAATGAACGAAGTACGCCACCTTATCCACAAAAGTTATCTCAGCAAAAGTATAATGGCATGATTGGAATCCAACAAGCATAGAGGCAAGATCTACAATGGAAAATGCATCTGAACTACACTATTAGTTGTCTTTCAAGTTCATTAGTTTCACAAAATTTGAACTACGTTACTGAAAACTCGAAACTCCCGGCCTTACATTGAGTATTATCACTATGTCCCCAATAACATATTGACTTACACGATATTTTTTAAGTTGTACTGCAGTAAAAAGTTCAGTTATCAATATCTTTTGATCAGGAACACTTCCATGACAACTACACACGTTAGAAAAAGCAGCAAATTAAAAATAATAACCAAAAAATGAATCTAAGTATAATCAGGCCTAGATAAAGTTTAGAATTATTTATGTATATGCCGCAGATAAATTACATAAGTAACCGTATCGAGATACGACATGGATCAGAAGAAAAATGGGTTATTATCAGAACTTGAAAGCATAACAGATGAAGTAATGCCTTCTTGCTATATCTCATTATGTGGAATAACACTGAGAGGAACAACGACTTTATAAAATATCTTTGACCTACTACAGGGCAACGTTTTGCATAATGCGACAGGTTCGTAATATTGGAACAGCATCCTCGCGAAGTTAGGAAACACATACGAACTACTTCAAAGTCATTTCCTGAAATGTATTCATAGGCTAAAGGAAGTACTGTGTCGTCCGAACAATCCACAGCCAGAGCAAAAGTACCACAGGCGCAAATATGCGAGCCGGTGCCCGTGCCATAGAGACTCGCCACTTGCGCGATTTACAAGAGAGCGACTTCGCCTCCGCCAATTGTCGGCCGAGTACAATCCGCCACTGACCCGACGACAACGGACAGAAGCGTACTCGGAAGAGAAAAGAGCAGCTCCCGCCCACTTGATTATAGATAATCGTCCAGAGCTGACTTAAACAGGGAACGCCATTTAGTGAACTGTTGGCAGTGAACAGACAGTTGTTGTAAATTGCATTTGCTATGTACTTTGAAGTTTACCTACGATTTTTGCACTTAGCCACTGAGCGCCTTTTTTGTGTTACATTACAAGCAGTGTTGCAGACTTAATTCTCTAACTAGTCACAATCTTTTTAACTCACTTGAGTGACTTTGTTACTAATTTGTTGGAGTGCTGTAGAACCTTCGTTCTCCTATCCTTTTACCTGACGCTGGGGCATGGCTGTGTAATAGTGGCAGCAAGATGTACTGCACCAGAAGCTGTTTCACGAATTCAGAGACTCGGCTTACCGTAAAAACACTGGCAACTCGGCGTCAACAGCAGCAGCGACGTGGCCTTCACAAAACTGGAGACGAGGGTTTACAAAAGTAAGTGTTGGTGTAGATGTAAGGATGCAGTTTCTGTAGAGGAAACAGTTGAACCTCGTCTGTGAAATTTACGAGGTAGCTCTGCTAGTCGATTCTCGATAAGAGTTATTATTCCTGTGAGTTTATATTCGAAACCGAGGAGTGATGAAACAGAAGGATGGCAGTGTTCATTTTGCTTCGAAGCTATTTTTTACTACAGTGCTCTATCTTAAGAATATTGTAATTTAATAAAATTTTACACTTCACTGTATTAATAAAGCACCAACAGAGGTAATGCTGTAAACATCTGGCATACATGATATGGAGAAATACGTGAGGAAATAAGTGACATTACAGCTGATCTCATAAGATACCCAGAAGAGCGGACAACCTCTGTATTTTTAGTGTTGCAGGAAGCTTATGAAAGTCTTAAGTAAAATATACTCTTTTCGGTAACGAAGGTGGCATGGACAGAAGACAGTGACCGAAAGATTAACTACAACTTGTATAGAGACTAGACGGCAGTTATATGAGTGAAGAAACGAAAAATGAAGCAGTAGTTTAAAAGGGAGTGAGACAGGGCTGTAGTCAACCCCTGATGCTATTCAGTCTCTACATTGAGCAAACAGTGAAGGATACCAAGGAGAAATTTGGAAATCGAGTGAAAGATCATTGAGAAGAAATAAAAGTTAATGTTGTCCATGGCATTGTAATTCTATCACAGACGGCAAGGCACTTGGAACAGTAGTAGAACGAAAAGCATAGTGTCTTGAAAAAATGTTATAACATAAGTATCAACAAAATCAATTAGAAGGAGCCGGGGGAATTAGTTTAGTTAAAAGAGACACCAAGAGTAGTAGAGTTTTGCGATCTGGAGATCAAAATAAATTACATTTTCAGAAAGAGAGACGATATAAAGTGTTGAATGGTAAAAGAAAGAAAAGCCTTTATGCAGAAGACAAAGTCTCTAACACTTAATTTAAACTGTAGTTGTAGGAAGACTTTTCCGTAGGTATCTGTCTGATAGCCTTGTGTGGAAAGGAAACGTAGACGATATACAGTGCGTTGGATAGTTCCCGTTACAAACTTCGAGGACTTGTAAAGGGGATGAATAAGAACCCACGTCCGAAAATGTCATCCACAGTGTTACAGTGCGTAAAACTTACGGGTGCTGGTGCCTGTAAATGTATGTACACAGTGTGTTCATTCCAACTGAAGACATTGAAATATCTCGGAAACTACATCGGATCAAAAAAAATATAATTACAATTTATGTATCTCGAAGGGAGACATCCAATGATACCACACTCGATCTTGAACCTCATCCCGTGCGTGAGTGGTGGGAGGCAAATTTGAAATCTTCAATGGGAACCTACGATTTTTATTGCAGTTTACATTTCTACGGCAAAACCTACATACGTTCTGTCTGAAGTATTTTCTTCGCTTCGCCACAGATGGTGCTCTAATCGAATTAATAGAAGCGAGTACACATTCGTAATTTACGACATGCTACTCAGTCGCCCTTCATATCCAATGGCGCGTGAGACCCCACCTCCATGCTACGAGGGTAGGTCGGGCCAGTATTCCATAAATTATCTGGGAGTACGCATTAAGAGTGATTTAAAATGGAATGATCTTATAAAGTTGATCATTGGTAAAGCAGATGTCAGATTGAGATTCGTTGGAAGAATCCCAAGGAAATGCAATTCGAAAACAAAGGAAGTAGGTTACAGTACGCTTGTTCGGCCACTGCTTGAATACTGTTCAGCAGTGTGGTATCCGTACCAGATAGGGTTGATAGAAGAGAAGATCCAACGGATAGCAGCGCTCTTCGTTACAGAATCATTTAGTAATCGCGAAAGCGTTACGGAGATGATAGACAAACTCCAGTGGAAGACTCTGCAGGAGAGACGCTCAGTAGCCCGGTACGGGCTTTTGTTGAAGTTTCGAGAAAATACCTGCACCGAGGAGTCAAGCAGTATATTGCTCCCTCCTATGTATATCTCGCGAAGAGACCATGAGGATAAAATCAGAGAGATTAGAGCCAACACAGAAGCATACCGAGAATCCTTCTTTCCACGAACAATACGAGACTGGAATAGAAGGGAGAACCGATAGAGGTACTCAAAGTACCCTCCGCCACACACCGTCAGGTGGCTTGCGGAGTATGGACGTAGATGTAGATGTAATAGGAAGCCCCATTCGCAGCGTTCTATTCCAGTGACATATCGGACAGTGGACTACTCGTCGTTCCACTGTGGCCGTGGCTCAAGACGAACGCTACTCTACTTTTCCAGTTTGGGTAAGTGTTCAAACGTAGTACCAGCAACTTCAGCATACCTAGCAATCCGGTTTTCAAATGACCATACACAGGACAGAAGCATATCTGCGGGAATGTCAGTACATGCGTTTCTGATGCGGTCGACCATGTCCCCACGGCCTGACGGCACTTGCTGGTACACCTTATCTTTTAAATTTCCCCACGGAATAAAATCCGTTTTCGTCAAATCCGGCGACCTAGTGAGCCAATTAATACGGTCACTTCTGCCTATCCATAGATCAATATAAACACGGTCTAATACCTCCCGTGCTCCAGTTGCGTAACGCGGTAGACAACCGTCGTGCTGAAACCTCGTAAGTTGTCGAACGTCCAGGGAAATATCCTGCAGTAGAACCGGTAGTCCCTGTTCCTAAATCATTAGATATTTGCGTCCATGCAACGTGTCGTCGATAAAATATGGACCAATGAGTTCGTTCCCCATGATGCCACACCACACGTTAACGGGCCAAGAACGCTGGTGACCAGCTTGCCGTAACCAGTGGAGATCGTCTACACTCCCGTAACGCATGTACAACGCTACGATGGTTTGTGAATGTAGACTCATGGAAAAATAGTACCTCAGCAAAGAATGTGTGGGTCATTTGCATTTGTTGACGTGCCCATTCACTATCTGGTTACGGAAATCGGGACCAAGAAGTTCTTGACGCAACGAAACTGGAATTGGAAATGAGTGGTTAAGTCTTATGGGACGAAACTGCGAAGGTCATCGGTCCCTAAGCTTACGCACTGCTTAATCTAACTTAAACTAAATTACGCTGAGGACAAACACACACACACCCATGCCCGATGGAGGACTCGAACCACTGACGGGGGAGATGCTCGGACCGTGACAAGGTTCCTTAGATCGCGCCGCTACGAAGTGCGGCTATCGATGCAGCAACTCATGGTGTGGACGATACTTATGATGATGCAGTACTGTGACAATACTACCTACGGACATACCGGAATCGCGATGTAATTGCCGGGAATTATCCATGTGTTGTGGTGCACTGAGGCTAGTACAGCTATTTCATTAGTTTCTCCTGTAACACGTTTGCTTCGTTTCCTTTTGCTCGTCTTACGCTACCATCAGACATAAAAGTTATAAAAGAATGAAGTTATAAAAGAATGAACGAGAGCGAGCTTTCTCTGCGTCGGCCGAAGTGGCCGCGCGGTTCTGGCGCTGCAGTCCGGAACCGCGAGACCGCTACGGTCGCAGGTTTGAATCCTGCCTCGGGCATGGATGTGTGTGATGTCCTTAGGTTAGTTAGGTTTAACTAGTTCTAAGTTCTAGGGGACTAATGACCTCAGAAGTTGAGTCCCATAGTGCTCAGAGCCATTTGCGCCATTTGAGCTTTCTCTGCAAACGCTCGGTATACAAGGCAAGAGAATCCGCAACATTTATCCTGCTTTCTCCGTAAATCAGAATCATTTCAATTTTTTCTTCTGTGGTTCATCGTCTACTTGCAAGTCTGCCCTCTAAATGATAGGAAGATGTGTAGGCAATAAACACTGCGCAAGTGTTGTAATGTTTAGACTCGTACACGGTTAGTGAACATTCGCGCGCCGGAGATCAACGCCTCGTGTTCTGTGTGTGCCGTCGTTTTGTGCTTAAGTGGTTCAGTGTTATTCGTTTTGTACACCTACGTTCACATGTGACAATTTTCGTCTATGTATGTGTCGAAGTGTCTGAACAACTTTTATCTTGGACTCTACGCCCGTGAACGGCTCCATGTATTTTAAGAAGTGTTTGTCTCCGTTTATATGTCCACCGTCTTTTTTTCTCTAATTGCCTTCATTTGTATCTTTTGTGTTTCTCTGAGGCCCAAGAGCGGCGTAGTATGCTGCTGCTGGCCTGCCTGTTTTCAGGTTTCAAAATAACAATAAAGAAAAAAAAGTAATGTTTAGTGCCGCTATCTGTACTACGTTTGCGGGATATGTGAGCTCCGTTTGCAGTTTACTGCTTGTTATGCAGTTCGCTACACGGTCACAGGGGCACGTAAAGTAGTCCCCTGTTACATATGTCGGAGGAATACAACGTTGCGAATGGGGCTTCCAATTAGAAGTTATGAAATACTGGACTGTCCGACACTCGCTGCAAGGAAGTGAAGCCCCACGTGCAAAGGGATATTCAAGAGTCATTGAGTACCCATTTCTATCCCTCCGATAACAGCGCTACCTGTGGCGGAACTAAGAAAATCCTTCAGGGAAAAAGTATGTAGATTTTGGTGTGGAATCGTAGCCTTGAATAAAAATCAGGGGCTCCTACTGAAGATGTCAAAGTTGACCCCCCACCCACCCACTCACGGGGTGGGGTGGTGGTTCGAGTGTCGCATCGTATGTCCCCCTCCGTCACAAACAAATGGGAAACTTAACTCTTTTTGATCAGAAGTATTTCAATGTCTTCTGTTTTAATGGACATCTTGTATACACGGTGATTCCGTGACGGTGTTACAGACTTTCTAGGATGATGCAGAAGGTTGTATGTATCAATGTGATGCATGGATCCCTCTACCGATAAGGAACGAGTCGAAAGTTACAAGCGATTACCGTTCTGATACCTGTGGCACTGGAAAATACGTACTGATTTTGTTGTTGCTAACGTTGTAGGGTAGGTAACTTTCAGGGGTGGTAGTATCTACCAAAAGAAGAAAAAATATCTGGTAACCATGGACTCTAAAATGCATACAAAAAGAGCTATGAGCACTTCTTCAATGGAGGAGGTGTGTTTCACAGTATCGAAGATGAGTGTGTAAGCTCATAGTTCCAACGGCATACATTTTTGAGAACATGTTTACTGAACATTTTTTTTCTTATTTTGGTACACACTAACACATTTGAAAGTTGCCTGCCCTACAATCCTAGCACCAATAGTACCAATACATGTAATACAATAGATCAAAACTGCTTTCGCTGTAATTTTCGTCTCATTTTTTTGCGGTATAGGAACCCTTACTTCAGACTGAAACACGTACTTCTTCATCCTAGAAATTTTGTAAGATCATCACGGAATCGAGCGTATGTACATATATTTACAGACGCCGGTGCCTATAAATATCACGCTCTGTAGCGTCGCTGGATAATTTTTCCGAACATGGGTTCGTCTTCGAAATATTGTGTATTGACTCTTCTCTACAAATCCGTGAAGTTTGTAACGGGAATTTCTGAACACCCTGTATACTTCAGACATAAATACTTATCGATTAGAAGTTTTTGAAACATGTTATACTCACATCAAAAAAATTTTGCATCACCTCGGTTACGACAGTTCCGGAACCTGTACAGAAAATTGGAATAGATGTCAACATAAACATCCATTTCTGCCCTTTTCGTAGCTCATGAAAACCAGACATTGCATGTTGTACCACCATACAGTGAGACCTTCAGATGTGGTGGTCCAGATTGCTGTACACACTGGTATCTCTAATACCTAGTACCACGTCCTATTACATTGACGCATGCCTGTATTCGTCGTGGCGTGCTATCCACAAGTTCATCGAGGCACTGTTGGTCCAGATTGTCCCACTCCTCAATGGCGATTCGGCGTGGATCCCTCAGAGTGGTTGGTGGCTCACGTCGTCCGTAAAGAGCCCATTTCAATCTATCCGAGGCATTGTCGATAGGGTTCATGTCGGGTGAACATGCTGGCCACTCTAGTCGAGCGATGTCGTTATCCTGAAGGAAGTCATTTACAAGACGTGCACGATGGGGCCGCGAATTGTCGTCCATGAAGACGAACGCGTCGCCAATATGCTGCCAATATGGTTGCACTATCGGCCCGAGGATGGTATTCACGTATCGTGCAGCCATTACGGTGCCTTCCACAACCACCAGCGGCGTACGTCGGTCCCACATAATGTCATCCCAAAACAGCAGGGACATCCATCTGGAGAGTGTGTCTAAGGCTTCAGCCTGACCAAGTTGCCTGCAAACACGTCTCCGACGATTTTCTGGTTGAAGGCATATCGGTGATGAGAACGTGATGCTAATTCTCAGTGGGGCATGTCATCGACAGTTCCTGTCTCTCTGTATCTCCTCCGTGTCCGAACAACATCGCTTTCGTTCAGTCCGAAACGCCTGGACACTTCCTTTGTTGAGAGCCCTTCCTGGCATAGAGTAACAATGCGGACGCTATCGGACCGCGGTATTGACCGTCTAGGCATGGTTGAACTACAGACAACACGAGCCGTGCACCTCCTTCCTGGCGGAATGACTGGAACTGATCGGCTGTCGCACCTCCTCCTTCTAATAGGCGCTGCTCATGCATGGTTGTTTACATCTTTGGGCGGGTTTAGTAACATCTCTGAACAGTCAGAGGGGCTGTGTCTGTGATACAATATCCACAGTCAACGTCTGTCTTCAGGAGTTCTGGGAAAGGGGGTGATTCAAATCCTTTTCTGATGTGTGAAGAAGAGGGTTGAAGATTAGATGCGAAATAGGATGACTGACAATAACGTGTTGAATCAAACTGGGAAGAAAAGAAATTTATGCCACAACCTGACAATAAGGGATCAGTTGACACAGGCATCAAGGAATTATCAGTTTTGTAGTGATAGGAAGTGTGTGGGGGTAAAAATTGAAGTGGGAGATCAAAGCTTGTCAAAAGGGCAGGATCAAAATGAGGTAAGCTGCGGCAGCTATATAGCAACAATTAGACTTTGAACAGACTAGCGTGCTAAGCTACATAAGATCAGTCTTTAGAGTCTGAGTATCACAGAAACCACTACAAAAATGTTTTTACATGTTGGTTCTTATAGTGTAATAAAAACATTTTGTTTACTAATGAAGCGTTTGTCTACGTTACGTGTGGCGTAACTGGTATTCCCTCCCTTTAGCATAAGTCTTTACGGTTACCAAAAGCATGATTTCGCTTCCCCTACATGAAATTTTAGTTCAGTTTTGTATTCTTGAAATGTGTATGCCTGTAGTGATTATTACCTCATTCTGTAGAGGGTTAAATACTGTATGACTATTTTTTCATTATCACGTACCTTGGCATGCGAAACTAAGTCATGTTTTCGTGAAATTAGGTGGTGACTTAACAAATCATTTTGTTTACGACAGTAATTTTGTTACGTGAAGATACTTCACGACCAAATTTTGCTGTTGTTGACAGCATTCTGTGTGGTAACTATCAAAGTCATCTGTGGCAGAAACGCCCACCGACCTAGGTACATGCGATTACTGAAACACTCTCAGGAATTCGAAAATCAAAAGTCAAAAAACATAATGTTTATGTTGCTGCTCTGTGTTTGACGCCTAATTGGTGAACCCACTGACAGTCACTCATGCTGAGAGAAAATTCATTGTTAAAAACAAAGTAATTTCGTACGGATCAATTCTTGAGAATGGTTGCTAGTACTTCAGTTTGTGTGTCTAGCGTATTGCTTTTACTAATGGAAATATATTCCAAGAAATGAACAGACAGGATCAAAAAGTAGACATGGCCAAGTAAACAACTACTTACCAAACTAACCAACAAATTATGAAAAATGGACCTGAAATCGCATAGTTGACTCTGCAAAGCTGGCTATTGTTAGAGCCACAGAGCCTTGTTGATTCAGCCCTTGTGTGATGATGTTGATTATTTCGTGTATTGGAATACAAGTAAGGAGTAATATAATGAATGTAACAGCACACAAAAGACTTTCAGGCTGAATAACAATAACAATCTATAGTCTTTAAACTAAAAGCTAGTTGGATTCTGATCTTTAAGGTCCGAGGCTGTCACTACTGTCGTTCCACCTACTTTCTTAGTGGCAGGGGGAGGGAAAGCAAACCAAAAATCCTATCACTTGTTTCGTCTGATGCTAGCCGAAGTGAGGAGAGGTGTGGTAGGCAGGCGCACAATTCATTATCATAAAAAGTCTAAGTACAGTTGTAATTTGGTAGGTCCAGCTTTTAAGAAACAATTTAGTTAATTTAATTTTGAAAAAGACCTCATTTAACTGGGAAAACATGAGATCTACTTCTCTGTGAGATCGCTTACGAACAGATGTTCAGATTTACTGTTGAGATAGATGAACTAATTATTATTACTATTATTATTGTTATTACCATGTTAAAAGAACTTTGCGTCATACTTAACGGAAAAAATAAAAACGTAACTTCTTAAAAAAAAAAAGTTTTGTTTCTGCTTGAATTCGAAGAATTTTAGATACAGCTTCTTACTGTAATTCTTTCCCTAGCCCTGGAAACTAATTCTTTTCAAGTGATGCCGATCAGATTAACTATCCCAACTCTGTCTTGATGAACGTGAAGGAGTAGTAGTTGAGTGAGTCTCAGCTGTTTTTAAAGTCGAGAATGATACTTTCACTGTGCAGCAGAGTGTGCGCTGATACGAAACTTCCTGGCAGATTAAAACTGTGTGCCGGACCGATACGCACTCGGGACCTTTGCCTTTCGAGGGTAAGTACTCTACCGACTTCTTTTTTAACTCATTTTGTTCGATGTTATTCATTGCATTTGTTCGGGACGGACGTCCCCCGACAAACGTTCAAGTTCATTGTTGACCCGTTCACCCAGTTTTTTTATTACAGAGAGCAGCTAACCCTCTGACCGAACGCGCTGAGCTACCGCGCCGGCATCCGATTGAGCTACCAAAGCACGACTCACGACCCGTCCTCACAGCTTTACTTCTACCAGTTCCTCTTCTCCTACCTTCCAAACTTCACAGAAGCTCTTCTGCGAAACGTGCAGAACTAGCACTCCTGAAAGAAAGGATGTTGCGGAGACATGGCTTAGCCACAGCCTATGGAATGTTTCCAGAATGAGATTTTCACTCTGGAACGAAGTGTGCGCGGATATGAAACTTCCTGGCAGATTAAGACTGTGTGCTGGACCTGAGAGACCAGGTACTGGCGGAATTAAAGCGGTGGGGACGGGTGGTGTGTCGTGCTTGGGTCGCTCAGTCGGTAGAGCACTTGCCCGTGAAATGTAAAGGTCTCGAGTTCGAGTCTCGGTCCAGCAGGAGTGCCAGGAAGTTTCGTTTTCAAAGTCGTCATATGGCGTCAAAAGACCTGTGAAAGGATGCTTACGATGCTGGAACTGCGATAATCAAAACGACCAAGTCAATAATTTCTTGAATTATTTCTTAGGCCTGTGACGTTCAACAATAAGTTATCGTGGAATAGAAGACACATTATGTGGTTGTACACAGTCGCAATTGTTTGCAATATTTAGAAATTTTCATGAAACCTGTCCAAGCTGAAGGCTGGTGAGTGTACTGCAAGCAACACTGCCGAACGTAGTGTGGATAGAGAATTGTTTGGGAGGACGTAAGAACTCCTCTTGATTGAACCTTTGGTAAGTTTGACGCAGACGAGATCAAGGATTGGATATGCTTCTTTCTTAAAGCATCTTCCATGAAACAGTTCTCGACGAAAATACGATGTTTCTGTGTTTCAATCTCGCGGGTAATTTTGTTGGCCGTGAGTCTTCCTGTTTTAGGTACTAGCGACAGTCGTTGACTTTTTGATGCGCTCCAGGAGTATTAGAACTTCCACGCGGTACAGAAATGATTGACTGATTAGTAGGCGTTTAGGGGCGAGGTCATATCTGGCTAAAGTCGTAGTTCTGGTCTGGACTACGGAAGGTGAAACTTTTGTTATCCAAAAAAATGGTTCAAAGGGCTCTGAGCACTATGGGACTCAACTGCTGTGGTCATAAGTCTTCTAGAACTTAGAACTACTTAAACCAAACTAACCTAAGGACAGCACACAACACCCAGCCATCACGAGGCAGAGAAAATCCCTGACCCCGCCGGGAATCGAACCCGGGAACCCGGGCGTGGGAAGCGAGAACGCTACCGCACGACCACGAGATGCGGGCATTTTGTCATCCTACTTTGCGTCATCTTTGAAGTGGGCGGAAACAGAGGGTTGCGTGGTATCAATCTTCCTGCCTAGTATTTATGTGGGCAGAGTTGACTGGAGAGACAATTGGCGTGTTTGGTTCCGGAGCCTAGATCAAACTTAGTAGTTACGATGTGGACCAGTGGACAACAGGCTGCAGTCAGTCTTCAGTGGGTAATGTGTGGTATAAACTGAGAATTTGTGTCTGATAGGAGAAGTGCTACGGTCGTCCGTGCAGCTGTGCTGATCACTGTGTTCCGTTGGCGTTATGATCAGCGAATCTGCTTAGAGACCTTGGTTTGAATCCCGGTCAGATATAAATTTTCAAGTTGTCCCACTGGTATACACCAGTGCCCACTGGCAACTAATGTCCTTACCCGCTTTGTGTATTGATTCCTAGTGGCAGCACAAGCGGGAAAATATGGACCTGATGGGAGGCATAGTAGGGTAGTCCGGGCGGTTGTGGTGACAATTGTGTCTAGATGGCATAGTGGTTAGCGTATCTGCCTAGTGAGCTGGAGACCAAGGATCGAATCCCAGTCTGGCACAAATTATTAACTTGCCCCATTGATATAAATCAATGCCCATTGGCAGCTAACGTCTTTAATTACTTTGGTACTGTTTACCAAACGGATTAGCACTCAAAGTGAGAGTGGTACTTGTCAAATATTGTATCTAGCGCGGGATTTCTTCCAAATAAATGTTAACTATTGTATGTGATAAATTCCGCAATAAATAAGTAGTAGTGTTAGTCGTAGCCACCTTGGTAAAACTGGTAATCACCTTTACGCATTTTAGGTGTTGTAGTATGCTGAAGCCTAACAGATCTTGTTGCTAATGCGTATGCCACAAAAGAGCACAGTATGGCACTTCTTCTAATTGCACGTCGAATGGTTCGCGTGATGCTCCCTGCCGCTGTTGGATAAGCAGCTGCAGCAGCAAGTTGTATACTCCTAGCTCACTCATTTGTTACATAGTTTGATTCTTAATTTCTTTGCGTGTTTTTGGTACTTGCATTGTTTAATTCATAAATTTCTTGCGTATTATAGTATTTGAGAGTTGTGGCATCGCGTTGTAGTACCTGAATAGTGTAAAATCGCGTAGTCTCCTTCCGCCGCCGAGCAGTGTGTCAGCAGTGCACAAGTGGCAGCATTACTGCATTTACTAGGCAATCTTGTATTTTAATAACCGTTTAAATTTTGTGTCGATTTGTTTGCGCTCTTTGTAGACTAGTTTAGACGTTCTTTGCACAACAGTTTTTAGCATGGATAGGGACTGCAACTGCTGTGTTCTGATGCAGGCTGAGTTGGCATCCCTTCGCTCCCAGCTTCAGGCAGTGTTGGCTTCGGTTACACAGCTTGAAGCTGTTGCCAATGGTCATCACTGTGGGGGTCCGGATGGGGGTTTGTCAGGGACAGCCAGCTCGTCCCACGCATCCCCCGATCGGACTACGACTGTGGTTGCCCGGGATACTGCCCGCATTGAGGCTGATCCCTCACCTGTGGTAGAGTGGGAGGTCGTCTCAAGGTGTGGCAGGGGGCGAAAGACATTCCGGAGGGCTGAGCGGAAGGCCTCTCCAGTTTGTCTGACGAACCGGTTTCAGGCTCTGTCTCAGGCTGATACTGATCTTCGGCCTGACATGGCTGCTTGTCCTGTTCCAGAGGTTGCCCCTCAGTCTGCAAGATCCGGGCGGTCGCAGAGGGTGGGCTTACTGGTAGTTGGGAGCTCCAACGTCAGGCGCGTAATGGTGCCCCTTAGGGATATGGCAGCAAGGGAGGGGAAGAAAACCAAAGTGCACTCCGTGTGCATACCGGGGGGAGTCATTCCAGATGTGGAAAGGGTCCTTCCGGATGCCATGAAGGGTACAGGGTGCACCCATCTGCAGGTGGTCGCTCATGTCGGCACCAATGATGTGTGTCGCTATGGATCGGAGGAAATCCTCTCTGGCTTCCAGCGGCTATCTGATTTGGTGAAGACTGCCAGTCTCGCTAGCGGGATGAAAGCAGAGCTCACCATCTGCAGCATCGTCGACAGGACTGACTGCGGACCTTTGGTACAGAGCCGAGTGGAGGGTCTGAATCAGAGGCTGAGACGGTTCTGCGACTGTGCGGGCTGCAGATTCCTCGACTTGCGCCATAGGGTGGTGGGGTTTCGGGTTCCGCTGGATAGGTCAGGAGTCCACTACACGCAACAAGCGGCTACACGGGTAGCAGGGGTTGTGTGGCGTGGGCTGGGCGGTTTTTTAGGTTAGATGGCCTCGGGCAAGTACAGAAAGGGCAACAGTCTCAACGGGTGCGGGGCAAAGTCAGGACATGCGGGGACCAAGCAGCAATCGGTATTGTAATTGTAAACTGTCGAAGCTGCGTTGGTAAAGTACCGGAACTTCAAGCGCTGATAGAAAGTACCGAAGCTGAAATCGTTATAGGTACAGAAAGCTGGCTGAAGCCAGAGATAAATTCTGCCGAAATTTTTACAAACGTACAGACGGTGTTTAGAAAGGATAGATTGCATGCAACCGGTGGTGGTGTGTTCGTTGCTGTTAGTAGTAGTTTATCCTGTAGTGAAGTAGAAGTGGATAGTTCCTGTGAATTATTATGGGTGGAGGTTACACTCAACAACCGAGCTAGGTTAATAATTGGCTCCTTTTACCGACCCCCCGACTCAGCACCATTAGTGGCAGAACAGCTGAGAGAAAATTTGGAATACATTTCACATAAATTTTCTCAGCATGTTATAGTCTTAGGTGGAGATTTCAATTTACCAGATATAGACTGGGACACTCAGATGTTTAGGACGGGTGGTAGGGACAGAGCATCGAGTGACATTATACTGAGTGCACTATCCGAAAATTACCTCGAGCAATTAAACAGAGAACCGACTCGTGGAGATAACATTTTGGACCTACTGATAACAAACAGACCCGAACTTTTCGACTCTGTAAGCGCAGAACAGGGAATCAGTGATCATAAGGCCGTTGCAGCATTCCTGAATATGGAAGTTAATAGGAATATAAAAAAAGGGAGGAAGGTTTATCTGTTTAGCAAGAGTAATAGAAGGCAGATTTCAGGCTACCTACCAGATCAAAACAAAAATTTCTGTTCCGACACTGACAATGTTGAGTGTTTATGGAAAAAGTTCAAGGCAATCGTAAAATGCGTTTTAGACAGGTACGTGCCGAGTAAAACTGTGAGGGACGGGAAAAACCCACCGTGGTACAACAACAAAGTTATGAAATTACTGCGAAAGCAAAGAGAGCTTCACTCCAAATTTAAACGCAGCCAAAACCTCTCAGACAAACAGAAGCTGAACGACGTCAAAGTTAGCGTAAGGAGGGCTATGCGTGAAGCGTTTAGTGAATTCGAAAGTAAAATACTAGGTACCGACTTGACAGAAAATCCTAGGAAGTTCTGGTCTTACGTTAAATCAGTAAGTGGCTCGAAACAGCATGTCCAGACACTCCGGGATGATGATGGCATTGAAACAGAGGATGACAAGCGTAAAGCTGAAATACTAAACACCTTTTTCCAAAGCTGTTTCACAGAGGAAGACCGCACTGCAGTTCCTTCTCTAAATCCTCACACAAACGAAAAAATGGCTGACATCGAAATAAGTGTCCAAGGAATAGAAAAGCAACTGGAATCACTCAACAGAGGAAAGTCCACTGGACCTGACGGCATACCAATTCGATTCTACACAGAGTACGCGAAAGAACTTGCCCCCCTTCTAACAGCCGTGTACCGCAAGTCTCTAGAGGAACGGAAGGTTCCAAATGATTGGAAAAGAGCACAGGTAGTCCCAGTCTTTGTCCGCAGCTCGTGGTCGTGCGGCAGCGTTCTCGCTTCCCACGCCAGAGTTCCCGGGTTCGATTCCCGGCGGGGTCAGGGATTTTCTCTGCCTCGTGATGACCGGGTGTTGTGTGATGTCCTTAGGTTAGTTAGGTTTAAGTAGTTCTAAGTTCTAGGGGACTGATGACCATAGATGTTAAGTCCCATAGTGCTCAGAGTCATTCAGTCCCAGTCTTCAAGAAGGGTCGTCGAGCAGATGCGCAAAACTATAGACCTATATCTCTGACGTCGATCTGTTGTAGAATTTTAGAACATGTTTTTTGCTCGAGTATCATGTCGTTTTTGGAAACCCAGAATAGGCCCTTGGTGCAGGGAGTGGCAACTGACCCTTAACATAGACAAATGTAATGTATTGCGAATACATAGAAAGAAGGATCCTTTATTGTATGATTATATGATAGCGGAACAAACACTGGTAGCAGTTACTTCTGTAAAATATCTGGGAGTATGCGTGCGGAACGATTTGAAGTGGAATGATCATATAAAATTAATTGTTGGTAAGGCGGGTACCAGGTTGAGGTTCATTGGGAGAGTCCTTAGAAAATGTAGTCCATCAACAAAGAAGGTGGCTTACAAAACACTCGTTCGACCTATACTTGAGTATTGCTCATCAGTGTGGGATCCGCACCAGATCGGGTTGACGGAGGAGATAGAGAAGATCCAAAGAAGAGCGGCGCGTTTCGTCACAGGGTTATTTGATAACCGTGATAGCGTTACGGAGATGTTTAACAAACTCAAGTGGCAGACTCTGCAAGAGAGGCGCTCTGCATCGCGGTGTAGCTTGCTCGCCAGGTTTCGAGAGGGTGCGTTTCTGGATGAGGTATCGAATATATTGCTTCCCCCTACTTACACCTCCCGAGGAGATCACGAATGTAAAATTAGAGAGATTAGAGCGCGCACAGAGGCTTTCAGACAGTCGTTCTTTCCGCGAACCATACGCGACTGGAACAGGAAAGGGAGGTAATGACAGTGGCACGTAAAGTGCCCTCTGCCACACACCGTTGGGTGGCTTGCGGAGTATAAATGTAGATGTAGATGTAGATGCTGCCCCGAAGTTTAGTCCTGGAAATGTTTCACCAAATTCTTTGGGCCTGACAGGCTAGTGTTCCGTGTATGGAATTGACGAAGACCCTGTTGCTGCATGCTATTGGCTGGGATGTCCGTTTCTCGGTCTGGCTGAAATGTAGTTTGGCATAGTAATAAGCAAATTTTGCCATAAATCAAGATACTGTATTAATGGTACTTCTACTGAGGTGTAGCATAATTTTTATCTCTGGCTCTGCCTGAAGATTATTTACATATGTATGCGAATTTGGTGGTACCTTACACATCCCCCAAGACTTTGAAGCGCGGATGGGGAGGGAGCGGATAGGGGCAAGAGCACTCCCGTGCCATCACCGCCCTACCACCCAACTGCGGTTGTTTGATATGACATTGTTGCGGCAAGCACTGTCAGCAGATTGTCAACACAGCACTCTGCTTCCGGCGGCGATAGGAAATCTTAAAGACTGTCAAAAAAATTCATGTAAAAAGTCATATTCACGTATCAGATGTACAATTAAATGACCAACGGATAGAAAAAAAAACTGAAATCGCTCAGAAGAGGAAGGCCGCTGGACCTGACGGAATACCATTTCCGTTCTACACGAAGTATTCGAAAGAACTTGCCCCTCTTGTGGCAACAGTCTACTGCAGGGCTCTTGAGCAGAGAGGCGTTCCCAATAATTGGAAAAAACACATTCCCGTTTTCAAGAAGGTTCATCGAACAGACGCACAAGACTATAGGCCTATATCTCTGACGTCGGTCTGTTGTAGAATTTTGGATCATATTTTATGGTCGCGTATTATGACATGTCTGGAGACAAAAGATCTACTCTGTAGGAAACAACATGGGTCCCGAAAACAACGGTCGTGTGAAACCAGCTCTGTCTGTTCGTCCACGAAACCCAGAAAGCAGCAGATAACGGCACCCAAATAGGTACAGCGATCCTTAATTTCCGAAAGGCATTCAAAATACACTCCTGGAAATGGAAAAAAGAACACATTGACACCGGTGTGTCAGACCCACCATACTTGCTCCGGACACTGCGAGAGGGCTGTACAAGCAATGATCACACGCACGGCACAGCGGACACACCAGGAACCGCGGTGTTGGCCGTCGAATGGCGCTAGCTGCGCAGCATTTGTGCACCGCCGCCGTCAGTGTCAGCCAGTTTGCCGTGGCATACGGAGCTCCATCGCAGTCTTTAACACTGGTAGCATGCCGCGACAGCGTGGACGTGAACCGTATGTGCAGTTGACGGACTTTGAGCGAGGGCGTATAGTGGGCATGCGGGAGGCCGGGTGGACGTACCGCCGAATTGCTCAACACGTGGGGCGTGAGGTCTCCACAGTACATCGATGTTGTCGCCAGTGGTCGGCGGAAGGTGCACGTGCCCGTCGACCTGGGACCGGACCGCAGCGACGCACGGATGCACGCCAAGACCGTAGGATCCTACGCAGTGCCGTAGGGGACCGCATCGCCACTTCCCAGCAAATTAGGGACACTGTTGCTCCTGGGGTATCGGCGAGGACCATTCGCAACCGTCTCCATGAAGCTGGGCTACGGTCCCGCACACCGTTAGGCCGTCTTCCGCTCACGCCCCAACATCGTGCAGCACGCCTCCAGTGGTGTCGCGACAGGCGTGAATGGAGGGACGAATGGAGACGTGTCGTCTTCAGCGATGAGAGTCGCTTCTGCCTTGGTGCCAATGATGGTCGTATGCGTGTTTGGCGCCGTGCAGGTGAGCGCCACAATCAGGACTGCATACGACCGAGGCACACAGGGCCAACACCCGGCATCATGGTGTGGGGAGCGATCTCCTACACTGGCCGTACACCACTGGTGATCGTCGAGGGGACACTGAATAGTGCACGGTACATCCAAACCGTCATCGAACCCATCGTTCTACCATTCCTAGACCGGCAAGGGAACTTGCTGTTCCAACAGGGCAATGCACGTCCGCATGTATCCCGTGCCACCCAACGTGCTCTAGAAGGTGTAAGTCAACTACCCTGGCCAGCAAGATCTCCGGATCTGTCCCCCATTGAGCATGTTTGGGACTGGATGAAGCGTCGTCTCACGCGGTCTGCACGTCCAGCACGAACGCTGGTCCAACTGAGGCGCCAGGTGGAAATGGCATGGCAAGCCGTTCCACAGGACTACATCCAGCATCTCTACGATCGTCTCCATGGGAGAATAGCAGCCTGCATTGCTGCGAAAGGTGGATATACACTGTACTAGTGCCGACATTGTGCATGCTCTGTTGCCTGTGTCTATGTGCCTGTGGTTCTGTCAGTGTGATCATGTGATGTATCTGACCCCAGGAATGTGTCAATAAAGTTTCCCCTTCCTGGGACAATGAATTCACGGTGTTCTCATTTCAATTTCCAGGAGTGTAGTTTCGCACTGCCGCCTAATGAACAAAATACGAGCGTATGGAATATCAGACAAACTGTGAGACTGGGTTGAAGAGTTGCTAGTAAACAGAACACAGTACGTCATACTGAACGGCGAGACATCTATACATGTAACAGTACCTTCATGCGTGCTGCAGGTGAGTGTTTTAATTTTCACAATATATATGTAAACGAAATAGCAGGTATCATCGGGTGTTCCATGAGGGTTTTGCCGTTGATGCTGCTGTTTACAGAGAAGTTACGACGTTAGGAAGCAGTTATTTCGAAAAAATACCTAGGAATATGCGTACGGAGTGATGTGAAATGGAATGACCACATAAAATAAACCGCGAGTAAGTCAGATGACAGTCTGATATTCATCATAAGAATCCTCAGGAAATGTGGCCCATCAACAAAGAAAAGAGGTTACAAAACACTCGTTCGATTAATACTTGAATACTGCTCGTTAGTATGGGCTCGATACCAGGTAGGACTGATACTAGCAATAGAGAAGATCCATAGAAGAACAGCATGTTTCCTTACACGGAGATGCTCAACCAACTCGAGCGGCAGACGTTGCAAGAGAGGTGTTCAGCATCACGCTGTGGTCTACTGTTAAAGTTCCGAGAGTGCACATTTCTAAAACAGTCAACCAATATATTATTACTTCGACCAACGTACACTGTGTGAGCAAAAGTATCCGGACACCTGGCTGAAAATGACTTACAATTTCGTGGCGCTCTCCATTGGTAATGCTGGCATTCAGTATGGTGTTGGCGCAGCCTTAGCCTTGATGACAGCTTCCACTCTCGCAGGCAAACGCTCAATCAGGTTCTGGAACGTTTCTTGGGGAATGGCAGCCCATTCTTCACGAAGTGCTGCACCGAGGAGAGGTATCAATGTCGGTCTGTGAGACCTGGCACGAAGTCGGCGTTACAAAACATCCCAATGGTGTTCTACAGAATTCAGACCTGTCCATTACAGGGATGTTATTGTCGTGAAGTTACTCCTCCACAAGCCGTGCATTATGAATAGGCGCTCGATCGTGTTGAAAGATGCAATCGCCATCCCCGAATTGGTCTTCAAAAGTGGGAAGCAAGAAGGTGATTAAAAAATCAGTGTACGCCTGTGCTGTGATAGTGCCACGCAAAACAAGTGGTGCAAGCCTCCTCCATGAAAAACACGACCACACCATAACACCTCCGCCCCCGAATTGTACTGTTGGAATTACACACACTGGCAGATGACGTTCACCGGGCATTCGCCATACCCACACCCTGCCATCGTATCGCTACATTGTGTAACGTGATTCGTCACTCCACACAACGTTTTTCCACTGTTCAATCGTCCAATGTTTACGCTCCTTGCACAAAGCGAGGCGTCGTTTGGCATTTACCGGCGTGATGTGTAGCTTATGTGCCGCCACTCGACAATGAAATCCTTGTTTTATCACCTCCCGCCTAACTGTCATAGTACATGCAGTGGATCCTGATGTTGTTTGGAATTCCTGTGTGATGTTCTGGATAAATGTCTGCCTATTACACGTTACGACGCTCTTCAACTGTCGGTGGTGTCTGTCAGTCAACAGACGAAGTCGGCCTATACGCTTTTGCGCTGGACGTGTCCTTTCATGTTTCCACTTCACTATCACATCGGAAACAGTGGACCTAGGGATGTTTAGGAGTGTCAAAATCTCGCGTACAAACGTATTACATAAGTGACACTCAATCACCTGATTACGTTCGAAGTCCGTGAGTTCCGCGGAGCGCCCCATTCTGCTCTCTCACGACGTGTAATGATATCGTTGATATGGAGTACCTGGCAATGGATGGCAGCACAATGTACCTAATATGAAAAGCCTATGTTTTTGGGGGTATCTGCATGCTTTTAATCACACAGTGTATATTTCCTGAAAAGGCAGTGAAGATAAAATCAGAGAGATTCGAACCCACACCAAGGATTACCAGGAATCGTACTTTCCGCCAACCATACGCGAATGGAATAGGAAAAGGGGGAAGTGACACTGTACACAAAGTACCCTCCGCCGCACGCCGTATGGTGGCGATGGTAGCGTGTGCTGTAGAGATGTAGTTGTAGATGTATATGCGGATGTGGATGAATGGTATATCTCAGTGGTGTTTCTAAGCATGCTTAAAATCAGTTTTTAATTTCAGTCAGGGCTCGACATTCGCAAAATATTCTCGTACTGAAAACTTAGTTACCTGGAAACTGACAGGTCCAATATTTAAGCAGTGAAGTTGGCGACACGGTGGGAGTACAGAACAGCTCTTATTGGTTTTTTACTGGTGGTAAGAATACTGCCCTCTTGCATTCAGATGACATTTAATTTAAGTAGAACTATCGTCAGCAAAGACGTGTTGGATATGTCTCATACTTGTTGCTACGACCACCTTTTTCTGCGCGTAGACTGAGGAGATCTCGTATGCAATTCTGAGTTTGAAGACGTGAGTTCCCAGGTTTCTGGCGTTTACTGTATGAATATTCGTTGCAAAGACTCAGTGAAACTATTTTATATTCCCTACGACCTGAAGATAATTCATGTATCAAGTACCTAAGGAGCGATATTCCGTAAATTAATGAAAAAAACTAACATCAGAAGTAAAGAAGTTTGTACAACTTGCAGATCAGACAGTTACAAGAAATTAGAACGTATGTGTTATTCCGATATCAGAAATAGCACACTGTTTTACGTCATTGTTGTTTTTAAAAGAAAGTGCTAGATGCGAAAATATATGGACACTTAGGCAGTGACGATTTCGACTAGTTATCAAAGAATATTGAGAAATAACAGCCATCCAAATGACATGTGGCTGTATCTATATAGCAACTCTTTCAGGGAAACACGATATTCTAAAACGGTGGATATCACTTATGGCCATTTATTTGAAGTCAAAATAATCTTATTCACAAACAACGTTATATCCCATCTACAACTGGCGTTTATATCACCTTTTGAGCATACACTTTGTGGATATTAATTCCATGATTCATCAAATTCTGGAATTTTAACGGCCATCTAAATTTCTCTGTTGAGTTAAATACTGCATTTAACGATCGTCTTCCAAAGACATTTCTAAATACAAATATGTTTATATTCCAAATGGTTTATTTTGCAGTGTACTACAGATTGTCTGTAGGTAAATAGGAGAGAAGATGGCCGGCCGGAGTGGCCGAGCAGTTTTAGGTGCAGGTTCGAATCCTGCCTCGGGCATGGATGTGTATGTTTTCCTTAGGTTAGTTAGGTTTAAGTAGTTCTAAGTTCTATGGGACTGATGACCTCAGATGTTAAGTCCCATAGTGCTCAGAGCCATTTGAACCATTTGATTTTTTGAAAGAAAATGACAGTCTTCGAGTGTATACAGGTTGTTGCTGGTGAGACACCTAATATCGGAACTATTCCACAATTTGTCATGGTTATACAACACGTTTCCTCTGAGCTAGGAAAACTATGAACTTAACTATTGAACATGCTGTAGAAACAACAACAGGATAATTCAAAGATACTTCACCGGGTAGTTTGGATAATACAAATAAAGTTTGTTGACTTAGGTACAATGGTGTAGCTGTACTGAGTGGTTATCACTCGCATGAGCAGACCGCTATGAAAGAGTGCTTTAGACACGCGTATCTTGTTCATAGATGTGCTGATAAGTTGGATCTGATTTCGGATTCAGCGACGGGAATGTTTTCGGACGTTAGAATGTTTGCTCTGTGCTCATTGAGGTTCCTGGGTTTGATATACAGTTCTTCACAGCAACCAGTAATTAATGAAACCGTAAATGGGACAGTTCTTCATGTTTCTAACACAAAACGAAATGTTAAATCCAGAACTATGCAAGTCGTATACGAAACTGGAGAGTCACTTGTAGAATACCCGAAGAAAATTCAGCTTTATTCCTCGCAACCTACTGAAATTACTTTAACAATAGGGTTTTCTTTTGAATCAGAACACTCAGGCTTTGAGTTCTGGCTGTCTGAATTTCATCATTTCATGATTTTAAACTCTGCAGCCGTTCACGGAAACGAGCAGTTGGCACACTGACTATTCAGCAAGAGGTGGAAGATATTGAAAATACCGTACCGAAAATTAGAGGTAGTACCACTGACAAAGTTTCCATGAGCAGGGTGCTGCTGCATTCGGCGAAGAAGGTAGGCGAATGAAATTTAAAAGAAAAATAAGTAAATGAAACAGTTATCTCTCCGGTTGTTTAACGCTTTGATTTCATTGGGAATCTCGCCTCTGGGAATTTAATTTTGAAAAGTTTTTTACGTATGCAAGTAGAATCCCGCACATACTACTGCAGAGGTCTTTCAAAATATACCCACTCCTTGAACGCACTACGCTGCGAACGGAGCTTCAGATACTCCACATGAGGGAACAGTACAGACCCCCCGAGCTGCCGTTACATTCCGACAATATTCCTGCTCGAAAATAATACTCAGAAGCCTTTTAAACCCCTTCTACACGGAAGCGAATGGAAGCGAAAACAAGTGGATGCGCGATCGCAGACAATTCTCTAGTGTTCACTTTAATTGACGATTACTGTAGATGGAACGGAAGACAACACGAGACAGAGAACGTAGCCAATAAACTCTGCTTTATTGCTTTTTGCCGTTTATAATCGGCAGACAGGATACAATGTTACATAGTTAGAGCCACAATGCAAGGCTCTGATGTTCGGAGAGGATTATGTTCTATGGCGAGCGCACTGTTTTGACGAAATAAGTAACACAATGAAGGTAAGGTAAAACTCTGGTGTTTGAATCTGTACGTAAACGTGAAATACGTGAAGGTACTGCAGTTAACACTAAATTTCTGCCAGTAGAAAACATCGTACTTACGTCGGTTGACGCTTTTAACAAGCTTCTCATTGCAAAACAGGAGGAATTTAGAATGACAACACTAATTAAAGACGATAAACATAACCTGAAGAAAGGCTAGCATTTACATTGCATTTATTATCAAGCGAAGACACTTACGTTAATGAGTGTTTCGCACTATGTATCAGGCTTTGGTGAATCAATTAAATTTAAGAAAGTATTTGCCATAAATACCGAAGGCACCATCTAAGACGGAGTGACATATGTCTGTGCTCAAGGAAACAAAAGCTTTCGTGCTATGTGCAGGTACTCGGAGTCAAATGCGGCTAATAGCACCAGCAGTGTCCTCGGAGTCTTTCGAGGCGGCATGTCTGAATAAAACCTTCTCGGTTTTCAAGTCGTGTCAATTCGAATAAAATTATCGAGCTTTCAGTGGCTAGCTCCACAGTCGTCGTCGGGAGTAAAATTACAGTCGGTAGTTTTACTCCTGAAGACGATGGGCGAGGTAGCCATTGAAAGCTCAAGAATTTTATTCCAACTGACGCGGCTTAAAAAAAAGTTTTATTCAGATATGTGTCATATAGTTTCTGATGCCGGCCGTTGTTAGGAGACACAGGCAATCATCCGGAATAAATCATTTCTATTCATCATCAAAAATCTACATAACATAACTGTGACACATTAGCCATACATTTACTGATACCATAGAAGTAGTAAGCAAGAATGATAAGGTTGTTCGTATATTTTTAATTATAAGCATCATAAACTTATTTTCTTTCAAGGACATTACTTTTCAATAAATATAATTACAAAGCTTGTGCCTTTTCTAATGGTTTTTTCGTCTTAGTCGCGACCCTGTTAGGATCTCCGAATGCGAGAACAATTCTCTACCAATCATATTTCCTTTCCTCTGGCAAATGTGCTGTGGCTCTCTTAGATACCAGAGGCGAAAAGACCGACAACCAGCAGGACATGAGCGAACACAAGCGATTTTGAACCGAACAAGACTGAACTCCGTTTGCTCAAGCACACCTAGTGTTTATACCAGAGATATTTTGCGTTGCTCTTGCACGTTCGCTTTGGTGCGAAGGGGCTTTGGTGAATCAATTAAATTTAAGAAAGTATTTGCCATAAATACCGAAGGCACCATCTAAGACGGAGTGACATATGTCTGTGCTCAAGGAAACAAAAGCTTTCGTGCTATGTGCAGGTACTCGGAGTCAAATGCGGCTAATAGCACCAGCAGTGCTCTGCCTTGAGGAAGACTTCATACGCCGCATTGTAGAGTACAATAAACGCGTTACTGACAGATTCTCTGCTTCGATGCAGAGCTGAATGCATTTTTTATACAAAAATTTCAACATAAGGTAAGTGTATTTGCACATGATACCTATTATGTCGCTCACTTTCAGCCATCATACCTAATTTAGTCACCAAGAAGGCTTCAGGAAAGTAAATTTTACTAATTGTGTATATACAGCAGAGTTGGAAGACTACATGATTTAATTTGTAGGTAGTCTAATAGTTTACAGTATGCGAAATAACAGTACGGTTCAGCTGGGCATCGATTCAACGTGAGTTCAGACGACAGATTAGGGTACGGCATTCCGGGATGCTTGAAGGCCATGCCAAAGTTCATCAACCATAGTGTCTGACGGGCGGTCGTGTGCGGGTCTATCGGCAGCTCTTGGACGGATGTCTTTAGTGAATGAGAGAAAGTGCTGGCCAGGGCAACAATCGAACGCCTTTTGTATCGAGGCAAGTTCAGGAGGCACACTCAACAAGGGGCGTTGCGTTATCTTGTTGAAGCATAACGTCACGGAGGCCTCATGGAAATGTCAACGCCGCCGACCTTATGTCGTCAAATATATAACGGCCGCTTTCGGAATAACTTGTTATGGGAACTTGAGGTGAACGAGTTTTGTAGTCAATAGCATCCTATGACATCAATAAATATAATGAAGTTCCTTGAGACAGAAAAATTTCTGTCCACAAATCAACACGGATTTAAAGAGTATCGCTCGTGTGAAACTCATCTTGCCCTTTTCTCACGTGATATCTTGCAAGCTACGGATGTAGGGTAACGGGCGGATTCCATATTCCTAGTTTTCTGGAAAGCGTTTGACACGGTGCCCCACTGAAGACTGTTGACGAAGGTGCAAGCCTACAGATTAGGTTCCCAGATACGCGACTGGCCGCAAGACAGTTTAAGTAATAGAAATGAATAGGTTATCCACGACTGCGTGTGTACATCAGAGACAAGAGATTCGTCAGGTGTGCCCCAGGGAAGGCTGATAAGACCGCCGGCAGGAGTGGCCGTGTGGTTCTAGGCGCTACAGTCTCGAACCGCGTGACCGCTGCGGTCGCAGGTTCGAATCCTGCCTCGGGCACGGATGTGTATAATGTCCTTAGGTTAGTTAGGTTTAAGGAGTTCTATGTTCTAGGGAACTGATGACCTCAGAAGTTAAATCCCATAGTGCTCAGAGTCATTTTTTGTGATAAGATCGTTCTTATTCTCTGACAGGACCGCTCTTGTTGTCAATTCACATAAATTAAATGACAGTGTGAACAGTAATTGACAGCTGTTTCCTATACAGGAAGGTACCGTCGTTGAGTGCCTGTAAAGGGATACAAGATGACTAACACGGAATTTCTAAGAAATGGTTCAAATGGCTCTAAGCACTATGGGACTTAATATCTGAGGTCATCAGTCCCCTAGACTTAGAACTAACTAACCTAAGGACATCACACACACACCCATGCCCCATGCAGGATTCGAACCTACGACCGCAGCAGCAGCGCGGTTCCGGACTGAAGCGCTTAGAACCGCTCGGCCACAGCAGCCGACATGGTATTTCTAGCTGGTGGCAAAAATGGTCGTTCGCCCTAAATATAGAAAAATGTGAGTTAATGCGGATGAGTAGGAGGAACAGCCTTTAACATAGACAAACAGACGAACACTGGTATCAGTTACTTCTGTAAAATATCTGGGAGTATGCTTGCGGAACGATTTGAAGTGGAATGATCTCACAAAATTAATTGTCCGTAAGGTGGGTACCAGGTTGAGATTCATTGGGAGAGTCCTTAGAAAATGTAGTCCATCAACAAAGGAGGTAGCTTACAAAACACTCGTTCGACCTATAATTGAGTATTGCTCATCAGTGTGGGATCTGTACCAGATGGGGTTGACTGAAGAGATAGAGAAGATCCAAAGAAGAGCGGCGCGTTTCGTCACAGGGTTATTTGGTAAGCGTGACAGCGTTACGGAGATGCTTAGCAAACTCAAGTGGCAGACTCTGCAAGAGAGGCGCTCTGCATCGCGGTGTAGCTTGCTGTCCAGGTTTCGAGAGGGTGAGTTTCTGGATGAGGTATGGAATATATTGCTTCTCCCTACTTATACCTCCCGAGGACATCACGAATGTAAAATTAGAGACATTCGAGCGCGCAAGGAGGCTTTCTGGCAGTCGTTCTTCCCGCGAACCATACGCGACTGGAACAGGTAAGGGAGGTAATGACAGTTGAAACGTCCCCTTAGAAAAATTATGCATGACTGTGCTTAAACTGACACACAATATTTTTAGCGCAACGCAATCTGACTTTCAAAAATCCCTACAAAAGAATGGCCCTGACTAACATTAACGTATACCTTGCACAAATCACTTCCCTCACCAAAAATCTTCGTTACTCGAACTACTGCAATACAGCGAGCGCCACTACTGCCAGCTAAATACAAGATTCATACTACTGAAGGCACTAACTACTGATAGGCATAGTTAGCAAATGAAAGATTTTGATAGAGAACAAACAATGTATTTACCTTAATAGTGTTCAAAAGTCATAATATATATAGCAATTCATGACATCCAGTCTTACAAATTTCAAAACTCCGCCATTTCTCTCCCCACATCCACCACTGCTGGCGGCTCACCTCCAACTGCGCAACGCTGCGCGCTGTTCACATCCAGCTGCCCAACACTACAATGGCAGACAACAATGCAAACTAACCACAGACTGTACACAGCACAGCCAGTGATTTTCATACAGAGCGCTACGTAACGTTGCCAATAAGAAAACATAAACAGCCTACTTACACAGTGGCACGTAAAGTGCCCTCCGCGACACACCATTGGGTGGCTTACGGAGTATAAATGTAGATGTAGATGTGGATGTAGACGTTCGAATACCGCATTATTAACGTGCTGCTTGGAACACTCACATCGATTAAATATCTAGGTGTAACGTTGCAAAGCGATATGAAATGGAATGAGCACGATAGATGGTAGTAGGGAAGGCGAATTCTCGCCTTTGTTTTGTTGGGACAATTTTGCGAAAGTTGGCTGACCTATGAAGGAGACGACGTATAGATCTGTAGTGCGAGCCATTCTTGAGTACAGCTCGACGGTTAAGGGTGTCCGCCAGGTTGGGTTACAGGAAGATGTCGAAGCAGTTCAGAGGAGGAATGCTTGGGTCGATCGGCAACCAAGTGTTACGGAAATGCTTCGCGAACTCAATCGGGAATCCTTCGAGGGAAGATGACGCTCCTTTCGCGAAGCACTATCGCAGAAACTTAGGGAACCATGAGTTGTGGCTGGTTGCAGAACGATTCTAGTGCCAGCAACGTACATTCTGCGTAAGGACCACGAAGTTAAGACGAGGGAAATTAGGATCCGTACGGAAGCTTATAGAGAGTCGTTATACCCTCGCACTGTTTGCTTTTGAGACAGGAAAGGAAATACCTAGTAATGTTATGTGGTACCCTCAACCACGTACCGTACGGTGGCTTGCGGTTTCGTTATCCTTGGAGAATTCACACAAGGGGACGTTCGTTGTCCATCGTGATTGCCCACAGAACCGGTGATGGCTTGAAAAAATGACGCCGGGCCAGTCTAATAGGCGCCCAATGCATAGAATTACAATAACTGGTCACTTCAATATACCCTCGATATGTTGGCAAAAATACATGTTTAAAGTCGGTGGCAGTCTGTTACTGTACCTAATGCTTTCTCCGTTTTTTTCTTTTTCTTCCAGGAGCCAATACGAAGTGTAAATGTATGCGGTAATGTAATCGAAACGTCTATAGCGACTGGGATAAAAGACTGATAAATTGCCACACCATTTCGCTGTCTGACACAGTCACTCACTCGCTGATGACGATCCGAATAGGCTGTTGGATTCTTCTGCTATTGGCAGGTGGCGGGGGTGTTGTCTATATTTTGAATGAAATTAACAGAAAGCGAATAGACGTAAGCTACAGAATGTGCGAGGCATTAACTAGAAAATATACTGTAAGCAAAGAAAACAAAATTTGCTGATGTTGTTATGGTCTTCAGTCATGAGACTGTTTGATGCAGCTCTCCATGCTACTCTATCCAGTGCAAGCTTCTTCATCTCCCAGTACTTACTGCAGCCTACATCCTTCTGAATCTGCTTAGTGTATTCATCTCTTGGTCTCCCTCTACGATTTTTGCCCTCCACGCTGCCCTCCAGTACTAAATCGATCACTTCTTCTAGTCAAGTTGTGTCACAAGCTCCTCTTCTCCTCAATTCATTCAATACCTCCTCACTAGTTATGTGATCTACCCATATAGTCTTCAGCATTCTTCTGTAGCACCAGATTTCAAAAGCTACTTTTCTCTTCTTGTGTAAACTATTTATCGTCCATGTTTCACTTCCATGCATGGCTACACTCCATACAAATACTTTGAGAAACGTCTTCCTGACACTTAAATCAATACTCGATGTTAACAAATTTCACTTCTTCAGAAACGCTTTCCTTGCCATTGCCATTCTACATTTTATATCCTCTATACTTCGACCATCATCAGTTATTTTGCTTCGCAAATAGCAAAACTCCTTTACTACTTTAAGTATCTCATTTCCTAATCTAATTCCCTCGGCATAACCCGACTTAATTCGATTACATTCCATTATCCTCGTTTTGTTTTCGTTGATGTTCATCTTATATCCTCCTTTCAAGACACTGTCCATTCCGTTCAACTGCTCTTCCACGTCCTTTGCTGTTTCTGACAGAATTGCAATGTCATCGGCGAACCTCAAAGTTTTTATTTCTTCTCCATGGATTTTAATACCTACTCCGAATTTTTCTTTTGTTTCCATCACTGCTTGCTCAATATACAGATTGAATAACATCGGGGAGAGGCTACAACTCTGTCTCACTCCCTTCCCAACCACTGCTTCCCTTTCATGCTCCTCGACTCTTATAACTGCCATCTGGTTTCTGTATATATTGTAAATAGCCTTTCACTCTCTGTATTTTACCCCTGCCACCTTCAGAATTTGAAAGAGAGTATTCCAGTCAACATTGTCAAAAGCTTTCTCTAAGTCTACAAATGCTAGAAACGTAGGTTCGCTTTCCTTAATCTTTCTTCTAAGGTAAGTCGTAGGGTCAGTATTGCCTCACGTGTTCCAACATTTCTCCGGAATCCAAACTGAACTTCCCCGAGGTCGGCTTCTACCAGTTTTTCCATTCGTCTGTAAAGAATTCGCGTTAGTATTTTACAGCTGTGACTTATTGAACTGATAGTTCGGTAATTTTAACATCTGTCAACACCTGCTTTCTTTGGGATTGGAATTATTATATTCTTCTTGAAGTCTGAGGGAATTTTGCTTGTCTCGTACATCATGCTCACCAGATGGTAGAGTTTTGTCGGCACTGGCTCTCCCAAGGCCATGAGTAGTTCTGATGAAATGTTGTCTACTCCCGGGGCCTTGTTTCGACTTAGGTCTTTGAGTGCTCTGTCAAACTCTTCACGCAGTATCATATCTCCCATTTCATCTTCATCTACATCCTCTTCCATTTCCATAAAACTGTCGTCAAGAACATCTCCCCTGTATGGACCCTCTATATTCTCCTTCCTCCTTTCTGCTTTCCCTTCTTTGCTTAGAACTGGGTTTCCATCTGAGCTCTTGATGTTCATGCAAGTGGTTCTCTTTTCTCCAAAAGTCCCTTTAATTTTCCTGTAGGCAGTATCTATCTTACCTCTCGTGAGATAAGTCTCTACATCCTTACATTTGTCCTCTAGCCATCCCTGCTTAGCCATTTTGCACTTCCTGTCTATCATATTTTTGAGACGTTTGTATTCCTTTTTGCCTGCTTCACTTACTGCATTTTTGTATTTTCTCCTTTCATCAATGAAATTCAGTATCTCTTCTGTTACCCAAGGATTTCTACTAGCCCTCGTCCTTTTACCTACTCGATCCTCTGCTGCCTTCACTGTTTCATTCCTCAAAGCTACACATTCTTCTGCTACTGTACTTCTTTCCCTCATTCCTGTCAATTGTTCCCTTATGCTCTCCCTGAAACTCTGTACAACCGCTGGTTCTTTCAGTTTATCCAGATCCCATCTCCTTAAATTCCCACCTTTTTGCAGTTTCTTCAGTTTTAATCTACAGTTCAGAACCAATAGATTGTGGTCAGAGTCCACATCTGCTTCTGGAAATGTCTTACAATTTAAAACCTGGTTCCTTAATCTCTGTCTTACCATCTTATAATCTATCTGGAACCTTCTAGTATCTCCAGGGTTCTTCCATTTATACAACCTTCTTTCATGATTCTTGAACCAAGTGTTAGCTATGATTAAGTTATGCTCTGTGCAAAATTCTACCAGACGGATTCGCCGTTCATTTCTTAGCCCCAATCCATATTCACCTACTATGTTTCCTTCTCTTCCTTTTCCTACTGTCAAATTCCAGTCACCCATGACTATCAAATTTTCGTCTCGCTTCACTATCTGAATAATTTCTTTTATCTCGTCATACATTTCATCTATTTCTTCATCATCTGCAGAGCTAGTTGGCATATAAACTTGTACTACTGTAGTAAGCGTGGGCTTCGTGTCTATCTTGACCACAATAATACATTCACTATGCTGTTTGTAGTAGCTTACCCGCACTCCTATTTTTTATTCTTTATTAAACCTACTCCTGCATTACCCCTATTTGATTTTGTATTTATAACCCTGTAGTCACCTGACCAAAAGTCTTGTTCCTCCTGCCACCGAACTTCACTAATTCCCACTATATCTAACTCTAACCTATCCATTTCCCTTTTTAAATTTTCTAACTGTAGCCTTGTTAAAAAAGTTATGACAATAGAACCACGAATAATGGCGTAAATGGTGAGCTTCCATTCTGCGCTAGTCCAGACGCGCGCGAAGTTCAAGGAAGCAGTAAACTGAGAACCAATCCCTTCAGAGAGAGTGAGAATGATTACGAGAAATCTGCATCGAACATAGTAAAAGCAAAGGACAGGATTTGAGGTGCAAAAGCAGAAATGGAGGTGGCTCATTGTGACTTACGACATAACTGCTGTTGGTGTTACGGTACTAGATGCGAGCATGGTACTCCGCGTAACGGCGCGTGTGCAGTCATCGGAACTGCCGCAAGATCCTCATCGGCAGTAGTGATTCTCGATGGCAGTTGAATGCCTCCCAAGTGATGAAAAGACAGCCTTGATTGAGATGGCTGCTACTACCGCGTAACTGTTACTTATGATGGGGTACGTCTTGCAGGTTCGAACAACTACGTACGACTGGGTTGAGAGATGGTCTCTCAGGAGTTTAGTTACCACTAGCACCCTTCTACAGTGCTCTTTCGCGATACGCGAGAAGTTGCCAGACGCGAACGTAACTCGCGGGGGGAGGAGATAGGTGTTCCTGTGTCCCGAAGTGGAGGCGTTGCGCAGTCGTTTGACAATCATGCTGCCGGGCCTGTCCGAGCGCCAACTCACGAAAGCGAGCCACGAACTGGTGGTGTCCGTGTGTGACCGCTTGCCGTCTGGCCGTATTTCAATCAAACGGCTACAAATTTTAAGACAACGCGCCATCTCGATGGATTTGAATATTAATTAACAGGTGACCGGAAAAAATAGTTATTCCCTTGCATCCAATGGCCCACTTTCAAGCTTCACCGGTCAAATCGATTGCTTTAATTATGGAAAGTTTGAATTAATCTTCTGATAGATCCGTGTTCAGTATAAATGAACACCTTAACTCGCCGACTATGTGAATCAGTAATCAGATTATCTGAATAAATTTTATATCACTCCCTCTCTCTCTCTCTCTGTCCGCCCGGATAGCTGCGTGGTCAGTGCGGCAGTCTGTCACGCCAAGGGGGCCTCGTTCGATTCCCGGCTGGGTCGGAGATTTTCTCCTCTCAGGGATTGGGTGTTGTGTTGTCCTCATTATTATTTCGTCATCATCAGTGGAAGGCAACGGGGAACCACCACTGGAATCACTTCCATAGACGCTCATGCGGTGGACCTCTCTGACGAGGCTTCCCCCATGACAAGACCTGCCGTAAGGCACAACACAAAGTCTAAGTTCTCTCTCTCTCTCTCTCTTTGTTTCTGAGACTGGAAATGACAGTCTTTGTGGCCATGCCACGTGGTACATCTGCCGAGAAAAGCCATATACGGGTATGTTACACTCTTGGTAACAAAAAGTCGTTACCGAAGGAGAAGGGCCGGCCGAAGTGGCCGTGCGGTTAAAGGCGCTGCAGTCTGGAACCGCAAGACCGCTACGGTCGCAGGTTCGAATCCTGCCTCGGGAATGGATGTTTGTGATGTCCTTAGGTTAGTTAGGTTTAACTAGTTCTAAGTTCTATGGGACTAATGACCTCAGCAGTTGAGTCCCATAGTGCTCAGAGCCATTTTTTTGAAGGAGAAGGTCATGATGGATGCAAGGATTAAGTCACTGTAGCGAAAGTAAATGCTGTAACACACAAATTAAAAATTAACCAAAAATATCTGTTTAAAAAAATTAACTGGAAGTTTGGTTGATAGCATCCTAGGAAACAGTATCCTTCCTCATAAACTGACTAAAAGGAGTGTTCAACAAGTAACCCGACACATTTTTTTCTAAAATCGGGTTCGTTCTAGTCATGACACCAGTACACCATATAACTCCCCACTCTTTTTGCTAAAAAACATAATTTCAGTTCAACTCGATTGCTTTTCGCCACCTTACTGGGATGCCTTATGACCGTATAGTACCACACCACTGGTCGGCATCGGAGCCAGCGTCTCGTTGCGTCAACAACGTCGTCATCAGATACGTACCGCTTCCTCCATTCGGCCAAACAGATGGAAGTCGGAAGGTGCAAGATCAGGGCTGTAGAGTGGATGAGGAAGAACAGTCCGACATAGTTTCGTGAGCTCCTCTCGGATGCGTAGACACAAATGAAGCCTTGCATTGTCATGGACAAAGAGAAGTTCATTTTCGTTTTTGAGGCGACGAAGACGCTGTAGTTGTCTTGTAGGGAAGCAGCCTACTCACGCTGTAGGGAAGCAGTATACTCACGCCTTATAAAATTCACATCAGTCTTTCCATTGTGTACCAGCCTAGTCCGCTATAACTAGCTCTGACGTCATAAATGTTGCGCAATACTTTAAAAATCAAGTAAATAACCTGAAACGTTTCTAGCATGTCAGGAGTAATACTAAATCAATATGTGTTGAATATCAGTTCAATAACTTTAACCATTTTCGAAATTTGGACATTTTTCTGTAAAAATCATTGGCGCAACAGAAAAGAGCTAGAAACTTAAAAATTTATATTTAGATTCCTTTTGCGTAATAATTTAGTAGAAACAGTATTCTGGATCTCACAAATTAAAATTTTAGTTGAAATTCATGATTTTCTAATTTTTGTCTTAGAAATTAAGGAAGCAAGACAGATTAAGTAGGCGAATAAATAAAGCTAGGATGTTTAAATTTAAGTAGAAGGGAAATCCGCTATAATCATAAAAATGTGAGAAGTTTCAACAGTATAACTATAAAACTATAGCTATAGCGTATCTCCAAAGAGCAAGTTCAGAGCTCGTCTACTGGATGTAGTGTATTTAAATTAATTCTCTCGCCAAAAATATTTGACTTAGCCACGTCAGATTTTTATTATGATTACTTAGTTGTGTGCTGATTGCACAATTAAATTGAAAGCTTCATCGGCCATCAGCAAAGGAAGCAATGATTTATTCAATAACTTAAAGTGGTGCATTACTAGCCCAGCAGCTAGTCAGGAGAGCAGATTTGATCAGGCGTTCCCTTAGCCGTCAGCACCGCGACTTCATATGTAAGAACGCTGCACGACAAGAAGAAGGCCCCAGTTCTCTCCAGACGCTGATTAGCGCACCACCTGTGCCGGGAGTCGCGTCGCGTCGGTATCGTTGATATAAACAGCCTGGGATGCAGTAATAAGTTACTCAGGATATGCGTAACCATGAAATCGTTTTCGAGTGAAGTGTTAATTTTGGAAAGACGTTAACGATCTATCTTCAGTTTGCGTATGTCGTATTTTCACGTGCCGCCACAGGACAGACATTCTACCATTATTTAGCGTGGCGTTTGATGAACATTATCATCAAATTATGGCGAGCATTCACTTAAACATTTAATTTGAACAGCTATAGTTGCATCAGCGCATTAGACTCTGAACTGCTTTGGTAGTTGGATTGTGTGGATTCTTTTTGGTCTGTGACTTTCAGAATATAGTGAACATTTTAGAGAGAATGGTTTTTGATTATGAATCCCAGACAATCTCCTAATTCCTCAGAGCTATAAGCTGTAGCTATAAATGTATTTCTCAGATGAAGTGGGCACTAGGAATTCTAGTTACAGGCTTCACGTTTTGCTAATCACTTTCTGGTTGCCAATATTGTAGTTAGAGAGCCAGTGTTGAGAACGGCAAACAGTATAAATACAAAACATTTATTCTATATTTCCACCTGCCACCCCATAGTCTCTTCAATTTCCTGAGGGTGTTACAATACACTTTAGAACTAATCGTTGCACCATGGGGGAGGATACCAAATGGAACAGCCCTTTCAGACTTCGCGAGGATCGTCGCCAACACCTTACCGGCTGAGGGTGTGGCTGTGAACTTCGTCTTCAGAGAAGTGTAGCGCCACTTCATGGGTTGCCTTTTACTTTCTGGTTCAAAGAAGTAAACCCATGTTCCATCGCGTGTGACGATGTTCGACAAAAAATTGTCACGCACAGCCTCGTAACCTTCAAGAAATTCAGCACAAATTGTCACTGTTTGCTCTTCATGGTCCGATAGGCGGTGAGGATCTCAGCGGGCACACACCATTGAGTACGCTGTTGGACGAGTGTGTGAACACTGCCAACTGGGACGTCCAGTTGAGCAGCGCGGTGTTTGATTGTGACCCGTTAATCGTCTCGAATAAGAGAGTCCACCCGCTCCAGCACCGCAGAAGTCATACTTGTGTGAGACCGGCCGGCAGGTGGGAAATGGAACAGGTCTGCGCGACCTGGTGTCCATGGTGCTAGACGCCTCGCCGAACGACTCGCCGTGCTTTCGTCACTGCCGAGTCTCCGCAGACAATGTACAAGCACCTATGAGCGTCTGTGATGCTATGTTTTTCCGCGAAAAGAAATTCAGTGACATCTCTGCTTGGAACGCATCTTCAGTAGAGACACCATTTTGAAGGCTACGTATGACCATCGGAACTTTATGAAAGTACAGGGGCTATAACAAGAATATCTAACGATGTCCCACAACAAGTTCCACATTTTTAATTTAAACTGACCGAAAAAAACTGCGTTGCATTACTTACTAGATGCCCGTCGTATATAAGCTTAGACGAGATGTGGCTTAAATTCAAACAAGGAAAGTCGGAAGAACAGAATTTAAAGTCCCGTCGACAATGCAGCAAAAAGAGACGGAGCACAAGCTCTGATTACGAAAGGATTGGAGTGGAAATCAGTCGTTCCCTTTTCAAACGAACCATACCGGCATTTGCCTGGAGTAATTTAGGGAAAATAAAGAAAACCTGTCTGGATCGCCGGGTATTGGACCGTCGTCTTCCTGAAAAGCAATTCCACTATGCTCGACACTATACCACCTAGCTAGTTTTAAATTCAGACAAGCAATATTGATCACAGCTAAGAACTTCATACCAAGTAAACTGTTAAAAGACGGAGCAGATACTCCACGGTACACAAAACAGGTGATAATAGTATTGGAGAACGAACGACAAACGTCTCAAAGACATGATTTTTCACAGAAGCTCAAAATTTAACGTGAAATTCCATGCGAGATGATATCAATAGTTTCTGCAACGAAATTTTGTCTGGAAATATGGTAGAGAATCCAGAGTTGTTTTCGTTATGTGTAAAGTATACAAGCGGTAACACACAATGAATACCTTCGCTGCTCAGTAGCAATGGTAATGTTACAGACGAAAGTCCACTAAACTAATAGACGCGGCCTTCCGAAGTTTCATTAGCAAAATACGTACAGCAAATTTTTCGGAATTCCGATCAGGAACATCTGCCAACATGAGTGACTTAATAGATACTGTCGGTATAACGAAGTAATTTTACTCAATCAACAAAGGCAAGTCTTCCAGTCCAGACTGAGTTCCAATTACATTCCTTTCTGAATATGCAGTCATACACGACATTAAAATGGATTCGTTTTGGATCTATTACTCTTATTTTGAACTTTCTAATACTTCAATTGCAAATTAAAACATTTATAAAATTCGGAAGAGAGAGACGACCTGAATAAACAAATTCCTGAAATACTGAGGAGCGGAAATCCGAAAAGCTGCTGGATGTAAAATATGTGGTCAGTTTTCTATGCTATACTCCTTAGTCTTTGGTCTCTGCTCATTTGTATGTTTGCCAACGGCCCTCCTTTGCAGGTACAGCCTGCTGGAGTGCCCGAGCGTTTCTAGGCGCTTCAGTCTGGAACCGCACAACCGCTACGATCGGAGGTTCGAATCCTGCCTCGAGCATGAATGTGTGTGATGTCCTTAGATTACTTAGGTTTAAGTAATTAACTAAGTTCTAATGGACTGATGACCTCAGATGTTAAGTCCCGTATTGCTCAGAGCCATTTTTTGCAGGTTCGGAAGCTCCTTGTGGTACAGCGTCTCCCAGGTTGTTAAACTTAGGAATGCAGAATCCGTCATCCTCACTCTGCCAGTTAGCTAGATTGAATTCAGGTCGTTCTAACGGAGACGATGTTGACGTGAATGCCTGTGCTCCAGGAATTTACCGCTTAGCAGCTTTTGCGTTTTTCTGCTCATTATTTTGTGCAGAAAGTTAACGCGCCACTTATATAGGGAGCTACAAAAAGGTACGGCCAAACTTTCAGGAAACATTCCTCACACACAAATAAAGAAAACATGTTATGTGGACATGTGTCCGGAAACGTTTAATTTCCATGTTAGAGTTCATCTTAGTTTCGTCAGTATGTTCTGTATTTCCTCGACTCATCGCCAGTTGGCCCAATTGAAGGAAGGTAATGCTGACTTCGGTGCTTGTGTTGACATGCGACTCATTGCTCTACAGTACAAGCATCAAGCACATCAGTACGTAGCATCAACAGGGTAGTGTTAATCACGAACGTGGTTTTGCAGTCAGTGCAATGTTTACAAATGCGGAGTTGGCAGATGCCCATTTGATGTATGGATTAGCACGGGGCAATAGCCGTGGCGCGGTACGTTTGTATCGAGACAAATTTCCAGAACAAAGATGTCCCGACAGGAAGACCTTCCAAGCAGTTGATCGGCGTCTTAGGGAGCACAGAACATTCCAGCCTATGACTCGCAACTGGGGAAGACCTAGAACGACGAGGACACTTGCAATGGACGAGGCAATTCTTCGTGCAGTTGACGATAACCCTAATGTCAGCGCCAGAGAAGTTGCTGCTGTACAAGGTAACGTTGACCACGTCACTGTATGGAGAGTGCTACGGGAGAACCAGTTGTTTCCGTACCATGTACAGCATGTGCAGGCACTATCAGCAGCTGATTGGCCTCCGCGGGTACACTTCTGCGAATAGTTCATCGAACAATGTGTCAATCCTCTTTTCTGTGCAAATGTTCTCTTTATGGATGAGGCTTCATTCCAACGTGATCAAATTGTAAATTTTCACAATCAACATGTGTGGACTGGCGAGAATCCGCACGCAATTGTGCAATCACGTCATCAACACAGATTTTCTGTGAACGTTTGGGCAGGCATTGTTGGTGATGTCTTGATTGGGCCCCATGTTCTTCCACCTACGCTCAATGGAGCACGTTATCATGATTTCATACGGGATACTCTACCTGTGCTGCTAGAACATGTGCCTTTACAAGTACGACACAACATGTAGTTCATGCACGATGGAGCTCCTGCACATTTCAGTCGAAGTGTTCGTACGCTTCTCCACAACAGATTCGGTGAGCGATGGATTGGTAGAGGTGGACCAATTCCATGGCCTCCACGCTCTCCTGACCTCAACCCTCTTGACTTTTTTTTATGGGGGCATTTGAAAGCTCTTGTCTACGCAACCCCGGTACCAAATGTAGAGACTCTTCGTGCTCGTATTGTGGACGGCTGTGATACAATACGCCATTCTCCAGGGCTGCATCAGCGCATCAGGGATTCAATGCGACGGAGGGTGGATGCATGTATCCTCGCTAACGGAGGACATTTTGATCATTTCCTGTAACAAAGTGTTTGAAGTCACGCTGGTACGTTCTGTTGCTGTGTGTTTCCATTCAATGATTAATGTGATTTGAATAGAAGTAATAAAATGAGCTCTAACATGGAAAGTAAGCGTTTCCGGACACATGTCCACATAATATATTTTCTTTCTTTGTGTGTGAGGAATGTTTCCTCAAAGTTTGGCCGTACCTTTTTGTAACGCCCTGTATACAGACGTCGCTGGAATAGAAATAGCGTCAGTCACGTGGTAATAAATCATCTGAACCACGCCTTTTCTGAACTCTATCACAATCTCATGGATGCAGTAGTCTTAACCTATCATGACAGATAATGATCATGCGCTCTCTCCCAGGCCCATTGTTTTAACTTCATTTGTGCGTTTTATATAGTGACTATTGTAATATTCCTTCCGCACCTGTATGTAACAAAGTTAAACATGAAAAATGATGTCCAATTTAGGTTTCACCATTCTTCCGCTACTTAACTATCACTCGCAGAAAATAATTAGACGCAAAGTATGTTTTACTTATGTTTCTCTCTTCCTTCCTGCCGGTTTTCTTATGTCCAGTTTGTTACGCGATGGTTCAAACTCATTTCTACGCCGTTTCCGTCATTTCCTGGCATCACATCAGCTCTTCAAGGCACAACTTCTACAGACAAGTGAGACAAATAAGAAACATCTTCAGAGGAGTATTACAGTATCCTTCAAGTAGTAAGTTAACCAAGCACTGCCTGGCGTAATGTCAAAAGCTAAACACAGACTCCTAGAATTGACGCACAACACACACATTTCTAATCTTACATTTCACGAGAGAATTTTCCCGAGATAGAAACTTTTTGATTTCAACAATTTTATAATTACCACTTTAATTTTGACAAAAGTATACATTTTTACAACCTGAGAATTAGTCTTACAGGAATATAGTATTTTTATTCAAATATAATTCAGTTTCAGAGAATAATGTTCTAGAATGAGTAAGTTTTATCATCAATATCTTTTAAAATAAATTATTTTTTGAAAGAAAAAATTAGTCGTTCAAGAGCGGAGAAAGGAAGGCTTTAGCTGAAACATGATACAGTTCATAAAAATAACTTTCATTTGTGTTTTTTAGGCAATGTATTCTTTCTAGGTATTCTAATCGTATTTCTTTCAGTAAATTTCTCTAAATAAAAATAACTATACTACTATAAACACGAGACTGATGGCTACGCGGGCGTGCTAACGATTAACGCCTCCGAGATCTTTATGTGAAAGTCTCAAAGCTCTTTAAATGAAGCAGACGTTGTTAACATTTTACACTCTTCATTTTCCATGTGTGCACAGGTATTTCTCAACATAAGCACTCCGGTGACGAACACATTTCTCCAAATGAGCGATACAGTTGATACAGTCATTGTACATTATGTCAATACTTGCTCCATAGATCGTGAATACATCGTTTCGTAATGATGTGCAACGTATCAGTTTAACATAGCTTTCATTTACACAATACAATTTTTTTTCAGTTACTACTTCACACCTAAAAATTCATCTATTGTGTAGAAGGAGTTGTCATTCAGAATTTTTTTTAAATTTGTTTTTAAATGCTGGTTGGATATCTGTCAGACTTTTAATACTATTTGGTAAATGATCAAAGATTTTGTGGTAGCAAATTCACGCCTCTCTGGGCGAAAGTCAGATTTAACACAGGATAGTGAAGATCATCCTTTCTTCTAGTGTTATGGCTATGCACTTTATTGTTTTTGAATTGGGACGCTTTATTCATAGCAAATTTTTGTAAGTGAATATACACACCGTGAAGGTACTGTGAATATCCCGATTGCATTAAATAAGTTTCTGCAAGATGATACTGGGTGGGCTCCATCTAATGTTCTGACTACACGCTTTTGTGCAATGAATATTTTTTCTCTTAATGGTTAATTACCCCGAAATATGACGCGATGTGAAAGCAGTGAATGAAAATAGTCATAGTGGGCTAATTGTCTCATATTTTTGTCACCAAAATTTGCAATACCCCAGTAGCATAAGCAGCTGAACCTAACCCTTTCTGCAGATCGTCCATGTTTGTGTTCCAGTTCAATCTCTCATCAGTGCACACACACAGAAATTTTGTTTCTATCTTAGCAACAGACGTCTGTTTAGAATCTATGTGTATCAGAGGTGTCATACCATTTACTGTACAGAATTATATGTACGGTGTTTTTTCAAAATTTAGTGAGAGTCTATTTTCAGAGAACACTTAATAATTTTCTGAAACACATTATTTACAATGTCCGCAGACAATTCTTGTTTGTGGGGTGTGATTGCTATACTTGTATCATCAGCGAAAAGAAATAGCTTTGCACCTTCATGAATATAAAGTGACAAGTCCTTAATATATATTAAGAACAATAAGGGACCCATGGCTGAACCCAAAGGGACACCACTCCTGATATCTCCGCAATTAGAGGACTCTGCTGCATTTTTGCACACTACCTGTACTGCTAATTTCAAACTTCTGCATTCTTCCAGTTAGATATGAATCAAACCATTTGAGCACTGTGCACTTATACCACAATACTTAAGTTTTTCTATAAGAATTACATGACTAAAAACAGTCAGAAGCTTTTGAGAGATCATAAAATATTCCAATCGGTGATGTTCGGTTATGCAGAACATTTAATATTAGATCAACATATACAGTTGAACAGCCTTTCTGAAAACGAAACTTGCATTTTGTTAGTACTTCATTTTTACAAATATGTGAATTTAATCCCGAATATATCACTTTTTCAAGAATTTTAGATAAATCTGTCAGGAATGAGACTGGGTGGTAGTTGTTGGGATCAGACCTATCCTCTTTTTTATACCATGGTTTAACACTAGCATATTTTAGTCTATCTGCAAAAATGCCGTTTTCAGTGAGCTACTATGTATGTGGCTGAGAATCGTGCTAATCTACTGGGAACAAGCTTTTAGTATCCTGTTGGAAATGCCATAAATTCCATGCAAGCTTTTACTTTTGAGTAATTTATTATTTTCCTAATTTCAGTAGAAGACGTTGGTTGAATTTCAACTTTCTCAAATCGCATAGTATTGCCTCTTCCACATACAGCCTTGCCTTCTCTAACGAATAGCTGGATTCTATTTTCCCTACAACACTTAAAATGATTATTCATTTTTTTCTACTTTTGACTTTTTGTTAACAAATTTTTCACTGAGTTTAATGGAAATACAGTCTTCCTGTGCTCTTGGTTGCCCTGTTTCCCTTTTATTAATATTCCACATTGTTTTAATTTTATTATCAGAGGTGCGAATCTCAGTCGGAATGCACGTATTTCTGGACTTTTTAATAACTTTCCTTAACACAGTGCAGTAGCTTTTGTAATGTTTGTGTGGTTTTGGTTAGATACTCCTTCTAGCTATAAGATGAATTTTCTTTTTCCATTTACAAGACTTTTTTTGTCTCTTTAGTAATCCATGGCTTTGTAGATGGCTCTTATAACTATATTTCACTCTTTTCTTAGGGAACTATTTTCAAATATGCTCAAAAAAGGTATCATTAAATAAGTTAAATTCTAAATTAGCATCAGGCTCTATGTACACGTCATCCCAGTCTAACTGTTGCAAGCTTTCGCTAAAATTTCCAGTAGTTAAAGCGTTAATTGAGTGCTCTATTTTGGAGGACTGTTTTGCATTACTGCATGGAGGTACGTCATATTCTGTAACTGGCTGTGCATCATGATTAGACAAACCATTCATAACAGGAACAGGTTTTATTTTATTAAACTTGCCTTGCTCTATAAAAAATTATCTATCAGTATGCAACTTTCCTGTACTACCCGAGTAGAAAAATCGATAATTGACGTCAAACTGAAAGAACCAAGTAATTCTACAAGATCAAGCTTTCTATCAGACTGTTTCAGAAAATCAGCATTGAAATCCTCTCAATTTGCTTCCCTCTGTCTGACTGATAGCACAACAAAGAATCAAATTTTTCAAAAATAGCTGACATTTTCTCAATGGGGACCTATACACAGTTAAAATCTTAAAAGTACCATTATTTAGTTTCAGCTCACACGCACATGCTTCTATACGTTGCTCTACACAATTTTTTAGTTTCTAAATTTTTTGCACTATGATAAGCTTTAACATGCAAGGCGGCTCTCCAAAGCGTAGTACTCACATGTGCTGAAAACTTATATACCTTCATTTACCTTCTCCATATCTGTGTCTATATGTGAGTAATGTTCAGACAGGGATAGTACATCTATTCCACCCTCAATTTCAAACTCATGTAAACAAACAAGAAGCTCGTCTACTCTGTTTTTTAGTCTGCTGATATTCTAATGCAATATATTAACATTATTTTTCACTGTGCGTTTTACAATCTTGTGACATACTAATATTATTTTTCACTGTATCTTTGCTAGAATTTTGTGATATTTTAACATCTCTAGTATCTGCCTGTTTGAGCTTCTCATTACGCGTAATATCTTCACTGTTGAATAATCGGACACTGATCTTAGAATAAAAAGAAGCAAGTCCCATGAGTTTCAGTGCCTCCCCTCACTCGCTTAAAGATGTTGCCATCGCCCTGGACAATGTACCCTTCCATTTCCTATTGAGATGCAGGCCATGCCTTGTGAAGTTCCACCTACCAACAGCATCAATAGGAATTAACCTATTCCTCACAAAGTAGATTTCCGAAGCAGCTGACACACACTATGTTATCAACAGTATCCGGTCACCTGGCTGAAAATGACTTACAACTTCGTGGTGCCCTCCATCGGTAATGCTGGAATTCAATATGCTCTTAGCCTTGATTACAGCTTCCACTCTGGCAGGTACACGTTCAATCACGTGCTGGAAGGTATGTTGGGGGATGGCAGCCCATTCTTCGCGGAGTGCTGTACTGAGGAGAGGCATCGATGTCGGTCGGTGAGAACTGCCACGAAGTCGGTGTTCTAAAACATCCCAGGATTCATGTCAGGACTCTGTGCGGGCCAGTCCATTACAGGTATTTTATTGTCGTGTAACCTCTCCGCCACAGGCCGTGCATTATGAACAGGTGCTCGATCGTGTTGAAAGATGCAGTCGCCCTCCCTGAATTGCTCTTCAGCAATGGGGAGCAAGAAGGTGCTTCAAACATCAATGCAGGCCTGTGCTGTGATAGTGTCACGCACCATGAAAAACACGACCACACCACACCACAAACGCTGGCAGATGCCGTTCACCGGTCATTCGTCGTACCCACACCCTGCCATCGGATGGCCACATTGTTTGCCGTGATTCGTTACTCCACACAACGTTTTTACACTGTTCAATCGTCCAATGTTTACGCTGCTTGCACCAAGCGAAGCGTCGTTCAGCATTTGCAGGCATGATATGTGGCTTATGAGCAGCCGATCGACCATGAAACCCAAGTATTCTCACCTTCCACCTAATTTTCATAGTACTTGCAGTAGATCCTGATGCAATTTGGAGTTCCTGTGTGATAGTCTAGATAAATGTCTGCCTATTACACGTTACGACCCTCTTCAACTGTCGGCGATCTCTGTCAGTCAACAGACGAGGTCGGCCTGTACACTTTTATGCTGTACGTGTCCCTTCACGTTTCCACTTCACTGTCACATCGGAAACAGTGTACCTAGGGATGTTTAGGAGTGTGGAAATCTCGCGTACAGACGTATGACACAAGTGACACCCAATCACCTGACCACGTTCGAAGACCATGAGTTCCGCGGTGCGCCCCATTCTCTCAAGATGTCTAGTGACTACTGAGGTCGCTGATATGGAGAACCTGGCAGTAGGCGTCAGCTCAGTGCACCTAATATGAAAAACGTACGTTTTTCGAGGTGTCCGGATAATTTTGATCACATAGTGTAGCTCCGTATTGAGCCTCCTGACAGAGCTATTCATTTTGGGCTGATCATACCGCATGAAAGCGGAAACCAAGCCAAAATTTGTATAGTTTGTTGCAGATTTTATTTTTACACGTCAGTCTGAATATTGTAGCCCTGATCCCTATCAATACTGTTTCCTGTCCCACCCACTATCGCAACATGATCCTGTTTCGTAAACCTTTGCACAATGATCCTACAACGCCTATCATTTGGCTAAGATTTATTTTGGTACCTGCCACCTAATTTTTCGGGAATGGTCTGGCTCAGACCTCTCCCACTGCTACTACCTAACAATAGAACTTTCCTCCTACTTTCTACTTTTTTTTTGAAACAGTTGGTTTCCTTGTGAAAGTCATTTGAGTATTAACTACATATCTGCGTGAGACTCTTGCCTAGTTAACTGAGGTAGCAAGGCAAAGCTGTTGTTTGTGCCAATGGTGGAACTCTCAGATAGTGTTCTCTTTCTGTGGCCCCTATTTCTTGCTATCCTTTCCCACCTGTCTTCACCCTTCTCCCAACTTAACTTCATCAGTTCCTTCCTAGCACTATCCAGTTCAGCCTTAAGGGCTTTAATCTTCCATTCATTATCAACTGGTTCCCTGTCCCTTGGAAGAGACACATTTACTTCCCTAATTTCAATGCCACTACATTTCCCCCAATGTAACCATCTGTCACAACAGATGCATAGAACCCTAGAAATAATTTTCCCATGGTGGCTTAAACACTTCTCACTCATGGTTACATGCAAAATTTTTACTACATTTATCTAGACAGAAACAATAATATTATATTACCTACAAATCACAAGAGTCACTTAAGTTGTGTGAAAGACTAATATATTTGTATACTATCAGTATAGCAAAGTATGCATTTAAAACAACTTTAAAACTAAAAAACTTGTATACCCGAAAAATTAGGTCTATGATGGGGGTATGCAAAATAGGAATAACAAGCGTATTTAAAAGAAATAAAAGACACAACTTAAAACCTTTAATTCCCCGAGTAGGTAAGGCACTAATAAATATATGTGTAACGAAAACAACCTAAATTTTTCACTTAACACTTACGAAAACGTCTTAAATTTGTACGGAAACCTAGTTCTAAGGTACACGGAAACCAGCCCTTAGGTATTTTTCTTATTCTATAAATGCTTTGGAACGAGTGAAACCTTCAATGGATATTATGAAATAGGCTAACTTCCGAACAGTGTAGAACACTGAAGAGCCACAGAAACTAATCACCTGTCTAATATTGTGTAGAGCCCCGCGAGCACGCAGAAGTGCCACAAAACGACGTGGCAGGGGCTCGATTAATGTCTGAAGTAGTGTTGGAAGGAATTAACGCCATGAATGTTGCAGTGCTGTCCATAAATCCGTAAGAGTACGAGGGGATGGAGACCTCTTATGAACAGCACGTTGCTCAACAACGTTTATGTCTGGAGAGTTTGGTGGCCAGCGGAAGTGTCTGAACTCCGAAGAGTGTTCCTGGAGCCACTCTATAGCAATTCTGGACGTGTGGGGTCCTGCTGGAATTGGCCAAGTTCGGCGGAAAGGAAAATGGACATGTATGGATGCAGGTGATCAGACAGGACGCTTCCGTACGTGTCACCTGTCAGAGTAGTATCCAGACATATAAGGGATCCCGTATCACTCCAACTGCACACGCCCCACACCATTCCTGAGCCTCTAGAAGCTTGAACAGTCCCCTGCTAACATGCAGGGTCCGTGGATTCATTAGGTTGTCTCCATACCGGTACATGTGCAGCCACTCGATACAATTTCAAACGAAACTCGTCCGACCAGGCAACATGTTTCCAGGCATCAACAGTCCAATGTCGGTGTTGACGGGCCCAAGCGATGCGTAATGCTGTGTGTCATGCGGTTATCAGGTGTACACGAGTGGGCCTTCGCCTTTGGGAGCCCATATCGGTGATGATTCATTGAATGGTTCGCACGCTGAGACTTGTTGATGGCCCAGCATTGAAATCTGCAGCAATTTGCGGAAGCGTTGCACTTCTGTCACGTTGAACGGTTCTCTTCAATCGTCGTTGGTCCCGTTCTTGCAGGATCTTTTTCCGGCTGCAGCGATGTAGGAGGTTTGATGTTTTACCGGATGCCTGATATTCACGGTCCACTCATGAAGTGGTCGTACGGGAAAATCCCCACATCAGGCTACCTCGGAGCTTCTGTGTCCCATAGCTCGCGCGCCGAGTGTAGCAGCACGTTCAGACTCACTTAAAACTTGAGAACCTGCCATTGTAGCAGCAGTAACCGATCTAACAACTGCGCCAGACACTTGTTGTCTTATATAGGCGTTGCCGACCATAGAGTCGTCTTCTGCCTGTTCACATATCTCTGTATCTGAATACATGCTTATATTAGTTTCTGTGGCGCTTCATTGTATTAACTTAATTGACAGTTATTATGGAATTAACTACTTCCATTCACGAGGTCAACATTCAAGCGTGTGTGGCCTGCGCCAGGGCTGCCAACCGTCTACAACGCTTAATTTCATTGACGGATCCACAACCTCATCTCTGCTCGCACTGCTTCATCACTATCAAAGCAAGGATCTCGAAGGTGTTACTTACATTTTGGAATAAAATGAAAATCGAATGGGACCAAGTTGGGTCGGTGTGGAGTATGATAGATGCCAAGGAAATGATGGCGTCGGATTACTGCAGGTGTCACAGCGCTCGTGTCTGGTAGAGAGTTGTCATAGTGAAGGAGAGGGTGCGCCATGTGTGGAAAAAACTTTCGGAATCGAAACTCGATTACAGCACAATGTTTCTCACGCAGCCACTGAGTTACGTTACACACCGCCATGATACATGCTGCAATTCGAAGTCCTCTAAAGGACTGAAGATAATTATTTATATGTGACGAACAAATATGTATGATGTTAATAACGTTTGTTTTATTTAAAAAGTTCTAAGAGTACTCACATAAAAAATTACTTTGCAGTACTTCCTCTTAAATATGTAATAATAAAACGTAATGTGGAACGTATTTAATAAAATTTCGAAAATTTCTGGAAAATATTGAATACATATATTGATTGCACATTAAGTACGTAACTTAGTGTGTGTCAAACCTTTTGGGTCAAACTGAAATAGGTGATACATTAAGAAACTAAAAACCCCGCCTCGATTGCGAAAAAAGCTCCTAGTGTTAAGTGTAAGCATAAGCAACCGTTTGCGGTTATTTTTAGGTTTCATTTCCTATTTAGCTCGTCTCTTGTTCTATTCATTTCATTTTTTGATATACCTTGATACACGGTTGGGAATATATCGGATTTAGCCCCGACCCATGTATAAACTTTCTCGTATTCGTATGCGGATGCGCATTCAAGTAACTTCCCTTGCCTTGCGCATCTGCATACATAGCGGGTCAGGCTTGTAAGTGAGCGACCGTTTGTAGCTGCAGTTTATGGCGGGTCATGGCAAATCGAACATAGGCCGGTGTGAGATGGAGAGTACACCATTAAGTTAAGTAGTGGTTTTGACTTTGTACATACGTACTGTTTGTGTTTTCCTTTTCTTTTATGTTTATAAATGTATATCTATGGTGTTATTTTAATCACTGACAAAGGTCTTCTTAGGCACTTGTGGGTTATTATTGTTGTTTTGAAGAACGTTTCGTCACAGGGTTATTTGGTAAGCGTGATAGAGTAACGGAGATGTTTAGTAAACTCAAGTGGAAGACTCTGCACGAGAGGCGCTTTGCATCGCGGTGTAGCTTGCTGTCCAGGTTTCGAGAGGGTGCGTTTCTGGATGAGGTATCGAATATATTGCTTCCCCCTACTTATACCTCCCGAGGAGATCACGAATGTAAAATTAGAGAGATTCGAGCGCGCACGGAGGTTTTCCGGCAGTCGTTCTTCCTGCGAACCATAAGCGACTGGAACAGCAAAGGGAGGTAATGACAGTGGCACGTAAAGTGCCCTCCGCCACACACCGTTGGGTGGCTTGCGGAGTATAAACGTAGATGTAGATGTAGATTTAGGTGTTCCTTTTTCCCACGCGCCAATCGAGAGTGGAATGGTTATGAAGTAGTATGAAAATAGTTCGATTAACCCCCTGCCAGGCACTTAAGTTTGAATTGCAGAGTAACCATGTAGATGTAGATGTATGTGTAGGCATCATCTTCAGGATGTAAGAACACACCTGTCAACTTCCGTTTACGTCACACAAATCCTTTGGTGTTGCGACTTTTTTTTCGCCAGTGTATTAACGTACATATGGAAAGAAAATACTTTGTTTGACGTTACTGTGTATCAAAACGCGAGTTTAGCCGCCGATTTCTGCTTCAGTGACGCTGACCCAGAAATCACGCACGTATTCTGCATCGCGAGCCGTTCTGTTTCGCTCCGCTGCTCGCATTATTCAGCGACGGAATCCAGCGTAACGGAGCTCCCACGCGCCTTCAGTACGGACGCGCCCACGACGCCGGATAATTCCCGACTGAACGAACGGCCGCCACCTGCAGCGGCTGTTAATTATTCAGCAGGAGTGCGCAGCGTCAGACGTCGCCGGGTCAGTGGGACAAGACGGCGGCCGGCGTTGGCGGTCCGCAGTCAGGCTGTGTGACCTGCGGCCGCAGCCGGCGGCTCGACAGCCAATAGCCGGAGAGGAGGCGAGTCCATAGTTAGCGTGGCAGCTGCGGAAACAGGAGGGGCAGCGGGCAGCGGGAGAAGGACGTACACTGTAAACAGTCGTCTGTGTTGCGATGTACACTACTGGCCATTAAAATTGCTACACCACGAACTTGACGTACTACAGACGCGAAATTTAACCGACAGGCAGAAGATGCTGCGATATGCAAATGATTAGCTTTTCAGAGCATTCACGCAAGGTTGGCGCCGGTGGCGACACCTACAACACGCTCACATGAGGAAAGTTTCCAACCGATTTCTCATACACAAACAGCAGTTGACCGGCATTCCCTGGTGAAACATTGTTGTGATGCCTCGTGTAAGGAGGAGAAATGGATACCATCACGTTTCCGACTTTGATAAACATCGGATTGTAGCCTATCCCCATTGCGGTTTATCGTATCGCGACATAGCTGCTCGCGTTGGTCGAGATCCAATGACTGTTAGCAAAATATGGAATCGGTGGATTCAGGAGGGTAATACGGAACGCCGTGCAGGATCCCAACGGCAGTCGAGATGACAGGCATCTTATCCACACGGCTGTAACGGATCGTGCAGCCACTTCTCGATCCCTGAGTCAACAGATGGGGACGTATGCAAGACAACAACCATCTGCACGAACAGTTCGACGACGTTTGCAGCAGCATGGACTATCAGCACGGACACAACGGCTGCGGTTACCCTCGACGCTCCATCACAGACAGGAGCCCCTGCGATGGTGTACTCAACGACAAACCTGGGTGCACGAATGGCAAAACGTAATTTTTTCGGATAAATCCAGGTTCTGTTTATAGCATCGTGATGGTCGGATCAGTGTTTGGCGACATTGCGGTGAACGCACATTGGAAGCGTGTATTCGTCATCGCCATACTGGCGTATCACCCGGCGTGATGGTATGGGGTGCCATTGGTTACACGTCTCGGTCACCTCTCGTTCGCATTGACGGCACTTTGAACAGTGGACGTTACATTTCAGATGTGTTACGACCCGTGGCTCTACCCTTCATTCGATCCCTGCGAAACCCTACATTTCAGCAGGATAATGCACGACCGCATGTTGTAGATCCTGTACGGGCCTTTCTGGATACAGAAAATGTTCGACTGCTGCCCTGGCCAGCACATTCTCCAGATCTCTCACCAAATGAAAACGTCTGTTCAATCGTGGCCGAGCAACTGAGTCGTCACAATACGCCAGTCACTACTCTCGATGAACTGTGGTATCGTGTTGATGCTGCATGGGCAGCTGTACCTGTACACGCCATCCAAGCTATGTTTGACTCAACGCCCAGGTGTATCAAGGCCGTTATTACGGCCAGAGGTGGTTCTGGGTACTCATTTCTCAGGATCTATACATCCAAATTGCGTGAAAATGTAATCACATGTCAGTTCTAGTATAATATATTTGTCCAATGAATACCCGTTTATCATCTGCATTTCTTCTTGGTGTAGCAATTTTCATAGCCAGTAGTGTATTTATACGCACTTAATACTTCCGTCTTTTTCTGGAAGTGAAAGATAGGCGGGTTGATGCGGAATGGTTGTACCCACTTCCAACGTTAGTTACTGTACAGTACAACAGGCCATAGTACTGCAGCAGGCGCTGTGACCGAGCGAGGTGGCGCAGTAATTAGCACACTGGACTAGCATTCGCGAGGACGACAGTTCAAACACGCGTCCGGCCATTCAGATTTAGAACTTCCGTGATTTCACTAAATCGCTCTGGGCAAATGCCGGGGTGGTTCCTTTGAAAGGGCACGTCCGATTACCTTCCCCATACTAGACACAATCCGAGTTCGTGCTCTGTCTCCAATGATATCTTCGTCGACGGTACGTTAAAACCAGTCTTCCTTCCTTACTTCCTTAGCCGCTATGAATGTTAATGCTACGCACCGGCTGGTCAGAAAAAACAGGGTGGGTGGGGGGGGGGGGGGACGACTTGGTTCCTCTACAGCTCTCATTCCCTCCGCAGTAGCGCCTATGTCTGGAGTCGATTCAGTACTTCAACATGAAACTCACCTCAAACTCCCACAAGTTTCCTTAAATGTAATTCACTCACACCCACTACTTCATCACTAAAAATCGCTCATACCTACCCATTCCAAGATGGCCTTCCTCACTCACTTATCCAGCCCAAATCATTTTCGTTATCTCTTTGTCTTTCTTTGTTACTGCGTCGTGTCCCATAGCTGCAGTCCCATTCGCTCTGTCCTACTACTACAGTCTCCTCTCACTGTCTCCCTGTTGCACTCTTGCTGTCACTACTGATATCTCATTCCTTCCTTTCTACTGCTGTTGTATCTTCTCACCGTCACAATCACTCCCTTCCTAGTCTTCCTGTCTTTCATTATCACTGGCTCTCACCCGCTTCCACTTTCTCTTTCTCTTTATTCCTCCCCCTAGCACTGTTTTCTTCACTCTTTCCCTGCCACTGTTCCACTGCCATTGTGTGTCTCTCTTCCTCTTATACTGCCATTGTCTCCTTCGCTCCTATAGCACAACCACTGTCTACTATCTTCCAGTATTTATAATCTTTCCGTCTCTCTGCTACTGCCAGTGCCTTACCCTCTCTTATAACAAACAAAGCGTGAACACGTCGCATGACAAAATTTTTAGAAATCTTTTTAAAGATGCTGAGGAAGGTAGAATGAGGCAGCGCTTGCCTCCCACCCTCCACCCAATCAGAGTCTTTCAAATAAACAGGAACACATTTGCATCTTTTGTGCTCTGATAGAAGCATTTTTACGCTGGTACCATTCTTCTCCCTGCTTCAGCAGGGAATGTAACTCATACGAAAAGAAATGTACTGGTTAGTAAAATTTAGATAATTTACTTGCGTGGAATAAAAGAAGAAAAATTTTGTCTGTGCTTCAGTACTACAACATGGGGTTTCCAGATGATAACGGAGAAACTTTACATCGTATTTCTGCGTGCTACGTCACTTTATAAACTACATTTTCACCGTACACCGGATTTTTTGTGCCTATTTCACGTGCATAAGTAAAATAAATTTGAACATCTGTACATCGGAATCGGATAAGATATTAAAAAAAATTTCTAGGCTGTTCCAGGTCTGTATCATAGGAATACATCGTAAAAATTACAGCCATTTGCTCTGCATGACCGTGTGGGTACCCGCGGCTTGGTTTTGGTACCGAAAAATCATGTTTTTCAGTTGTTTCTCGATAACGAATAAAGATTTTTGAATAAGGGAATATGGCTCTTCTCGATAAATGCCTAGACGATATACTGGCCGGCCGGTGTGGACGAGCGGTTCTAGGCGCTTCAGTCTGGAACCGCGCGACCGATACGGTCGCAGGTTCGAATCCTGCCTCGGGCATGGATGTGTGTGATGTCCTTAGATTAGTTACGTTTAAGTAGTTCTAAGTTCTAGGGGACTGATGACCTCAGAAGTTAAGTCCCATAGTGCTCAGAGCCATTTGAACCATTTGAACGATATACTATTAGAATTTGTGAAACTTGCTTCGGTTATTTGCTATTTAGATTGTACTTCATACCGGTGTAGAAGTAAAGAAAATTTGAATCTCTTTATCTTGGAAACGGATAAAGATATCAAGAAAATTTTCCTTCTTTTAATTTCAACATGGGGATCTTAGGAGTATATGTTAAGAATTTCAGTCATTTGCTGTTCTTGGAATACTCGGCAGGGTTTTGTTCCGCTGGTGACAGCCAAAATACAGTAAAAACCCATTTTTGGGGTTTTCTGAGGAGCCGCCCATGAAATAATGGTATCCCTATAAGTCGCTTGAAGCCCACCATTGATCACTTCAAATGCAAAAAGAACTAACCAATTTGCTCCATTTGCCTAATCAGGAGGTATTGTGTAATATTCATACTTTGACCCTGTATTGAAGGATAGTGACGTTAACATGCTGGGTATAAAAATGGTCTCCAGCCGAAGGGCTATCAAGAACACTTGGCCCTAGCTTTTTGTTACCAATAGAACCGGAGATATGAGCATCGGAAAATTCCGTTTTTATGTGCGACGTTTTGGAATGTATTAAATACGCAAGTAGTCGTATGTACACCGATACACAAGTCTAGGTTTAAGCTTGTACTGCCCTCCCTTTGTCAATGGCCACCCCAGGGCGGAAGTTTCCACAAAGATAGCCGTGACCTATAGGACACGTAACAGTAACACGCTGCTGGTATTTAAATCAGCATACATCAGTGTCGATCTCGGAAAACATCGACGTCGTATCTTTTTAGACGGCGTTATTCATTAATTAGGACGCGGAAGGATGTCCACAGGGGTACACAGCTGTTTTAAAAACAGGTTAAACTTTAACAAAGGGGTCTATTCCCAGAAAAGCGTCATAAACTAAAGTCGAGACTGGCTTTCATTGACAGTACATCCATAGTAAAAAAAACACAATACATCAGAGACATGACTCAGAAACGAATAGTGAAATGTATCAAGGAGGAAAGGGGGTGGGGAAGGGAAGGGGGAGGGAGGGATAATTTTCATTGCTGAAATAGTCGACACCAATGCTTATAAAAGCTCTTGGTATTAAGTTATAATTGAATAGTTCAATAGTTACTCCATTCAGGCCGAGCTGTCTAAGGCGCTGCAGTCATGGACTGTGCAGCTGGTCCTGGCAGAGGTTCGAGTCCTCCCTCGGGCATCGGTGTGTGTGTGTTTGTCTTTAGGATAATTTAGGTTAAGTAGTGTGTAAGCTTAGGGACTGATGACCTTAGCAGTAAAGTCCCATAAGATTTCACACACTTTTCAACATTTTTCAAGTTGACTGGTGCTTGTTGCCGGGTAGTCGGCCGCTCGATCCAGCACAATCTCCTCAAAGTGTGATGTCCACACATGTCTTTGGCTGGAACCGTAGCTGCCTCTCTATGGTGTGAACGAGTCCGTCTCTCGTAAGTTGGTATCGCAGAGATATACTTCTTCCAATTAGGATGACGCCTTATGAAAATCCGTCCGCTGTGGCCGAGCTGTTCTAGGCGCTTCAATCTGGAACCGCGCTGCTGCTGCGGTCACAGGTTCGAATCCTGCCTCGGGCGTGGATATGTGTGATGTCCTTAGGTTAGTTAGGTTTAAGTAGTTCTAAGTCTAGGGGACTGATGACCTCAGATGTTAAGTCCCATAGTGCTCAGAGCCATTTGAAGCATTTGAACCTTATGAAAAAGCGTTCACTGTACTTTCGTACACCTTTACTGACACTACAACTTGCCGCACCGCACATTAAATGCATGTCTGTCAACTCTCGTTAATGCATGTGGTCGTCTCAAGACACACTTGCTATGAGCTAAGTTGTGTACAGTGTGCCTGTTTCGTGATCTGGAGTTTACGTAGTTTATTTCCAGCTACCTGTCCCAGTGTGCAGCAGACATTGGGGATATTTGTGAGAGTGCATCGCTGCAATACATGCACTCAGAATGGCGGTCGTCGCATTCAACTATTACTAAGAGCTACGTTGTTGTGTGGTGTACGCTGTGTATGTCAATAGCACAATAAATATGGATTTCTGACCATTAGTTGGTTCAAATGACTCTGAGCACTATGGGACTTAACATCTATGGTCATCAGTCCCCTAGAACTTAGAACTACTTAAACCTAACTAACCTAAGGGCCTCACACAACACCCAGTCATCACGAGGCATAGAAAATCCCTGACCCCGCCGGGAATCGATCCCGGGAACCCGGGCGCTGGAAGCGAGAACGCTACCGCACGACCACAAGCTGCGGACTGACCATTAGTGGTCTATCTAAAAATAATCAGTTGTGAACCGACTGTCACCTATTTCAGAACCTTCAACATCGCAGCGTGTCAGCAATCGTTAGTTGATATATTAAAAAACTAAAAATCCCACCTCGATTGCGATAAAAGGACCTAGTGTTAAGTGTTAACCCATGTTTCGGCGTAGATAACCACACCTTCTTCAGAACTACTTAAACCTAACTAACCTAAGGACATCACACAACGCCCAGTCATCACGAGGCAGCGAAAATCCCTGACCCCGCCGGGAATCGAACTCGGGAATCCGGGCGTGGGAAGCGAGAACGCTACCGCACGACCACGAGCTGCGGACGTAGCTGCCAAAAGTAAGACCTTTCACAAATCGTCAAGACAACTATGAGGCGCCAAATGATAAGTCGCTTCTGAGCAAAAACATTCTCTAATCGGCCATGTTAACTGCGTACCTCGTACATAGGTCACTCATGAAGTTAGGTAGACTTCAGTGGAGACTCATAATTCCATGTACAGCGTTGACAATAAAATTTAATTAATGCAGAGTAGTGAAATTTCTAGAATTCGTTTGTCTAGCTAATATATTTAAGGGATTAACATTGCAAGATCACGAATTACTGTGAGATCGAGATAACCCATTGCACATGTGAAATGCTGGTACGTTAATAACCAGTGTAACAACCATAATGTTGCATGCAAGCATGGAGATTTGCATTGAAGCTCGCAGACGTGCATACATTGTGTCGTACAGGTGATGGATGCCAGTTTGTGGGATGGAGTTCCACGCTTGTTGCACTTGGTAGGTCAATACAGGAATGGTTAATGCTGTTTGTGGATGATGCTGGAGTTGTCGTCAATGATGAACAGTACGTGCTCAATTGGAGAAAGATTTGGAGGTCGAGCAGACGAAGATAGCATCTCAATAGTCTGTAGAGCATGGTGGATTACAACATCGATATCTGGGTGAGCGTTATAATGTTGGAAAATACTTCTTTGACTGCTGGTCGTGAATGGCAGCAAAACAGGCCGAATCATCAGACTGACGTACAGGGTGTTTCAAAATGACCGGTATATTTGAAACGGCAATAAAAACTAAACGAGCAGCGATAGAAATACACCGTTTGTTGCAATATGCTTGGGACAACAGTACATTTTCAGGCGGACAAACTTTCGAAATTACAGTAGTTACAATTTTCAACAACAGATGGCGCTGCAAGTGATGTGAAAGATATAGAAGACAACGAAGTCTGTGGGTGCGCCATTCTGTACGTCGTCTTTCTGCTGTAAGCGTGTGCTGTTCACAACGTGCAAGACTGCTGTGGACAACATGGTTTATTCCTTAGAACAGAGGATTTTTCTGGTGTTGGAATTCCACCGCCTAGAACACAGTGTTGTTGCAACAAGACGAAGTTTTCAACGGAGGTTTAATGTAACCAAAGGACCGAAAAGCCATACAATAAAGGATCTGTTTGAAAAATTTCAACGGACTGGAAACGTGACGGATGAACGTGCTGGAAAGGTAGGGCGACCGCGTACGGCAACCACAGAGGGCAACGCGCAGCTAGTGTAGCAGGTGATCCAACAGCGGCCTCGGGTTTCCGTTCGCCGTGTTGCAGCTGCGGTCCAAACGACGCCAACGTCCACGTATCGTCTCATGCGCCAGAGTTTACACCTCAATCCATACAAAATTCAAACGCGGCAACCCCTCAGCGCCGCTACCGTTGCTGCACGAGAGACATTTGGTAACGATATAGTGCACAGGATTGATGACGGCGATATGCATGTGGGCAGCATTTGGTTTACTGACGAAGCTTATTTTTACCTGGACGGCTTCGTCAATAAACAGAACTGGCGCATATGGGGAACCGAAAAGCCCCATGTTGCAGTCCCATCGTCCCTGCATCCTCAAAAAGTACTGGTCTGGGCCGCCATTTCTTCCAAAGGAATCATTGGCCCATTTTTCAGATCCGAAAGGATTACTGCATCTCGCTATCTGGACATTCTTCGTGAATTTGTGGCGGTACAAACTGCCTTAGACGACACTGCGAACACCTCGTGGTTTATGCAAGATGGTGCCCGGCCACATCGCACGGCCGACGTCTTTAATTTCCTGAATGAATATTTCGATGATCGTGTGATTGCTTTGGGCTATCCGAAACATACGGGAGGCGGCGTGGATTGGCCTCCCTATTCGCCAGACATGAACCCCTGTGACTTCTTTCTGTGGGGACACTTGAAAGACCAGGTGTACCGCCAGAATCCAGAAACAATTGAACAGCTGAAGCAGTACATCTCATCTGCATGTGAAGCCATTCCGCCAGACACGTTGTCAAAGGTTTCGGGTAATTTCATTCAGAGACTACGCCATATTATTGCTACGCATGGTGGATATGTGGAAAATATCGTACTATAGAGTTTCCCAGACCGCAGCGCCAACTGTTGTTGACAATTGTAACTACTGTAATTTCGAAAGTTTGTCTGCCTGAAAATGTTCTGTTGTCCCAAGCATATTGCAACAAACGGTGTATTTCTATCGCTGCTCGTTTAGTTTTTATTACCGTTTCAAATATACCGGTCATTTTTGAAACACCCTGTACAAATTTGCAGTCACGGTGTTTGAATAATAACTAGAGTGCTCCTGCTGTCATACGAAATCGCACCCCGGACCCTGACTCCTTCTGTACATCCAGTGTGTCGGGCATGCAGACAGATTGGCTGCTGGCTCTCAACTGGCCTCCTTCTAATCAACACACGACCACCACTGGCACAGAGTCAGAGTCATCCGGAAACACGGCAAAAATTGACCCAGTCCTCGAATTAGCTCTCGCTTGGCACCACGGGAGTCCCAAATGGCGTTGGTTTGTGTTGTTTGGAATTCACGCCACAGGACGTCTGCCTCGAGGCTTTCCTTGAAATAACCGGTTTGTGAGGATCTTTGTGCTACTGTGGTGCAGATGCAGCGCCATGAGCCAGGGCCATACCCGACAAAATGGTCTTCCCTCTCGATAGTGCCACGTGGCCGTCCGCAGCTTGGTCTTCTTGCGCCCGAACAGCCTCGGGGCTACGGCTGCCAGCAATCGTATACGGTGTTTACACTCCTTCCAAGTCTTTCTACAATATTGGAGAATAAATCCCCAGCTTCTCACCAAGGACGTGGCCAGAATTTTCTCAAAAAGAAAACAGTGAGGAAGTCCGATTTGTTAAAGGACATGTAGATAAGGCTCACGTTCTTCATTCATTCAGAAAACAAATTTATTTATTTCTTCATTAAATCACAATCAATTAAATATTCCTCTATGTAGAAATACGATAACTTCACTCTACTGTCGAAAGAATTAAAATTCAGTCTTCGATGCTACTAAACAACTCTACAATTACAATAAGCGTTGTTGTTTATATGAGGTTTATTTACAAAAACATTAGAGCTGTAACAGTTGTACTCAGTGTTCCAAGAGTATTAGGGATTAGATATTTCACAGTAGAACATAATCTTGCAGTAAAGCCCTAAAGCACTACAAAACAAAAGAATACAAGTAAAAATAATTATTTTGAATAATTTTAAATAGAGCAAAACAATATTTAATACACAGTTGAGTCATATAAATCTTTATATGAACGTTTTATGATCAGTTACATATACATAGTGGCAAAAGCCAAACTATGAACTGAATTAACCAGTTCCACTATAACATATTTTAATGTTGTACAACGAAATGAGGATACTACTTCCTCACATTATACAAGTTAATGAAATCAGAGTATTCATTGAAGATCAGATAGGTCTATCAACTAAAAGCCATTTGTTTTACATGGTTGGTTGTTTGTTTTGGGGAAGGGGACCAGACAGCGTGGTCATCGGTCTCATCGGAATAGGGAAGGATGGGGAAGGAAGTCGGCCGTGCCCTTTCAGAGGAACCGTCCCGGCATTTGCCTGGAGTGATTTAGGGAAATCAGGATGGCCGGACGCGGGATTGAACCGTCGTCCTCTCGAATGCGAGTCCAGTGTCTAACCACTGCGCCACCTCGCTCGGTTGTTTTACGTGAAAGATGGGCTTCTTAGGTAATAGGTTTACTGTAATTGATAGTTGTCACTAATTTTATTAAATAATATTACATTTGTTTTTAAGTGCCGGTACGTAGAACTACCATAAAATTTGATTTGATAACAACAGCAGAAGTCTTACGTCCCTTCTCTTGCCATGACATTTAAGACATCTCCTGCTGTAAAAGGAGGAGAACAGAGTACTAACATTAATGCTAGCCCATTATGTTCCGCAAAAAAGTCTTCACTCGTTTCGTTGTGGGAAATGAGTTCTCAACGTCGCATGTTGATACTGGAAGTGACGCAAGTACACACAAAAAACATCGTATGTTTGGACAGAAGTTTTTTCACAAACATCAAAAACCAACCTACGTTTGGTGGGGAGGAGAGACATTTCTTGATAACACCATTTTTCACCTCATCATATGTATTCTTCTTAACGTTCGGTTTGCGATACCTGTTCTCAAAGTTAACTTTTAGTTCGGATAGTTTACCTAAATTCTCGTGATGGCATTTAAGGGGTACCATTATTTCAATTGAAGACCAGAAATCCATGTTTCGGTGAAATTTCCTCTCCAGAATTTTAAGGAATTCATCTACTGTTAGCAAAAGTACTGCTCTTTTATAATATACTTCAGGAGAGGGCGTATGGATGGTTTTCTCTTTCAGTTTGTTTCTTCTCCATACAAATGCATGTTTTTGCGTATGTTGGTTACACATCTCAGACTCTGGCATTATTCGTTTCATGGCCTAATAATACCAAATAATCGGAGTTATTCCGTACATTTTTGCATAGTTTGACCCACATATTTTTATACTTAATATGACCCTTCAATACTACATGTTAAACAATTTTTCTGCCTTTAGCGCATAATATTACGCTGTTGCGCATAATAGGGCATTTTCTAGCTTGCTACACAAAATATGGTTCAAAATGGCTCTGAGCACTATGGGACTTAACAGCTATGGCCATCAGTCCCCTAGAACTTAGAACTACTTAAACCTAACTAACCTAAGGACAGCACACAACACCCAGCCATCACGAGGCAGAGAAAATCCCTGACCCCGCCGGGAATCGAACCTAGGAACCCGGGCGTGGGAAGCGAGAACGCTACCGCACACAAAATATGGAATTTGCATACAGAAGTATAACCCATTATATTCGACAATGATCGCGGTGTTTTCACCATACCGAGATATAATCTCGTTACTTAGGAGCGTTATATTATGGCAAACTACTAAGAAGCAGTAATGCTCCAAAGTCATTTTACACTCTCCTTCCTTCAGTCTGGAATTGCGCTGAGGAAATGAACAGGAATGGACTAGAGCGAGGTTTTTCGAACACAGTCATTATTAGCGACAGAGCTGTTGAAGTAAACAAACCTGATATTTTCCTGAGCAACAGAGAAGCTAGAACAACTTTGACGTCAAAAATAAAAGGTATCTGAAAAATTCAATCTCATAGTATCCCAAATTTCCTGATTTAAGTGCGCATCTGTGGCTTAAACTGTAGGAAGACTTTTTTTTGTATTAAAGAATGTCCTGGCAAATAAGCCTAAATGAGGATAATTTGGATTATTATTTTTTCTCATACGGCTTTTAGTGCGGGAAGTTAACGAATATATGTTTGGTTCGCCTTTGATATAGGTCTTTTCATTTAAACAGAGAAGCTACGTCTTTAAGCAAATTGGATTCTGTCAGGAAAGAAGCGAATTCGGAAGGAATGGCTGTAGCCCATAGTAAGGGAGCAACCTCAGCATCTGCCTAAATTGAAAATGTGGAAAGAAGCCGTAAAAAATCCAGTTTCAAAGTTACCAGAATTTTAACCACCTCACGTCTCGAATCCACGGATTCGCCTAATCTCAATTCAGCGCTTCAACGCGCAGAGCTACCCCAGTCGGTGGATAATTTTGAAAAACTGGTTGTTGAAATTTTTTTTAAAGTAAAATAAAATGCATCACAAAGACGGAATGTTTATGGTGCTTGTATCTCCTTAATTGCTCATGTCTAGTCATTTAATATGAATTCAAACGGACCTTATAGAACGTGGTGTTATCACTTGGGGGACACAGGCATATCCAGTTCTGTTTTAATGTACTTGGTTTAATTTACTGTTATTTCTATTTATGTTTAGCGCTCTGCTGCCTTGAAAAATACCGAAATGTCCCAACCCCAACGGCCTACCACTCTCCAAATAACGAGTCCAGTGCTAACGTTAGACTGTTATAGGTAGGTAATTAGGCTGGTTTGGGAGTGTGTAGATACTTTTAACTTACCATTACGCTGATAGACGAATCAAAATCGGTTTTCTTCTTGTTTCTTACCGATATTTAAAAACAATGACAAAAAAATAAACGGCTGCTCTTAACGTTAAATTCAGTTACAAGTAAGAATTGAACTGATCGATGGCCTTGTTGACTATCGATGTGCGTGTCCCTTTTTCGTCGTATTTTTGAAATTCTAAATATCTTCCCTTTTCACTACATGGTATCTAGGTCTTCTGTAACTTCATTTGGGTGGTAGTGGAGGCCTGCACCCCTCCCCCTACCCCCACTCCCCACCCTTGGCTAACTCCTGGCGTTTACACAACCTTGTTCAAATTCAGTAAGGTGTTGATAATGGCATCTATGTAGCATTGAAGGCGTTGTTAACTAACATCACTTCACCCTGTCCATCTCAAAGGTAACGAACACTCACGACCGTCACAGCGTGTACTTCAAGCAAATCCTCATGTTGGCGCTACTGGCGCCACTCTTATGTGACTAGCGCGAAATTGTAATGGACGCTTAAGAAAGGCACGTATTACGGTGCAGATGGTATACCAATCAGGTTCCTTTCCGAGTATGCAGACACAATAGCGCCTATCGTAGCAATCATATAGAAAGGTCTGTACCTAAAGACTGGAAAGTACCACAGGTCACACCAATATTCAAGAAAGGAAATAGAAGTAAACCATTGAATTATAGACCCATATCACTGACTTCAATTTACAGTAGGAATTTGGAGCATATACTGTAATCGGACATTGTGAATCAACTTGAAGGAAATTACTTATTGATACCTAACCAACACGGAATCAGAAAATATCGTTCTTGTGCAACTTTATTCCCATGAAGTAATAAGTGCTGTCGACAAGGGATCTCAGATCGATTCCATATTACTAGATTTCCAGAACGCTTTTGATACGGTTCCTGACAAGTGACTATTAATTAAATTGCGTGCATATGGAGTATCGTCTCAGTTGTGTGACTGGATTTGTGATTTCCTGTCAGAGAGGTCACAGTTCGTAGTGATAGATGGTAAATCATCGGGTAGAACAGAAGTGATATCTGGCGTTCCGCAGGGTAGTGTCATAGGCCCTCTGCTATTCTTTATTTAAGTAAATGATCTAGGTGATAATCTGAGCAGCCCCTTGGATTGCTTGCAGATGACGCTGTAATTTAGCGTCTAGTAAAACCATGAGACGATTAATTCCAATTACAAAATGATCAAGATAGAATTTCTGTATGGTGTGAAAAGTGGCAATTGGCACTAAACAAAGAAAAGTGCGAGGTCATCCAGGTGAGTAGTAAAAGAAATCCGATAAATTTTGGGTATACGATAAATCGCACAAATCTAAGGGCTGCCAATTCGACTAAATACCAAGGAATTACAATTAAAAGCGACTTAAATTGGAAAGACCACACAGATAATATTGTGCGGAAGGCGAAACAAAGCAGAACACTTAGAAGATGCTACAAACCCACTAAAGAGACACCCTACATTACACTTCTCCGTCCTCTGCTGTAATGCTGCTGCGCGGTATGGGATCCTTACCAGCAGGTAGGATTGACGGAGGACATCGAAAAAGTGCAAAGAGGTCGTATGGATGGTTTTCTCTTTCAGTTTGTTTCTTCTCCATACAAATGCATGTTTTTGCGTATGTTGGTTACACATCTCAGACTCTGGCATTATTCGTGTTATCGCTCAATACGGGTTAGAGTGTCACTGATACGATACGCGAGTTGGGGTGGCAGTCACTGAAACATAGGAGGTTTTCTTTGTGGCGAGATCTATTTACGAAATTTAGATCACCAACTTTCTCTTCCGAATGCGAAAATATTTTGTTGACACCGACCTACGAAGAGAGAAATGATCATCATAATAAAATAAGAGAAATCAGAGCTAGAACACGAATACATAGAAAGAAGGATCCTTTATCGTATGATAGCGGAACAAACACTGCTAGCAGTTACTTTTGTAAAATATCTGGGAGTGTGCGTGCGGAACAATTTGAAGTGGAATGATCATATAAAATTTATTGTTGGTAATGCGGGTACCAGGTTGAGATTCATTGGGAGAGTCCTTAGAAAATGTAGTCCATCAACAAAGGAGGTGGCTTACAAAACACTCGTTCCACCTATACTTAAGTATTGCTCATCAGTGTGGGATCCGTACCAGGTCGGGTTGACGGGAGAGTTCTAGGGAACTGATGACCATAGCTGTTAAGTCCCATAGTGCTCAGAGCCGTTTGGCAGCTACGATGGGACATGAAGTTAAGCATGAGCGTGGGTTACACATTTACGGAAAATTTTGTATTTTTGTAGTAAAATTACGTGGGACGCTATGCTCAGAAGATTCACCCTATTCAAAAGCTAGTGTCACTCCGATGAAGACAATCTTAGTACAGGAAGATCTCCATCTTCAACTGGTCCCCCTTCACATTTAGAAGATCACAAACCCTCGCCTCTCACAGAACTTGCAGACGAAGCTGGAATCTCAGTTGGTACTTGTGTTGAAACTGTAACCAAAAATTGAATATGCATCAAGGTACGGGTGATAAGGATGCCGCTCTCAGATGACTGAAAAACAGAAGAAAAGTCGATAGATCGTCAAATCAATATAGAATACGAGTGCTGCGATTAGGGCTACGAAACTGTAGCAAAGATCCAGACACCACAATAGGTTGGCAACGCGTTTCTGTTCATACACAATCTCGGGACAATGCCAAAGTGAAATTCTCAATTAGTTTCATTTTAAATGTAAATGTCGTATCGAAGTTTTGATCCAGCCACCATTACTACAAAAGTGTTGCGAAATTATTGGGCAAGAAAACCTACTGGAGTTGGGGCAAGACAATTCATGGGCTGTCATCATGATAACGTTCTTTTCCAGTCAGCTATGTAATGACACTACTTTTGTGCCTCTCCCTGTTACATTTCTTTCCGAGTTCGATCCATGTGACTTTTCCTTGGTTCCCAAAATTAAAATCACTACTAAAAGGATGCCGTTACGGTTCCACTGACAGCATTGTGAAAAGTTCGAACGGGCATCCGGGGACTTCCAGATGAAGGATTCCTGCACAATATGACGAAGTGGTACGGATTGAAAAGTGAATAAGAACAGCATTAACAACGGATCTTTGACCTGTGTCATCAGATTTTCGCTTTACACTGAAGTACTGAGCCTTGAGGCTTAACAGTAATTCCTGAAGCTGTGTAGTTGCGTGTATGTGACACCAGCGACTTTTTTTAGCTGTGGCTGATAGTAAGTACGTAATGACCTGAACAAGTGAACTATCTCCCAGTCGGTTGTCAGCTGCAACAGACGCAAGAATATCGTCAAGGGTACCCCACGGAATGGTCTCTCTACACATAAACTATCCTGCGTATAGGGTGAGCAGCAAACTGCGACTGTTTGCTGATGACGCTTTAGAGTACGGGTATGTAACTTCGCTTAATGGCTTAATCTGCAAGTTAGATAGAATTCCTACTTGGTGTGCTGAATGGCAACTTGTTCTATATGTACAAAAATGTAAGGAATTGGAAATGAGTAGGAAAAACAATTCTGTAACTTTCCAATAGAGTATAAGTTGTGTGCTGTTTGACACTGATAATTCGATTAAACACCCAGATGTAACTCTGTACTGTGATATGAAATGCAACGAGCACTGAAGCCGGTAGTAGGGTAGGCGAATGGTTGACTTCGGTTTATTTGGAGAATTTTAGGAAAATGGAGCTACTCTAAATTACTAGTGATACAAAATACCCTTCGTCACGCACCATGCTGCAGCTAATGTCGAAGAGACGGAGTCGTCTATATAATTCTACAGCTCTTCCTGTGAGTACATTATGACGAAATACTGCGAGGGTGAACGACCGAATGTTAATGTTCAACGGACATAATATTTCGGCTAGCAATCACGTTGCTATCACGATTGATCAGCGACTCTCTTTCTCGAATCTCAGTAAGTTGTTCAATGACTCGCACGTCTAACTTCTGGAACTGTGTTATTGAAGAATCTATCGACATTATCAATCGTTATAGAGCCTATGTCTTTAGTTAGGCCTGAGAACCCACAATTAGCCTGATTAAGAACAGGAAGGAAATACTTTACAGCAAGCTGACTTTAGGAGCAAGCGGAGAAACAGCTGAGATGGCGCCAGCACACCTATGTGGGCACGACCATACATCTAAATCTGTATCTAAATCGATATTCCACAATTCACTGTCCGGCGCGTGGCGGAGGGTACCCCGTACCGCTACTATTTGTTTCCTTTCCTGTTCTACTCGCAAATAGAACGACGGAGAAACTACTGTCTATATGCCTCCGAATGAGACATAATTGGCTAAAACGGTTCAAATGGCTCTAAGCACTATGGGACGTAACTTCTGAGGTCATCAGTCCCCTAGAACTTAGAACTACTTAAACCTAACTAACCTAAGGACATCACACACATCCATGACCGAGGCAGAATTCGAATCTGCGACCGTAGCAGTCGCGCGGTTCCAGACTGTAGCACCTAGAACCGCTCGGTCACTACGGCCGGCGAGGCCTAATTTCTTGTATCTTATCTTCGTGGTCCTCATTCGCAATGCCTGTTGGCTGTAGCAGAATCGTCCTGCAGTCAGCTTCAAATGTCGATTCTCTAAATTTTGTCAATAGTTTTCCTCTAAGAGAATGTCGCCTTCATTGTAGGGATTCCCATTTGAGTCCCCGAAGCATCTCCGTAACACTCGGCTATTGTTAGAACTTACCAGTAACTAATCTAGCAGCCCGTCTCTAAATTGCTTCGATCTACCCCTTTGGTCCTACCTGGAACGGACGCCAAACACTAGAGCAGTACTCAAGTATACGTCACAGTAGCGTCCTATACGCGGTCCTCTTTACAGATGAACCACACTTTCCTAGAATTCACCCGATAAACCGAAGTGGACCATTCTCCTTTCCTACCGCTAGCCTCACTTCTTCATATCGCTACGCACAGATATCACAAGCCTAAAAAAAAAAAAAAATAAAAAAGAAACACCTGACTTTTATGTACCGGGTGATCAAAAAGTCAGTATAAATTTGAAAACTTAATAAACCACGGAATAACGTAGATAGAGAGGTAAAAATTGACACACATGCTTGTAATGACATGGGGTTTTATTAGAACCACCCCATATTGCTAGACGCGTGAAATATCTCTTGCACGCGTCGTTTGGTGATGATCGTGTTCTCAGCCGCCACTTTCGTCATGCTTGGCCTCCCAGGTCCCCAGACCTCAGTCCGTGCGATTATTGGCTTTGGGGTTACCTGAAGTCGCAAATGTATCGTGATCGACCGACATCTCTAGGGATGCTGAAATACAACATCCGACGCCAATGCCTCACCATAACTCCGGACATTCTTTACAGTGCTGTTCACAACATTCTTCCTCGACTACAGCTGTTGTTGAGCAATGATGGTGGATATATTGAGCATTTCCTGCAAAGAACATCATCTTTGCTTTGTCTTACTTTGTTATGCTAATTATTGCTATTCTGATCAGATGAAGCGCCATCTGTCGGACATTTCTTGAGCATTAGTATTTTTTTGGTTCTAATAACACCCCATGTCATTCCAAGTATGTGTGTCAATTTGTACCTTCTCTATCTACATTATTCATTGATTTATTCAGTTTTCAAATTTATACTGACTTTTTGATCACCCGGTACTTTTCAGTGCTGATTTCAAAATTGCAATCCATTTTTTTCTATCACGTCAGGTTTTCTCACAAAAGGGGAAGTATTTTTGGGTATAAAAAAAAATTTAAGCAATTTAAAGCATTTTTTCCAACGTTATAAAATTTTATTTTATTTATAAATCATGTTCGAAACTACATTTCCAGTACACTTCCATTTCTCTTTAAGCTCATAAGTCATTATAATTACGCTTTCGCTTTCCGTCGAAGCTTCTTTTATTGCTTTTCTGGCTGTGGACTTGCTGATGATCATCTCTTTTTATCATCCAGCAGTAGTCCGCTGTCATGTTGATGTTGCATCTTCCTTGATATGTTCTTTCCATTTCTTTGATGTCTTGGTGGAATCTTTCGCCCTGCTCTTCACTTACATCACCAAGGTTTGCAGGGAAGTAGTCTAGATGTGAGGAGCATATTCTAGTTTGCAACGTCCTGTAAGTCCAGGAACATCACTGCAAAACACCCGTAAGAAATATCTTTTGTTTGAAATTGAAATCTCGTACGTTGCAAGAACAAAAATAGCAGTCATCACTATGATATCTTGGTCTCCTCCAAACCATTGGTATTCCAAAACGTAAGGACTGCTTTATACGTTGAAGCCATCGCCTCAGTTCCTCAACACACACTGAACATACCTTGTGCGGGGCCAAAGGCTTACCTTGATCGCCTAACTTTATACCAAAATAGGCGAAATATACTGTTTCAACAAAATCGGAAATGTTTCTTTGTTGCTTTTTAACGGTATAGTTACCACAAATGTAGCAGAAGCAATCTGGCGAGTTTATATATAGTCTTTTAGTCATTGTCCATTGTCCACAAAACAACTTCACAACACAAGAAAACAGTCACTAGTTTAAAGCACTAATAACAACACGCGAACAGCACAGAGTGAAGACGTACTGTGAACTGAAGGACAACAGCAGAAGCTCACTGCCTGGTGATTGCGGGGGGACAGCGCGACAGACAGGCACAGACATAAAAATACTGCCGGTTTCTTCTAATTACTCTTTATTTCACGTATATACAGTATAAAAACGGCTAAATAACAGTTTATGGAGATCTTACAAAGCGAAATTCAATCTCTCTAGAATGCTGAAATAGCGCAAAAAGCTAAAACTAGACAACCAGTTTGTGAAATAACTGTACGTGATGAAATTTTTTCACTATTTTTCCCGAAATCAGCGTTGAAAAGACTATAAAAACCACTTAATAAATTTGAAACAATTTTTATGTCGCAGAGCTGTGTATTTAAACGACGTAATTGTGTCAAGGAGGACACTACAAATGCAGTATCTGGACAATAGGCGTTTGTTTTTTCCACTCATCCGTATTAACTCACACTTTTCTGTATTTAGAACTAGCTACCTTTCGTCACACAAACTAGAAATTTTATCTGAGTCATCTTGTATCCTACTACGTTCACTCGCAGACGATTGTCATCCGTGTTAAAGCAGAACTGCTATTTATCACTGAACACAATGCTTCGACATTCACCAGTAGCCCATGCTTTCCAGACACGGCACCACTCCCAACGCGGCTGTTTGTTTTGTTGTGTTAATGGCACCCTGTGCTCGCGATGGTAATTCACTAGTTCGGCTCTGACCAATGGTGCAAGATGGCACAGAATCTGGCAGAGATTCCATGACTTTCTCTCGGATGGCAAGAGCAGATGTTAGAGGGTTAACTGGTGCACAATACATTAGCTCTCCCTTGTGGTGCTCGAGCAGAAACTTCACGACGAGTATGCGTGCCTCAAATTCCCCGCGCCACTGTCACTGTCAAATGCGCCACAAATCTGAACATTGCACGAACCGACCAGCTAGCCAAACGGAGACCCACAATGGGGCCCCTTTCAAACTCTGCCACGTGCTGATAACGCTATCTCTCCAGTGTACATCTCGGTGCCCTTCACGGTAATCATTCTACATCTGATGCTGTTCACGCCCACTAGACCTGCATACATGGAACGACACTAAACCTGAATCATCGTGAAGTCCCTGGTGGCCTTTCTGCCTGTCACCGACCACGTCTTCCAGATGCTTCACTTTTTGCCATGCAGTGCTTTTACGATTACCATTCGCATGTTGCGCTTGGGATGAATAATAGCTGAAATGCCTCTGTTCAACCAGTGATTAGTCTAATCTTGGTCTCGTGTTCCGTACGGAAGTCATATGTAGGGAGCACTTAGCAACGATTCTTGAAATTTCGGAAGGAGCCTCTCGCGGGATAACTGACGTCCGGCTATAGGAGTTCCAGATCAGCTTCTTCAGCATGTATGCGACGCTATCAAGTATATCAAACAATCCTGTAAACATTCGAATATAATCCCTGTAGCTTTTTTTACTTGGGCAGTGATCTCAGATGGAACGCTCACATGTCTTACGGGTAATCACCTTTGTAGACTGATTGATTTTTCCAAATATCCTGCCAATGAAACGAAGTTTAACATTTGCTTTACCTATGATTCAGCCTTTGTTATCATTCCTTAGCCTCATCAATTGTTACAGCTCAGAATTTATAAGAGTTAACAGTTTCCAGCTGTGAGTAATATTGTAATCACAGCATTCTATGTGTTACCGTTTTGTGAAAAGCACAATTTTTAAAATAAGTAGACAACTTTTGCACCTCTCATTTATCAGGATTTGGATGGATATTTCCGCCCTCATTTTTCGAATGGTATTACATTATGGATCATGTGCAAAAATCTGAGAATACTATTAATATTGTCAGGTCGTCATTACGCAAAATCAAAAGCAAGGACCGCAGTACGCGTCACTGGGGCACATCTTAATTTAGTGCTACACCAGTTGATGGCTGTCCATCCAAGATAACATGCTATGTACTCCCCACCAAGAAATCCTCACTCTAATCACAAATTTTGTTTTTTGTTCGATACGATGGTACTTTTGTTAATTAACATTGATGTGTACTGAGTCAAATGTACACTCCTGGAAATGGAAAAAAGAACACATTGACACCGGTGTGTCAGACCCACCATACTTGCTCCGGACACTGCGAGAGGGCTGTACAAGCAATGATCACACGCACGGCACAGCGGACACACCAGGAACCGCGGTGTTGGCCGTCAAATGGCGCTAGCTGCGCAGCATTTGTGCACCGCCGCCGTCAGTGTCAGCCAGTTTGCCGTGGCATACGGAGCTCCATCGCAGTCTGTAACACTGGTAGCATGCCGCGACAGCGTGGACGTGAACCGTAGGTGCAGTTGACGGACTTTGAGCGAGGGCGTATAGTGGGCATGCGGGAAGCCGGGTGGACGTACCGCCGAATTGCTAAACACGTGGGGCGTGAGGTCTCCACAGTACATCGATGTTGTCGCCAGTGGTCGGCGGAAGGTGCACGTGCCCGTCGACCTGGGACCGGACCGCAGCGACGCACGGATGCACGCCAAGACCGTAGGATCCTACGCAGTGCCGTAGGGGACCGCACCGCCACTTCCCAGCAAATTAGGGACACTGTTGCTCCTGGGGTATCGGCGAGGACCATTCGCAACCGTCTCCATGAAGCTGGGCTACGGTCCCGCACACCGTTAGGCCGTCTTCCGCTCACGCCCCAACATCGTGCAGCCCGCCTCCAGTGGTGTCGCGACAGGCGTGAATGGAGGGACGAATGGAGACGTGTCGTCTTCAGCGATGAGAGTCGCTTCTGCCTTGGTGCCAATGATGGTCGTATGCGTGTTTGGCGCCGTGCAGGTGAGCGCCACAATCAGGACTGCATACGACCGAGGCACACAGGGCCAACACCCGGCATCATGGTGTGGGGAGCGATCTCCTACACTGGCCGTACACCACTGGTGATCGTCGAGGGGACACTGAATAGTGCACGGTACATCCAAACCTTCATCGAACCCATCGTTCTACCATTCCTAGACCGGCAAGGGAAGTTGCTGTTCCAACAGGACAATGCACGTCCGCATGTATCCCGTGCCACCCAACGTGCTCTAGAAGGTGTAAGTCAACTACCCTGGCCAGCAAGATCTCCGGATCTGTCCCCCATTGAGCATGTTTGGGACTGGATGAAGCGTCGTCTCACGCGGTCTGCACGTCCAGCACGAACGCTGGTCCAACTGAGGCGCCAGGTGGAAATGGCATGGCAAGCCGTTCCGCAGGACTACATCCAGCATCTCTACGATCGTCTCCATGGGAGAGTAGCAGGCTGCATTGCTGCGAAAGGTGGATGTACACTGTACTAGTGCCGACATTGTGCATGCTCTGTTGCCTGTGTCTATGTGCCTGTGGTTCTGTCAGTGTGATCATGTGATGTATCTGACCCCAGGAATGTGTCAATAAAGTTTCCCCTTCCTGGGACAATGAATTCACGGTGTTCTTATTTCAATTTCCAGGAGTGTATAACAACACGAGAGGACGGAGTGAAACGCAAAGGCCTGCCTACTTTGATTATTTTCAATGTCAGAGATCATTCTTATAGTGAAGACAGTAGCAGTTTCTGTGCAAGATCTTCAGTGTGACACAACCAACACAGGCTCCTCCCTGTCCTCACTGCTAAGTATGTAAAATAACTGTTCGGCCTCCTTGGAAAATGAAATATCACTTCTACAAGTTTTCAGTTTCAGAAACTTTATGCACTACGTTTTGTTGCAGTTACAGATTAATATATTCTCTAAAAACCATCTGCTGAAGCTACTGACTGCCTTATTAGCTATTTCATTTATTATGAATAAAGCATACACAAAAATGGAGTTGTATTCCACGATATTTATTGTTTGTAACACAAACCGCTGTGTACTTTGTATAATCACAGCTGCTTCTCTTACCTGCTTAATATCGCTATTATATCTTATCTGTTTGTAATTTAAGACCTATTAAAGACAGAATTATTTTGTTCAGACACATCTTTGGAATACGTCATCAAAGTTTGTTAAATAATCTTCTTCTATGTACAGTTGTTGTATTTTTTTATATTTCATTAGTTAATGTATCACATATTGTATCTCAGTTAAATAATCTTACATCGCATTTGCACTGAAATAGTCCCTCACGTTTTATTCTAACATTAACATTCTAACATTAATATTTGGCATCTCTGGAAATAGAGATACTCTGTAGATGCACTAGTTTAAATTCTTTGACCCAACAAAATTTCACTGCGCCACGTACTTATCTTTGCACCTGATGATGGCGTAACAGCGGAAAACGTGTTCGTGTAACAAGTAATAAATATCGTAGAATATTACACCATTGTTGTGTGCGTTTCATTGATAACGTATAAAATATTCTACCAGGAACCGGCACAGTCAATCAATATATCATTCACATTACGTTCCAAGTCTTTCGCAGAGCACTTGTGACATCTGCAAATAGAAAATTTGCGAGTGATCTGTCATGTTTAGCTGTAGAACACTGAAATATGAGGGTTCTTCAAGAAGTAATGCAACACATATTTTTCTGATCCAGTTTCGCTTGAAAAAAGAAAAGCGGAATTTGCTGCGGGACATCGCGTAAATCAGTTTTATGAAGTTCATGAAGTTCCGATACGTGGCCTGTGGTATACTTCGCCTTCAAAATGGCGTCTGCATCGGAAGTGCGTTCCAAGCAGTGACCTGTCATTCAGCTTCTTTTGGCCAAAAACCAGAGCAACGCAGATATTCATAGGCACTTGCAGTGAAGAAAACCAGGATGAGGGCGAAACGTCTGTCTTCATCACAACAATTTCACACAGATCAGTCCGACCTCCCGCTAGCGGTCTGCCGCACACCACAGTGACTCCTGCAATGCTGGTACGTGCGGACACTCTCATTCGAGGTTATCAACGGATCACAATCAGATCTCGCAGTTCAGCTGGCCGTCACTGTTGGTATGGATGACACACTCAAAGGTGTGCACTCCCTGGGTTCCTCACTGCCCAACAGAAGAGCGTAAAGAGCAACGAAGAACCATCTGTGCGGAATTGCTTGAGCGTTACGAGGCTAACCGTGAGAATTTTTTGTCGAAAATCGCCGCAGGCGGTGAGATACGGATTCATCACTTCGGACCGGAAACGAAACAGCAATCCATAGAGTGGCGGCACACCACCTCTCATCCGGAAAGAAAGTTCAATGCCCCACCTTCAGCCGGTAAATTCATGATGATGATCTCCTGTGCTCTGAAGAAGTTATTCTATTCCATCTGCTCCTTCAATGAATGCTTGCGTCAGATACGTATGCAATATACGGTTGTATGATCATATCAGTCCTTCATACTCCCAGCTAGGTTGGATACGCCCACATAAGGCACGCGATCTCCACACGATGTGCTTACTTCATCGATTTCTTAGCCACTGGTGCCCCCAATACTTATCTTCTCACATTAAACACCTATATCATTCCACAACCGCAATACCAGATCGGATACGTCTAGCATCTTGGCTGTACCTTTACATAACACAAAATCTTTCTCCGTGTCATTCTCCATCTCAGCCATACGACTATGGAACGCGCTCCCCTGTGATCTGCGTCTTATCCAGAACCACTTAACATTCAAGAGGGAACTCAAGACTTACATATTAGGGACGGTATAGCCACCATTGTTGTGACCCTCTCATCTTTTTCTTTCTCCTCTCCATCATAGCTTCGAATTTTAACATTATATTTCTCTTCCTCTAACCTATCTACCTCTTCTATATCTCTTTCACCCCATTCTATCGTCTTATGTCTCTGCTTGATGAGAATAACTCACAAGCTGCAAGAATATAACGAGAAAATTCCCAACTAGCAATAGGCCTGACATTCATAAAAGAAAAAATATGTTTACTTTCATATACATAGTCATTACTATTATTATTATTCTTGATTGTTATAATTATTTTTTGATTGTTACAGTTATCATTGTACTACTTTTATAGTCTCTATTTTTTTCTGTAACATTAATACTGTATAACATGTTATATGTCCTTAATGTTCTGTAGAAACTGAAATATGTTGTATCTGAGTATGCCTGGTTAGGTGTAAGAGAGGGCCTGAAGGCCCTAATCTTGCCAGGTAAAATAAATGCATAAATAAATAAAATAAATAAATAAAACGATCAACTCTGAAGTGTGTCTTGCTACCCTCAGGAAATTTAAGAAACGACATCAGCATGCTCGTCGCCACAAAAATGGGGACAAACTTCTCCTTCTCCATGACAACACACTGCTTCATACAAATCTACGCATTACTGAGCAGCTTCCAGAGCTTCATTAGACTCTTCTTCCTCATTCACCCTACAGTTCGGATCTCGCACCTTCCGACTTCAGTCCGTTTGGCCCAATGAAGGGTTCAGTCCACGGGAAGCAGTACGTGGATGAAAGGTAGGTTACTAATGCAGCAAGAAGTTGGCTAGGACATCGACCAGTGCAGTGGTGCCAAGCGGGCAGCCCTCTCAGTCAGGTGGCTTAAGGTCCCCTTATTTTTTTAAACTAGGGTTTTGTAACCGAAATTGTGGTGAATGATTTAGTATATTGGAATCTTGAGTGAACCAATCTGCTTTCAGAAAGAAAAGTAGGATGTTGCATTGCTTATGACCGCCTGTCGTATATCCTGTGCTCCAATGTTTTGAAATGACCACAGTCACATTCAGATCTCTTCCGTCTTTGTACGCGTTGAAGGACAACATTCTGCTTCTTACCTTCCATCCTTCCATACTTTTAGTGAACCACTGCAGAGACTTTTTCCTAAGTCCGTAATGTTCCAGCTTATTCCAAACAATTGTAACGCTCACACAATTAAGTGCTTTTGTAAAATCTAAGAAAATACCGACTAGTAGCAGTAGTGTGATATTCTGCCATACAGGTCTTGTCATGGGTTAAGCCTCTTCCACTTTTGTCTTTCCATAGCCAGTCTTTTCATTTCTGAATATTCGTCTCCTTTGATATTGTCCAGCATTTAATATCTTCTTTTTCCTATCCCCTTTTTCCCTCCACCATTCCTTCTATTCCTTTCTTCAATAAGCAAATGGTTCAAATGGTTCTAAGCACTATCGGACTTAACATGTGAGGTCATCAGTCCCCTAGACTTAGAACTAATGAAACCTAACTAACCTAAGGGCATCACACACATCCATGCCCGAGGCAGGATTCGAACCTGCGACCGTAGAGGCAGCGCGGTTCCGGACTGAAGCGCCTAGAACCGCTCGGCCAGAGCGGCCGGCTCCAATAAACAGTCCCTCCTTAAACAATGTCCAATCCAGTTCCGTTACAAATACCTATTGATTGCCGTTTTTAGTTTAGCACTGCTCGTGCTCCACTCTATTTTTCGTTGACACTCTTTTACTGAATCAGTGAAGCCCATAGCGAAATGCGTGAGATAACTAAATTAGTAGGTCCTGTGGTTTGCTGGCGATGGCGAAGTGCCAAAACAAAGAGTTCATCTTGTCGTATTCGAGGGTTTCGGCGCTGTGTTGCCAGACGGCGAACGGAAAAAGCTCCCTCATTACTTTCTAGACAGAATTTGTAAGTATTCTCCAGAACTTCTCCAAAAAGTTTCACTTTCCCTTTTCTTCCGTGTTGCTATTTCTGGCGGAGGCAACATGATACATTCTCATTACTTGTTTTGCGTAGAAGAATAATCCGGTCGGGAAACGCCATTGTATATACGCTTTTGTGTTTCTTGATTATTTTGTACTAGCATGGGTTCCAGTTACATTCACCTGCTTGCGGACAGAGTTTTAAGGCCACGGGGGCTTTACAATCTGCAGCCATGTCTGAAAGTAATGCGAGCTTTTGTCCGTCGCGCCGGCATCGGATGCGCCGCTCTTCGAGAAACTTATGAACAGGGGATTACTTGAGCTTACAGCCCCCTCCGTCGACCACCTTCCCTTTATTCGGGCGCTACCAGCGCTCCTACTGACATTCGCGGCGGCGATTCTGCCGAGAGGTTTTAAGGCCCGCGTTGGTACGTCGACGTCATTATGCACCCTGTAAGGCTCGTGTTGTTCCAGACGCGCTTGATGAATATCCGCTTCTGTTTGGTTCTTGACCATTGACACGTTCTTACGTAGTTGATATAACATATTTTTCTGTGCTAGTAAAAGTTACCCAGTCCCTTGTGCTAATTCTCGTGTTCATGGCCCTGAAACATTGCATTGGTCTGCAGTAGTTCAGCCTCCAGTTCGTGAGCGCTCACCTTAATATAACGTCAGTTCAGCAAATCTGGCTCAGCTGCCAGCCGCTGTGGCCGAGCGGTTCTAGTCGCTTCAGTCCGGAACCGCGCTGCTGCTACGGTTGCAGGTTCGAATCCTGCCTCGGACATGGATGTGTGTGATGTCCTTAGGTTAGTTAAGTTTCAGTAGTTCTAAGAATAGGGGACTGCTGACCTCAGATGTTAAGCACCATAGTGCTCGGAGTCATTTGAACGTAGCTCAGGTAACCCGACAACGAAAAGAGACCTAACCCAAAGTCCCCAATTACAGTGACCGATCCATCACATAAAATCTTTCTGCGGTCCTAATTTGTGTCTGACGGGGACTTCCCCTTGGTTCATGCAATAAGATCAAATCAAATGGCTCTAAGCACTATGGGACTTAACATTTGAAGTCATCAGTCCCCTATACTTAGAACTACTTAAACCTAACTAACCTAAGGACATCACACACATCCATTCCCGAGGCAGGATTCGAACCTGTGACCGTAGCGGTCGCACGGTTCCAGACTGAAGCGTCTAGAACCGTTCGGCCACAGCGGCCGGCCTGCAATAAGAAATTAGAATTATATGTTAATACCTTCCGCTGCTGACGGGCGCTATATTGTAACATCTAAAACGTTAGACAGACGTAGGTCATACAACATACCTATATAAACTAAAATCAGACGTCGCGTGTATGAAAGATTATCACGTGAGAACGCCTCCACCGATATGGGTAATTTTTTGTTGTTTGCGTTCCTAATTGTCAGAAAAAGGTTCGTATGAAAGAAAATTTTTGGAAAATTCACAGGAAAAGTCGGATTTGGATGGTATTTTTGTATGAAACTTTCAATGAAAGAAATGTGGCAGTCAATGTGACAGGTCTGCTGTCACATGTTTGCAGAAAAAAAAGTTACGTTCAGTTTGAGTGTTCCACTGTCGCATGTTTTCATAAAAACAACAAATTACGCATTGAATAATCGTAAATGTGAAAAAGAAAACAACTGACAGCGATATTTCAGTGTGTTATTGGTGATGATTATATCTTTGGTGTATTTCAAAGATAGAATTGATGTCAGTTCACGGTAATTTGGTGTGCTGTAAACATCCAATTGAGCTAAGTTCGTGGTTTATTTCCGTGAAAAAAATGCCACCAGTGAGGCGTTGAACTATCAGTCAGAGTACGCCCAATGCAGACCAACTGCATGATTGTCTATTCAATGAGAGTGTTCTATTTGAACGTTTGACGTTCAGATACGATCCAACAGTCGATTACGCTGCGAATGTATTGGTCGTCTTCTGAAAAATGAACAATGCTTGTCAACACTGCACTGTTTTAAGGTTTCGACACGAAGCGTCACAGATATGTTGTGCTAGCGGAAACGTCAAATTACCACAACTGACACCGCCATCAGAACCACTACACTGTTTGCTTTCTGGCTAAGAACGTCGATCGAAGAGGCAAAAGGAGATTAGGACATGTATCCCATTCCCATACAAGTTTATCAATTTCGAAGCATTGCTAGATTCAATAGCACTTTTAAAATTTTATACGAAAACATTAATCACCATTAATACCGCAGGTAAGTAGGAATGATTAAGAGGACAAATGTAAGGATACAGTAGCATATTTCACTAGGGGAAAGACAGATACCGCCTACAGGAAAATTGAAGATTTCTTCAGGTAAAACAAAAGCAACTGTATGAATATGAAGAGCTGAGATGGTCTCAGACTTAAAAAAAAGTAGTAATTTCAATTACAAAGAAAACAGTTGCCGGTAGGTGTGGAAATTACCGAGCTATCAGTTTTATAAATCGTGGCTGCAAAATAATGATACGAATTCCTTACACGAGAATGGAAGAAATGGTTGAACCCGATCTAGGAGAAGATCAGTTTGGATTCCGGAGAAATGTAGGAACATGTGAGGCAATACTGACCCTACGCCTTATCTCAGAGGATAGGTTAAGTAAAGACAAACCTACATTTATAGCATTTTTACACTTGGAGGTTAAGGAAAGACAAACCTACGTTTGTAACATTTGTACACTTGGAGAAAGCTTTTGACAATGTTTACTGGCAGCGGGGATAAAATACAGGGAGCGAAACGCTATTTACAACTTGTACAGGAGCCAGACGGCAGTGGTAAGACTTGAGGGACATGAAAGAGAGGCAGTTGTTATTCAATAAATACACTGAACAAGCAGTAAAGGTACAAATGGTTCAAATGGATCTAAGCACTATGGGACTTAACATCTGAGATCATCAGTCCCCTAGAACTTAGAACTACTTAAACCTAACTAACCTAAGGACATCACACACATCCATGCCCGAGGCAGGATTCGAACCTGCGACCGTAGCTGTCACGCGGTTCCAAACTGACGCGCTTAGAACCGCACGGCCACACCGGCCGGCTTTGTCGTTAGCTACGGAACCACCACTGTACCCAGGCATGCACCTCTTCGTCCCAAGCAATTCGATAGGCACGAATGAGTTTCTGCAGGGCTCCAGAAATATTGAAATCCCAAGGGGAGAGATCGGGACTGTATGTTTGATATTTAAGGGTTTCCCAACGAAATCTAATATATCAGAACAAGGACACCCGCTTAAGATGCCTTGTTGAAAATGCGAAACGCGCGTGGATGCAAAAGTAAATGAAAAACAAATAAATAATGTTCAGCAGGCAAAACGCGCTTTTCGTGTCAACTACTGCAATTTACTACACAGTGTTTTTGTTTGTTATTGATCTAGATAAAAAGCATCTCAATCGAAAAATGCAACAGTAGACTAGAAACAATAGACACACCGACTACAAGAGTCATGAGTTGTGGGTTTGAGATTCTAGTGATGGCGGCACACTTTTTGTAAAAGTAAACCAGTCCCAAACCTCAACACTAGATATTTTGTAGTCTTTAGCGGCTGTTAACTTATCAGAAACGAGAAAGATTTGTATCATCAGGTCTCAGAAAGTAGACGCAGAGGAGGACCCTTGTGGGCATCGCTTTTGGGTTTCCCGCAGGCCACCCTAACACTCTCAGCCCGTAGGAACCACGGGAGTTTTGACAGAATGAAGCAGGTACGCGTATCTTTGTCACAGGCATGAATGTTGAAGGCCACCAAAGCATACTGAAGGCATCTGCGGTGCCGATCATAATTTCCGTTGCATATTTCTGAAGGATTTAGTCTCTCATGACAGTAATGTATAATAATATTCGATATTGTGTTTTTATTATTTAATATAGAGGATGTTTCACAATTTATATTACAGGATTCTAGGTGTTTGTATGGCAGATGAAGTTCTGCTAAGGAAACCATGTTCAGGAATGTACTGTTTTAATCCACACTGAGTGTCAAGATCGGATCACTTTCAAATTTCCTGTTTCACAGCACGGAGACAGCGAAGACAATGACCTCTGACCCGTCTGTCATTGCATTGACAATGTTTCGAGCAGTCTTCGTCAGGTTCTCTTCTACCAGACGAAGCCGTCCTCTTAAAAGTGGGAAGAGCAGCGTTTATGTGCCACCCGAAAGCAACCTCCCCGGTTACGACCGTACCAGTTTCTCGCAGCCGTTGTAGTCGGACGATAATAGTACGTGATGTCATAGTTACAACTGGGACTGAAGACGACGCCCTTTTCTCAATTTGGGTGCTTACCGCGAAGCGCGAGATTTGAAAGAAATCCAAACTTCATCCTTGCTTTATACCAAAAGAAAAGTTTACCTGCCATGGGTTTTTTACCTAAACTTCATCTTCTACGTCCCCTCTACAGCATATATAATCTTGTAATAGGAACTGTGAAATACATCGTATGCGTATGCGAGAAATATAACATTATTCACACTCAAAATACTCCGGAACGAAGAAGAAGCCTTTTACATGACGGGAACATCTTTAAGAGGGAGACTGCATCAACAGTGTGTCAGACGTTTCGCTCGTTATATTCTGTGCGTATGAAGCAGAAAAACAATAAGCCCCCAACTCTCTTCTGCCTGTAGTTTAACCATTCACTGGCGTATAAAAAGAGATGCTTTCGAACAAAGTTACACGCATCTCCTCAACACATCGATAAAGTAATCGATATTACTAAGCAGAAAAAAAAGTAATACCTTTATTACTCTAACAAGAAGCCAAATAGTTCCCTGCGGATATTGTTAAGATTCCTGTAGCCGTTATAAGACCCTAGAATAAATCCAAGCGCAGGTGTCGAAACGTGGAATTTTTTTAAGAAGTCTAAATGGAACGGCTCAGATTATTCACTCAGAAGGCTTGCAGATGGGTGTGTAAGCCTATAGATTACACAATATTGGGTAATTTAGATTTTCCGTCAGGTGCCACTGCGGAGTATATGTTCTACAAAATGGGTACTAACCTACCTTGACTGCTGTGAAAACTGTCACATACTATGGATGGGAGCACGAAAGCGTAACAAGGACATAATTCAAATCAAAATCACGAGTAACACCATTAAAACAGGCAGAGGACGGCGGCCGTCCTGTGTACTCGTATCTAGCAGAGGCTTGCTGCTTTTAATGTGGACGGCGCACCACCAGATAATCGTGTTCTGCAACATAAACGGTAGCGGTCCCCTGAAAACGTCGTTAAGGGCAGTTGAGGATGAAAGGGATGGAAATGAACAGCTAAACGTTCGTTTGTGGTAAAGGAGAGTGCAGCTGGAATCTCGCAACACGCGCGTGCGCTCGCGTACTCACACACACACACACACACACACACACACGCACGCACGCACGCACGCACACACATACAGTATTGACCTTTGATAGCCACATGCGGGACACAAATAGTATCTTCTCACTTTCTTCGTTGGGAAATCAGAAATAACAGATAATTCCAGGCTAACTTCTCTAATCATTAAGGCCAATACTGGCGCATTATTTGAAAAGGGCTTCCTAATATTTCACCAGCGGCGACAGTATTCATTTCAGTTAACCTCGATGACCTTCACATCCTTCGTATCGTCGTCAACTAAGAGTGTACCCAGATTGACCTTATTACAGCCTTCCTCAGGGCACATGAAACACAACCAACAAAAATCGTCGTATTCAAACTTTGTCGTCGCACAGAAACTACACAGAGTAGTTTTTTTTCACTTCATTTTCATCCTGCTAACCACCACACTACAGAGATTGGCGGAAAGTACCTTGTGTAACACTGAGACTCCCTCCCTCCCCCCTCCCCCCCTCACCACGACGCTTTTCTCACGTTTCTTAATAAAATATTTGCATAAACTGCTGATTGAAACTGAATGTAAGTGTCACTTTGCTAGTCCTTATCCTTACAACACTGACCTACTGAATTTGCCCTGACAAACAGAACTCAAACTTTTCCTATTCACTAATTACTCACAATGTTCAAGGATAACGCGACCTGACTTCAGATAATTAATACAAAAGAATGGCCCTGACTAAAAAGGAATCTTAACAATAACCTATACATTTCATTAAGCATTTACCTCACAAAAATCTTCGTTACTCGAACTACTGCAATGCAGTGAGCGTTAATACTGCCAGCTAAATAAAGGATTCTAACTGCTAAAGCCACTTGCTACTAACAGGCATGTGGTTAGTAAAGGAAAGATTTTGTTGCAAACCAAATAATGTATTTTTTACCTTAATAATGTGACATCCAATTCAAACACAAATATAAATCGTCATTGACATCTAGCAAAACGGAATATAATCATGAATAATATTCAATCTTCAAGTCGAACATGTACAGATCGTTAGCCTACGCTAACATCTACCCTCCATCAATGCTGACTTCTCACATCTAACATCCATCACTGCTGGCTGTTCACATCCAACTGCCCAACAGTACTTCCATCACTGCTGGCAACTAACTTCCAACTGACCAACAAAAAAATGGTTCAAATGGCTCTGAGCCCTATGGGACTTAACATCTAAGGTCATCAGTCCCCTAGAACTTAGAACTACTTAAACCTAACAAACCTAAGGACATCACACACATCCATGCCCGAGGCAGGATTCGAGCCTGCGACCGTAGCGGTCACGCGGTTCCAGACTGTAGCGCCTTTAACCGCTTGGCCACACCGGCCGGCAACTGTCCAACAGTACTGGCGATTAACTTGCAACAAGAAGTCCGACCAGCCACAGAGTCTCTTACAAATAAAGCGCAGTCAGAGATCCAATGCAAATCGCTACACGGAGCTGCCAACACAGAAGCAGCCCATTTACAATAAGAATCCGTGTATGCTCGAATTTTTATTTCTGATCTTTTAGCGAGATGTACGTGTTTGTTGACTTTTGTAGTGAAGTACGCTCACGAAAATTTAACAGTAAACTTCGTGGGGATCACAGCGCCTCTATTGGAACGTCTGCCACTGCAGATGGATGAACATCTCCCTTACGCTTTGGCGCTTGTTAAACGATCCTCCGAGGAAATGAGTTATTCTTCTTTCCATTTTCTCTATTTCATTTCTGGCGCGGGTCTCAGACGAACGAGTAATACTCAAGTACCGGTGGGCATTGTAAGCTGGCCTTCGCAGCTACACTACACTTCCTCATAATTCTGCCAATGAGAAGACTATGTCTACTGACAACCTGTTATGTTGTCGTTCCTTTTAATTCCCTCCGTGCGCATAGTCCCCGATATGTAACGGATGTTACTAGTTGTTCGGCAATCGTGTAGTAATATAGCTATGGGTCTTACCGTGTATTTACGCCCAGCCACAAAACCCCTCATGAAACTTCCAGCGTTATTCACTAGCCATTTATTACACGTCATCAGACGGTGTCCAATTCGGCCTTAATATCGCACGAGGTAACGCAATGGCTAAGACAGTGGACGGGCATTCGGGATGGCGGTGCCACAAAACGCCTAAGGCGAATGCCGAGAAGGTTGCTTTGAAAAATCCATAGCAAGTTTTTCTCCTACGTAGACATGAGGTCTAATGGCTCACACAAATGATCTAGGTGATAATCTGAGCTGCCCCCTTAGAATGTTTGCAGATGACGGTGTAATTTACCGTCTAGTAAAATCATCAGACGATCAATTCCAATTACAAAATGATACAGAGAGAATTTCTGTATGGTGCGAAAAGTGGCAATTGCCACTAAAAATAGAAGAGTGCGAGGGCATCCACATGGGCAGTAAAAGGAATCCGATAGATTTCGGGTATACGACAAATCGCACAAATCTAAGGGCTGCCAATTCGACTAAATACCTAGGAATTACAATTTCGAGCAACTTAAATCGGAAACACCACATAGATAATATTGTGGGGAAGGCGAAACAAAGACAGCGCTTTGTTGGCAGAACACTCAGAAGATGCGACAAACCTACTAAAGAGACAGCATACATTACACTTGTCCGTCCTCTGATGGAATATCGCTGCTCGGTATGGGATCCTTACCAGGTAGGATTGACGCAGGACATCGAAAAAATGCAAAGAAGGGCAGCCCGTTCCGTGTTATCGCGCAATAAGGATAAGAGTGTCAGTGATATGATACGCGAGTTGGGGTGGCAGCCACTGAAACAAAGGCGGTTTTCTTTGCGGCGAGATCTATTCACGAAATTTCAATCACCAAATTTCTCTTCTGAATACGAAAATATTTTGTTGACACCCACCTACGTAGGGAGAAATGATCATCATAATAAAATAATAGAAATCAGAGCTCGAACTGAAAGGTTTCCTTTTCCCGACGCGCTATTCGAGAGTGGAATGGTAGAGAAGTAGTATGAAAATGGTTCGATGAACGCTATGCCAGGCACTTAAGTGGGAATTTCAGTGTAACCATGTAGATGTAGATGTAGATGTAGAGGTAATGATCTCGTCGATGACGGGATGACAAGCCATAATGTTCCTTCTTTGTCTCTTCCGTCTGCTAAATTTCTAAGACGCTTTTCTCGGTTAACCTTGTTATTCGCTAATAATGAAGATATGACTGCACAGACTACATTCGCAGTGTATATACACTGAAGAGCCAAAATATTATTAAGACTGCCTCCCGCGAGATTGAACGCCGCCTGCGGCCGCTGCAGACATGTGATGCGATAACAGAAGTACACGGTCCAATCTCATTAATATGTCCACCGCCTATATTCGATGCCAGCATGCAATAACCCTCGCAGACGGCAGGTAGCAAACTAAAGGCGGAGGGTACGTAAAGCGTGTCGAAGCGGACACGGGAAAACAGCCTCGTCGTTGTCGTGATGCGGAAAGGGAGCGATTTAGTTAATGTCCGAAAGGGCTTTTGGGCCAAGGGTGCAAGCATCCCGGAAACGGCTAAGTTTAGAAACTGTTCTCGTGGTGCTGTGGTCGAAGTACACCGTGCATGGCAAAATGGCGCTTTCCGAAAACTGCGCCGAGGTAAGTGGTGCACCGCAGGCCACAGGTGACAGGGGTGAAGGACAGCTGCGGATGTGTTCGGGCGAACTGAATGTGCAATTGTTGAGAAATTGACTGCTCAGAGACTAATGACCTCAGCAGTTGAGTCCCATAGTGCTCAGAGCCATTTTGACTGCTCAGATGAACCAAGGGGCTACTAACCAGTGTCTCTTGAACGACCGTTCAGTGCAAGTTGCTGCCTACGGCCCCCGCACCAGGCGCCTGGTTCATGCAACCAAGCAGATTAGCGTTCGTCAGCGACGAAGGTTGAAATTTGCACACAAATGCCGCAGCTGGACATCCACTGAGTGGCGACAGATAGTCCTTGTCAGATAAGTTACGCTTTATGCTCGATCGGACAGATGTCCGTTGACATGTACGGCCATCGTCAGAAGGGTCTAGACTGGAGGAGGCGGTGTTATGATTAATAGAATTGGATTAGGTAGGAAGAAACTGGAAGTGGTAAGCGACAATGGCCGAGTTGGAGTGCAGACGCAATAGTAAGGAAAGTGTTTTTGACAAACATAAATTTGTTAGCATCGAATACGAATTTATGTGCTTGGAAGTCATTTATGACGGTATTATTATGGAGAGTAGCCTTGTACGAAAATGCAAGTCAGACAAGAAGAGAACACAAGTTTACTGGATATGGTGCTTTACAAGAGAGCCGCGCGGGACCAGCCGAGCGGTATAAGGCGCTACTGTCATGAACAGTGCGGCTGGTCCCTCGGGCATGGGTGTGTGTGTGTGTTTGTCCTTACGATAGTTTAGGTTAAGTAGTGTGTAAGCTTAGGGACTGATGACCTTAGCAGTTAAGTCCAATAAGATTTCACACACATTAGAACTTTTTTTTCTTTTGCTTTACAAGAATGTTCAAAATTGGATGTTTAGACCCAATAACTTAAGAGGAGGTACTGAATCTTATTGTAGAAAAATGAAATTTGCTACACAACGGGAGGCAAAGAGGGGATGAGACGCAAGCTGTGACATCTATAGGTCTCCAGTTAAGTAATGGAAGGGAGTGTGGGGGGTAAAGATTTTAGAGGGAGACCAAAGAATCAGTACAGTAAGAAAATTCTAATAGATGTAAGTTGCAGCGATTACGCATAGGAGAAGAGGTTTGATCTGGTTAGAATAGCGTGGAGAGTGCATCAAACTGATCTGCGGACCAAAGACACCAGTTACATAAAATAAAAAAGGATTAGTGGAAGTATAGCTAAGTATTTTCGCAGTCAACGTGTCCGGCTGACGCAAGTGTGTACAAGCGAATATTGCAGCTTCCAGCGGCTCGGCTAGTCTGTAACACACGGAACTCATCAGCCTAAAAGCTTACAGCAGAACCCAGACAACACAGAAAATGTCAAAATGTGCACGTCACTCGCCACGTCGGCAACTAAAAATAGAGGCCAGGGCACTACTCAGATTAACAGCAGTTCCGTGTCAGAACACAATATTCTGTCTGTTAAGCGGAGCCGGAGGTGCCTATGCTGCCCATGTTAAAATCACTAAGTTTGAGGAACATTTATGAATAAACTACCAAATAGAAAAAATTTAATTTTTTTACATATAGAGTGGTTTAGTATTGCAGTTATGACAGAGGGATTTTGGAGTATCTTTTCTAGTTTCCTTCCAATTATTTTTTTAATTAATGACTAAAATTTTCTTACAAATAATTGCTTTATAATTAAACTGAAATGAAACTACTGAACATATTGCCAAATGGCTGTGTTACAATGTAAGTTTGACCACTAGGAGTGCTGTATAAAAATTTCATCTCTCTAGCTTGAGTGGATTTTGAGAAAATGTTCCTTATATTCGAAAAATTCTAATTTATGGGAAATGGCTATCAAAGTTTCTCAATACATTCCTGCACTATAGGATGGATTATCAAGGTCTTCTCCTTCATCCTCCAAAAGCTTCCTCTTCTGTCTTCTTTTCTGGCCTGTTGTTCCATCATACTTCATATGCCTTTCTCTTCTTTCTGCTCCTCTTATCCTTTCTCTGTCAATATTTCTTAGTGCTCGTACAGTGTTCACCTCAGCTGTAAATCCTAATGCCTTCAGAACTTCACACTTCACACTGTTCCCTTGGTTGTAGGTTGCTATTGCATCATAAGTGCCAAAGTGCAGTGTTTGTATGCTTACAAACACCCTTTTTGGAATCACTTTTCAAATCAAATTGTTTACGCTCTCATTAGGATTCTGCGTCTTTCCGTGTAGACATTTGTGTAACAATTCTGGCTGTGCTAAGTCATGAAAAATATCATCACTGTCACTAACATAATCACGAAATCTGTCACTTCCACCAGTCAGCTTCTTGCTAGAAGATGTCACAGGGCTATGGCCGGTCATGTGTTGCTTAGCAGAAAAACGCACTGTTTCAGTAATTGTAGTATCGCAACTTGGTATTAGTGTTAATTTTCTTTTCCCTATGTTCTTCCTCTTCTTATATACACGGTTACTAAAAAGTGGCATCGTAACCAGAACAACGCTTTACACAAGAAGTATAATACTACCAACAACAGGCGCAACACTGAACTAATTCGAAACGGTAAACAGCAAAGAGACGATGTTCCGCGCTCTTAGCGCTTCATTTGTCACAGAAAACAATGTAGCCAACCCTTGCACACTCACTGTATGCGTAACATAAGGCGCTGTATGCGTAACAGGCCGAGAAAATCCCAAGCAGTTCGCCAGGAAGTCACGAGAGGGTGTTAGATGCATTCAGCGCCCGCCCATTTCCTCTGCAGGCGTGGGGAAAAATGGTAATAACTCCACTTCCAGGGCGAGTAGAACAATAATTCAAAGTTTACATTAAAGAGGAATGTTCCAATTAATTTGCGGTAGAAAGAAAATCGTAATTTTTTGGATCTGACCACCTCCGGGTCCCCCTAAGACGCAGTAAATGCTGCATGTATGTGGGTTGCCCTCAGAGGTAAAATCCTACGGGTCAGAGAAGAACGCCGTGTCTGGAAACTGTTCACCTCGATCCTTATAATGAAAGAAAAAAAAGGTGATCTTTGTAATACTGCATGAGTGAGTAAGAAGGACTTATGCTTTGAACTAATTTCAATAAATTTAATTTGTTCTGCATTCACAAAAAATGCAGTCAAGGACGTACTGTTAAGTTATATGTTAAAAAACGACGAAATTCCTCCAGCTGTATTACGGTGTTGGTTTTATTGGCAACTAGTTTCGATGTTGTTACATAATCATCTTCAGGCCCATACTTGTTGACAACAACCGTATGTGTCTAACACTAGTAGCCAGTGGTGAGATAGGCGTGTTCCATGCGGAAGGAAGGTAGTAACTGACACGAAGTTCATATTAGTTACTACCTGCCTTCCTCATGGAACACACCTCATTACTATTGTTAGACACATACGGATGCTGTCAACAAGTATGGGCCGGAAGATGATGATGAAGTTCATATCAGTTACTACCTGCCTTCCGCATGGAACACGCCTATCTCGCCACTGACTACTAGTGTTAGACACATATGGTTGCTGTCAACAAGTATGGGCCAGAAGATGATGATGTAACAGCATCGAAACTAGTTGCCAATAAAACCAACACCTTAATACAGCTGGAGGAATTTCGTCATTTTTTAACATATATTGTACTAGCTGACGTCCCAAGTCGTCCGTTTCAGTTATGGATATACGAAGATTACTGTGAAGTTCGTCACCTGAATTTATCTTCAAGGACACCAGAGTTTCGTAAAATGTAGCTTTTGTCTAAATGATGCTATGAGGAACGAAAATGCAGGATTCACTGAATTATTCAATTGGATTGGACTGATTTTGGGGAAGAGACCAAACACCGAGGTCATCGTTTTCATTGAATTAGGGAAGGATGGGGAAGGAAGTCGGCCGTGCCCTGTGAAAGGAACCGTCCCGGCTTTTGCCTGAGGCGATTTAGGAAAATCACAGTAAATCTAAATCAGGATGGCCGGACGCGGGATTGAACCGTCGTCCTCCCGAACGCGAGTCCAGTGTGTTAAGCACTGCGCCACCTCGGTCGGTAAATAATTCGAATCTAGTGATATAAAACTGTATTCACTCACTGATTGTTCCAGTAGCAGAAGCTATAGACCTCAGACTGATATGATTTGTACTTACGCCTCGTTCGCCATTCACTTAAATTTGCATAAATGTGTTTTTTTCATTGGAATCAAAAGCAAAAACCAGTGAAGATGAAGTAATGCCTTTATGGCACGAGACAAATGTAATGATGTCACGGGTCCTTGAGAGTTGGAACAGCTGTCTTTATCCACCACCTGCCTCGTGATGACTGGGTGTTGTGTGCTGTCCTTAGGTTAGTTAGGTTTAAGTTGTTCTAATTTCTAGGGGACTGATGACCATTGATGTCAAGTCCCACAGTGCTCAGAGCCATTTGAACCATTTATCCACCACCTATTGTCGACAAGCAGACTTTCTGCACGACTGCACGACTGTAACGACGAAAATTGCAAATAGAGTTTTCAAAAAAATCAATTTGTATTTGAGAAACAAAAATTAAAAAATTTTTTGTAACTGTCCTTAAAGACACACTGAAAGATCCTAGATAGTTTTTGAAATGTTTGCGTGTTATACAGTCCCGATGAAAAGTCGACGTCGCACTATAGCACTTTAAAAGTCAGACGTGCAGTTAGAAAAGAACTAAGCTTATAATACGACTGGCTGTTCCGGCTGTGGTGTATTTCCGTGCCTTTCCGGTCTCCTACCTCCTACAGAGATTGCACAAAGATACGAAACATCGGAAACACAACACATTACCACGCCTAATACGGTGCAGGAAGCCCGTTGGCTTTCAAAGCAACTTCCAGTCGTCTCGTAATGGATAAATAGACGTCTTTTATGGTTTTCAGGGGAATCTTGTAACATTCTTCTTGCAAGATAGTTGTAAGTTCAGGTAAAGATGACAGAGGTCGATAGTGATCACATACCCTTCTCTCCAAAGATGACCACAAAGGCTCAAAAATATTGAGATCTAGTGTAACTGATGGCTAACAGAAATGCTACAATTAATGCTCGCGCTCAGAAAACCAATCCTAGACGGTATGAGCTGTGTGAAGAAGGATCCTGTCGCCTTGGAACACAGCACAACCATTAATGGAAAAAATGTTTTGCCATGGGGTGGATGTGATCAGCCAAATACATCACATAATCCCTGGCAGTAGTTGTTACGTCTGCCACAGACGCCCCCTGCCAGGCAGACTACACTCAAGACACCCCTGTGCACCATATAACATACACAAGACTCGCAGGCGCAACCAAGAGGAAAACAATTCTTCAAAACAAACAGAACTTGCTAGAGACTAATGCGAACCTTTTTCTGCAGAGGTCGCCTCACACATACAGGGAAAGGTGGAGTACTCCGCCGGCTTTATAAGGCCAGCGCAGTAGCAGTATAGCCAGTTCCTCGCCGAGTTAGGTCCAGCTCCGACGGACCTCACCGACGCTCTTGGTGAACGGTCGTCTACAAGTTATTTGTTTTTGTGTAGGATTGTTCGAGAAGTGTAGTTCAGTTTCAATAAACGACCTTATACTGAGTGTTCTACAATACTGAGTATTTTTCAGTAGTAACTCGACCTTGCAGTGTACCCATGGGGCCCATGAACACAGCGAAATGGCTGCCCAAATCATCGCTGAAATCCGCCTTGTTTCAATCTTGGGATGTACAGTCGGCTGGAGGTTGGGAGTACTGTGAAACAAGACTCAGCCTACCAAATGACTTTCTTCCTTTGCCCTTTAATAGAGATTGTATGGCAATGGCACAATGCTTCTCTGTTAAAGGCATTTTAATCACTCGTGTGTAGTTTTGGAATTGCGGATGTACAGATGTGTGTGAAGTGCTATGGGACCAAACTGCTGAGGTTATCGGTCCCTAAGCTTACACACTACTTAATCTAACTTAAAGTAACTTACGCTAAGGACGACACACACACCCATGCCTGAGGGAGGACTCGAACCTCCGACGGGGTAGCTGTGCGAACGGTGACAAGGCCTCCTAGACCACACGGCTACCCCACGTGGCTTGGAATTGCAGCTCGCCCTACAACTCCCTGCTTGTGGAGCAGCCTTCATGTTGTTCTGCTACTAATGGGGTTCGCGACTACGGCTTTCAGTTCTGCAGTGACTTTTGCAGCTGTCGTCCTCACATTTTTCGTCGTAGTCCTCTACCATGACCGTCCGCGACGATCATTCACACACGCTTTCGTTTGCGTTGAGGCTAACTGGATGATGGTTTTCGGATTTACCTCTGTTCGGTTTAAATCTTCGACACGGTGCCCCTTGAAACACCATAGAATGGGGCTACCCTGGTTACGGACGCACTTAGGTGTTGTTGTTGTGGTCTTCAGTCCACAGACTGGTTTGATGCAGCTCTCCATGCTACTCTATCTTGTGCAAGTTGCTTCATCTCCCAGTACCTAATGCAACCTACATCCTTCTGAACCTGCTTAGTGTATTCATCCCTTGGTCTCCCTCTACGATTTTTCCCTCCACGATGCCCTACAATACTAAATTGGTGATCTCTTGATGCCTTAGAACATGTCCTGCCAACCGATACCTTCTTCTAGTCAAGGTTGTGCCACAAACTTCTCTTCTCCCCAATTCTATTCAATATCTCCTCATTAGTTATGATATCTACTCATCTAATCTTCAGAATTATTTTTAGCACCACATTTCGAACGGTGCGAGCACCAAAAATTTGCCCTCGTTGGAATTCACTCAGCTCCGACATAGTCCACTCACAGCTACACAGAACACTGCGCTAGCAACTGATACCTGCAGATTGTTGATGGCATTGCACAGACGCCGTTAGTAGTCTGATGCAACAGCGCCACCCGCAGGCTTGCCTAGCATCTGCATTTATGTTGAAGCACGTGTCCCTCACGTGTTTCCGCATTTCTTTCCAACCGCTGTATAATAAAGCACTTACACCACTGTTTGTTAAAATTGCAACAGCCCCGATTACTGGCCTAGCTCAATCCAAAATAGGGGAATGTGTAGAGAGATGACATGCACATACGCATAGCTGTTCTCTTTCATGGTGTAACAACAGGTGAACGTTAAGCCACACCTAGCTGGTGCAAAGCTGTCAAACAAAATGGAAACGCAAAACGTCCGGGCAGACCTAGACTTCTAATTCTTTTTCTTTTCTTCTTTTCTTTTAGGTACAGGTAAGGGGCAGAATGGGCAGGAGTCGCAGTTGCAGGCTTGGCCTCGATATCCCTGTCTGCTGACAGGATAAAGGAGAGGGAGCCGGATCAACTCGGGACCTTTGCCTTCCGCGAGAAAGTGATCGACTAAGCTACTCAAACACGGCTCATGACCCGCCCTCACAGCTTTACTTGTAAACTCCACAGAAGCTCTCCTGAGACGAGGTGCTGGCGGAGGTAAAGCTGTAAGGAGGGGTTATGAGTCGCGCTTGGCTAGCTCAGCCGGTAGAGCACTTGCCTCCGAAAGGCAAAGGTACACACTCCACTACAGAGTCAAAAGCTCGTTTTGGAAACATACCTCAGGCTGTGGCTAAGCCATGTCTCCGCAGTACCTTTTCTTCCGGAAATGCTCATCTTGCAGGTTTCGCACTGGACTCGCATTCGGGAGGACGTCGGTTCAGATATGCGTCCGCCCATCCAGATTTAGGTTGCCCGCGATTTCCCTAAATCGCTTCAGGCAATTGCCAGGATGGATCTTTACATATACATCTACATCCATACTTCGCAAGCCACCTGACGGGGTGTGGTGGAGGGTACCTTGAGTACCTCTATCGGTTCTCCTTTCTATTCCAGTCTCGTATTGTTCGTGGGAAGAAGGATTGTCGGTATGCCTCCCTGTGGGCTCTAATCTCTCTGATTTTATCCTCATGGTCTCTTCGCGAGATATACGTAGGAGGGAGCAATATACTGCTTGACTTCTCGGTGAAGGTATGTTCTCGAAACTTCAACAAAAGCCCGTATCGAGCTACTGAGCGTCTCTCCTGCAGAGTCTTCCACTGGAGTTTATCATCTCCGTAACGCTTTCGCGGGTACTAAATGATCCTGTAACGAAGCGCGCTGCTCTCCGTTGGATCTTCTCTATCCCTTGCATCAACCCTATCTGGTACGGATCCCACACTGCTGAGCAGTATTCAAGCAGTGGGCGAACAAGCGTACTTTAACCTACTTCCTTTGTTTTCGGATTGCATTTCCTTAGGATTCTTCCAATGAATCTCAGTCTGGCATCTGCTTCACCGACGATCAACTTTATACGATCATTTCATTTTAAATCACTCCTAATGCGTACTCCCAGATAATTTATGGAATTAACTGCTTCCAGTTGCTGACCTGCTATTTTGTAGCTAAATGATAAAGGATCTTTCTTTCTATGTATTCGCAGCACATTATACGTGTCTACATTGAGATTCAATTGCCATTCCCTGCACCATGCGTAATTCGCTGCAGATCCTCCTGCATTTCAGAACAATTTTCCGTTGTTACAACCTCTCTATATACCACAGCATCATCCGCAAAAAGCCTCAGTGAACTTTCGATGTCATCCACAAGGTCATTTATGTATATTGTGAATAGCAACGGTCCTACGACTGTCCCCTGCGGCACACCTGAAATCACTCTTACTTCGGAAGACTTCTCTCCATTGCTAATGACATGCTGCGTTCTTTAAAAGGTCATGGCAGACATCCTTCCCCATCCTTCGCTAATTCGATGGAACAGATGACCTCGATGTTTGGCCCACACCCCCGAACTAACCAACCAACATTGCAACTTTCACAGGAAAGCTTCTGTGAAATCTGGAAGGGAGGAGACGAGGGACTGCCGGAAGAAAAGCTGTGATGAAGGGTAGTGAGTTGTGTTTGGATAGCCCAGTCGAAAGGCAAGCTTGAGTCTCGGTCCGGCACATGGTTTTGATCTGCTGGAGTTTCATATCAGTGCACACTCCGCTGCAGGGTGAAAATTTCAGTCTAAAAATGGAAACTTTCAGGCAAGGTGCCGGTGTGTCTCATCGTTGTCAAAGTTTCTTATCAGCATGTAAAGCTGAAGCATACGAGTTATGTCGAATAGGATAGAATTACTGCTCCTAGTGAACTGGTTTATCATACTGAGCTGCTGCTCCTCATACAAGACAGAGTGATGCATGTGGGTAAGCGCTGGACGGGAGAAGGTAGTACACAGTGACAAGCGGGTACTATACTGCACCAAGAGACCATAGCCCGGGGAGGCCGCTATTTTTCTCCGCAGAGCCGACAGAACAGCTTTGTCAACAGCGGGGGATTACTGCAACGCCTAAAGGCACTGAATTTCAAGATAGATAACTTCTCAACCAGAACCCTTATTTTTTGTAGCAAGCAAACGCTAAAATATTGTCTGAAAACAGTAACAACGTACGTAATCAAATGGGTGTGAAGCTGTAAGTCGACAAATACAACTTGTCGTTAGGACTACAAGCTCAGTCGTATTTCAAAATCGTGTCTTTGTGTAACGCAGATATAAGACAAAATAATAGCACATCATTCACTGACAATATTCTTGCAGAGCGGAAAACTATTAGACGCCAAAACTGAGTCTTTCTGGAATTACTATTTTACCTTCGTATTGCTACGTACGTTCTTGTTGTTCTTAGAAAATATTTTACCTGTTATCTACTACAAAAAATTAAATAACTGAACAACAGTTACCAAATTTTTATTAGAATTACATATTTATATCTGCAATTGACGATTAAATGAACACGCAAGAGACCTCTAACGTAACTAAATGTCAACATGTTCTGTAGTAACTTTCACTGCGTGTCAGTTCAGCTGTGCTCTTGCATCAGTGTTGTACTCTGTGGTCTGTAATATGGGACGGATGCAATTGGCTGAATATTTCGTAAATACTGGATTTAACCTAGGACATGTTGTACATATTGCTTGTAACTTTGACATGCCAATAATTCTTTCATCAACTAAAAAAAATGCCTCTGAGCACTATGGGACTCAACATCTGAGGTCATCAGTCCCCTAGACCTTAGAACTACTTAAACGTAACTAACCTAAGGACAGCACACATATCCATGCCCGGGGCAGGATTTGAACCTGCGACCGAAGCGGTATCGCGGTTCCGGACTGAAGCGCCTAGAACCGCTCGGACACACCGGCCAGCTTTCATCAACTGTCCGGCTATTTAATATATGAATTTCATTTATAGCTCAAATTGGGCACATGTATAACCTATGTTGAGGTATGTGTAATAAGAATTCGCTATCTACATCTACATGGATACTCTGCAAATCACATTCAAGTGCCTGGCAGAGGGTTCATCGAACCACCTTCACAATTCTCTATTATTCCAATCTCGCATAGTGCGCGGAAAGAATGAACACCTATATCTTTCCGTACGAGCTCTGATTTCCCTTATTTTATCGTGACGATCGTTCCTCCCTGTGTAGATCGGTGTCAACAAAATATTTTGGCATTCGGAGGAGAAAGTTGGTGATTGGAATTTGGTGAGAAGATTCCGTCGCAACGAAAAACGCCTTTCTCTTAATGATGTACACTCCAAATCCTGATTCATTTCTGTGACACACTCTCCCATATTTCGCCATAATACAAAACGTGCTTTCTTTGAACTTTTTCCATGTATTCCGTCATTCCTATCTGGTAAGCATCCCACACCACGCAACAGTATTCTAAAAGAGGACGGGCAAGCGTAGTGTAGGCAGTCTCCTTAGTAGGTCTGTTACATCCACTAAGTGTCCTGCCAATAAAACGCAGTCTTTGGTTAGCCTTCCCACCACATTTTCTGTGTGTTCCTTCCAGTTTAAGTTGTTGGTAATTGTAATATCTAGGTATGAAGTTGAATTTACCGCTTTTAGATTAGACTGATTTATCGTGTTACGGAAGTTTAACGCGTTCCGTTTAGCACTCATTTGGATGACCTCACACTTTTCGTTATTTAGGGTCTACTGCCATTTCCGCACCATTCAGATATCTTTTCTAAATCGTTTTGCAGTTTGTTTTGATCTTCTGATGACTTTATTAGTCAATAACCGACAGGGTCATCTGCAAACAACCGAAGACGGCTGCTAAGATTGTCTCCCAAATCGTTTATATAGATAAGGAACAGCAATGGGCCTATAACACTACCTTGGGGAATGCAAGAAATCACTTCTGTTTTACTCGATGACTTTCCGTCAGTTACTGCCAACTGTGGCCACTCTGACAGGAAATAACTAATCCAGTCACATAACTGAGACGATATTCCATAAGCACGCAATTTCAATACGAGCTGCTTTTGTGGTACAGTGTCACAAGCCTTCCGGAAATCCAGAAATACGGAATATATCTGAAATCCCTTGTCAATAGGACTCAATACTTCATGTGAAGTTGTGTTTCACAGGAACGATGTTTTCTAAACCCACCGTTTTCTTCGAGGTAATTCATAATGTTGGACCACAATGTATGTTCTAAAATCCTGCTGCATATCGACGTTAACGATATGGGCCTGTAATTAAGTGGATTACTTGTACTAACTTTCTTGAATATTGGTGTGACCCGTGCCACTTTCCAGTCTTTCGGTACGGATCTTTCGTCGAGCGAACGGTTGTATATGATTGTTATGTATGGAGTTAATGCATCAGCATACTCCGAAAGGAACCTAATTGGTATACAGTCTGGACCAGAAGACTTGCTTTTAGTAAGTGATTTCAGCTGCTTCAATAGTCCGAGGATATTTACTTCTACGTTACTCATCTTGGCAAGCTGTTCTCGATTCGAATTCTGGAACATTTACTTCGTCTTCTTTTATGAAGGCATTTCGGAAGGCTGTGTTTAGTGACTCTGCTTTGGCAACACTGTCTTCGATAGTATCTCTATTGCTATCTCGCAGAGAAGGCATTGATTGAGTCTTGCCGTTAACATATTTCACATGCTACGAGAATCTCTTTGGATTTTCTGCCAGGTTTCGAGGCAAGGTTTCGTTGTGGAAACTGTTACCGGCATCTCGTGTTGAAGTCCGCCCTAAATTCGAGCTTCTGTAAAAGATCGCCAATCTTGGGGATTTTGGGTCTGTTTAAATTTGGCATGTTTGTTTCGTTGTTTCTGCAACAGCGTTCTAAGCCGTTTGTTAATTTATTTGGTATAAATCTCTCAATCGCTGCCGATACTATTTCTTTGAATTTAAGACACATCTGGTCTATACTTATATTATAAATTTGGAATGAGTGAAGAGTGTCTCTCAGGACGGCGCCAAGTGAATTTTTATCTGCTGTTTTGAATAAGTATATTTTTCGCTTATTTTACGAGGATTTGGGGATTACAATATTCAATCTCGCTACGACAACTCTGTGTTCACTAATCCCTGAATCGGTTTTGATGCTCGTTATTAACATAGGATTATTTGCTGCTAAGAGGTCAAGTGTGTTTTCACAACCGTTTACTATTCGCGTGGGCCCATGAACTAACTGTTCGAAATAGTTTTCAGAGAATGCGTTTAGCAAAATTTCGGATGATATTTTATGCGTACCTCCGAAATTAAACGTATATTTCGCCAACATATCGAGGGGAAATTAAAGCCACCACCAACTATTATCGTATGAGTCGGGTACGTGTTTGAAATCAAACTCAAATTTTCTTTGAACCTTTCAGTACTGTATCATCTGAACTGGGAGAACGGTAAAAGGATCCAATTACTATTTTTTTTGCGTTTGCCAACAATGACCTCTGCCCATACTAACTCACAGGAAGTATCCACTTCAATTTCGCGACAAGATAAACTACTTCTGACAGCAACAAACACGCCACCGCCAACCTTGTTTAGCCAATCCTTTCGGAAGACCGTTAGGTTCTTCGCAAAAATTTCGGCTGAGCTTATATCCGGCTTTAGCCAGCTTTCAGTGCTTATAACGATTTGAGCATCAAAATGGCTCTGAGCACTATGGGACTTAACATCTGAGGTCATCAGTCCCCTAGAACTTAGTGCTACTTAAACCTAACTAACCTAAGGACATCACACACATCCATGCCCGAGGCAGGATTCGAACCTGCGACCGTAGCAGTCGCGCGGTTCCGGACTGAAGCGCTTAGAACCGCTCGGCCACCGCAGCCGGCATTTGAGCATCAGTGCTTTCTATTCTCGCTTGGAGCTCTAGTTCTTTCCCAACACAGCTACGACAATTTACAACTGTTATACTAGTGGTTCCTGTATCTACATTCTTCCTGTGTTCAGCCAGCACCCTTTGTGACTGAAGCCCTTCTTGTGTTTTCTCGAGGTCCTCTAACTTCTAAAACCTCCCAGTCCACGCCACACAACCCCTGCTACCCATGTAGCCGCCCCCTGCGTATAGTGGACACCTGACATATTCAGCGGAATCCGAAACCAAACCTCCCTTTGGCGCATGTCGAGGAATCTGCAGCCTACATGGTCGCAGAATCGTCTGCGCCTCTGATTCAGACCCTCCACTCGGCTCTGTACCAGAGGTCCGCAATCGGTCCTGTCGACTATGCTGCAAATGGTCAGCTCTGCGTTCATATTGCAAGCAAGACTGGCAGTCTTTACCACTTCTGTTAGCCGCTCGAGACCAGAGAGAATCTCTTCTGATCCAAAGTGACACACATCATTGGTAACGACGCGAGGCCGGCCGGGTTGGCCGAGCGGTTCTAGGCGCTACAGTCTGGAACCGCGCGACCGCTACGGTCGCAGGTTCGAATCCTGCCTCGGGCATGGATGTGTGTGATGTCCTTAGGTTAATTAGGTTTAAGTAGTTCTAAGTTCCAGGGGACTGATGACCTTAGAAGTTAAGTCCCATAGTGCTCAGAGCCATTTTTTTTTATCGACGAGAGCAACCACCAGCAGATGTATTATGTTCATGACATGCACCCTAGTTTTCATAGCGTAATATGTTTTACACTTTATGTACACTATTCGCAGATCAGATAATGATACCTCTGATTACTAATACCACTCATCGTCAATAAAGGTTTTACAAATACGATCTCGTCTGGGAAGCTCTCTTTTTCAAGCTGAATATTTACGCAGCACCGTATCTATAGACACGTCTGCGTCGACGGCTCGATGCTGTCTGCTGGGAGGTTGATGCCGGTATGCAAAGCTTTGCCTCAGCTTCCTTTTCTAACAAACCAACACCATCTGGAACGGGTACATTAACGCCACAAATGGCATTCTGAGTGACACGACGTTGTGTTTCTGGAAGGGACCGCTCCAACTTGGGCCGCGTACGTGTTACGTATTATCGTGGTGAACGCTGTGGGACGGACTGCGTTGTTGAGCGCTATATCGATTAAACGACAAGTGTGATGATTTTGGAACTCCAGTAGCTATTACATGCAGTCCTGTCTCCTGCGTACTGAGAACAATCTGAACAGCAATTGGTACACCAGGGAAGACTTAGAGCTTGAGGCATTGCCTCTCCTGCAAGCTATCCTACATTCCATATTTCAGCAGGATACGACCTGGTCACATGTGACGAGAAATGTGAAAGACCAATTGAAAGAATGAAGTGTACGAGTTTTTCACTGGACTGCTCGTTCGCCTGACTAGTTGTCCATCAAGCTATGTATGGAACATGGTTCACGTTCATTCTCGTTCTCTTGCATCTACTGTCGATGCTTTCGGAAGTTTCTACAAACCACTTGGCGGAGTGGTTCCCACAAGCACACTCAGGCCCTCTTTGATTCCATGCCACGATATCTAGTAGCTCTGACTGTACCACGTGGAAGCTTTGCACCTTACTAAACTCGGAAAGTCGAAGTGCACGTGCAGTTCTGTAATTCTAGTCATCTGTGTAGTGTCACGTCCCCAATCTGTGAATAAAATTTCATTATAATCATAATACCTGTCGCGGTGTTGTTAGTTTCGCTAGAGAACTCAGTTTATTCTCTCTCTCTATACGGTATTACAGTGATTTCCTGGAAGTTATATATGTATCCTCCATGACATCACGATAACACCGTATAACAATGCGTCCAACGTTGATAATGCCCTCAAACCGTCGAAGAAGGAACCGTAGAGCAGGCAAATTGTGAAGATTTTGACTTCTACATCTCACGCCGTGTTCCTAAGAGTTGCAGACATTTTCTGTCGGATTTAGAACGGGAGATTTAATGGGTCAGCAAAGGCGCCATAGGGACCATGAATGTCCGAGAAATCCAGCAACGTATGTCCTGTGAACAGTGCTGTGCTCGTCTTGATACACGGAAGTATACACAGCATACGAGAAAGTAATGCCTCTGGATTTTCCACGTGAAAACTCTTTAAAGCTTTTTAAATAAAACAAACATTATTAATATATTACGTCTTTAATCTTGATGTTTACATATTTATTCCTCAACTTTGTCATCCTGGTGGCGAATAAATTGATCCGAACTGGAGAGCACTTTGTTAATACCGTCACTCAAGGACGTAGCCTAGACACGACATAGCAGCTACGTAGTGAAAGTGAAAGATATTTTATTTTCAATCATACGATCAAACTGGATTGTGTAATGTCGAAAGTCAACACAACCGTCGATAGATTTAAATCATCGATCCATAGATAGTACAATGAGCTATCGCCCTTCCATACGTTGGCCAAGAGCAACTACTACATATTGTTGGTCTTACTTGAGCTGATTTGTTGTTTTGTAAATCAGTTCAGTTCGTACTTGCATTTGAATTCAATTTAAGTGCTATTGTTAATGCTTTTGTTCTTTGCGCTGTTGCGATAGTGTCTAACTACAACAAAGAAAAGGAAAACAATTTTTATTTATTCACTGTCATTATGGTAAGTCAAAAATTTGTAGGCGCTACTACAATAGCCCAATTCTCTATCGATAACAGATATAGAGACTGGTTGAACTTCGAGTTTGCAATATCTCAATATTTCACAAAGTAGCGGAGCGGTAAGCATATCTGGAAATAACATACACTAAAATCGCCCAAGAATCGCCTTTGATCAACAAAAATACCGCCCAAAAAATGATTGTTGAATTTTTTCGAAAACATCGCTCAAAATTCTATCATTATGTAGTCCAAATGGCAAAATATAACCTTGCCTGGCCATCTGGGTGGTACTCAAATACGAAAACCATTTCCGATACGGAATAACGGGAAGGTGTTTATAGAGAGCAGAAGGGGTATGAAATGACAGTACATACTATACTTTATTTCTAAAAGATTTTTCAGTGGATTTCTTAAATTCATCCGAACCGTCTGCCCTCACCCCCCCCCCCTCCCCTTTCGTAACACTACAATAACTGAAGCGTTTTCAGATAGTTTATGATCATCTTCGACCTGTAATGTTTTTAAGTTTTAGAAACGATCATACAAAAAATAATGTTTTTTACTTCTATAACAGTACTCATTTTAATTTGGGGAAAAGTTATTTATTTTTTGGGCAGACAGTTTTTAATTTTAATGTTGGTTTGCGTAAGATATCGACAATACGCATAGTTCAGCGCTATTTACATTGGAATGCAACTAACGATCCTGATTTTGTATTATGTAACAGCGCATAAAGATGACTCACTTGTGGAACGGCGATACATCATGTCTACGAGTTGCACTGTGAGATATATGTTCTACTGTGAAATGTCTTATTGGCAATATCCTTGTAACAGTGCGTCCAACTGTCACAAGTCTAGAATTTCTATGAAGGTCACCCGAAAGAAAATTATGTACACGCAACTAAAAAACAAATTTATTTTTAGTATTTCGGACGTCCCAGCCTCTCTTCCTCCCCCCCTCCCCTCTCCCTTCCCCCCGTCCTTTGACATACTGGCTACGTCCTTGCGTCACTGTAGCATGTTCGAGTTTGTTGACGGAGCCAGAATTTCACCTCTGCTTTCATCGGTTCATCACTATCAAAGTGGAGTCCTCGTGGGTGTTTTTTAATTCCTGGAAACAGATGAGAGTCGAATGAGGCCAAGTCGGCACAGTACTGAGGATGATCGATGACAGTGATCCCGAGGCATGGCATCGGATTGCTGCAGACGTCGCAGCACTCATGTGTAGTCTGGCATCACCATGCTGAAGGAGAGGACAACGCTTCAAATTCGAGCATTTAGTTTTTCCTGACTCACCGCCGTAGTAACGTTACATGCCGCCATGTTACACGCTACAATTCGGATCCCTCTAGCAGCAACGAATTACAACTTACGGCAGCGAAGCAGAAAAATCAACCGAGTAACAATGCACGACGTGTAATATTTGAACCAATAATGAGAACAGTCTAGTTAATTACTGAAATTGTCACTGAAATTTAACAGACAGGAAAAACTGTAGCTGGCGTTATTAAAAACTGGTAATTCTTATAGAGCATTATGACGGGATACCTGAAACATGGATTAACTAGGTCGTCATAGTAACGTATGTTTGTAATGAACATTACTGTCACTGACAATGCAGTTTCTAACTTCATTTCGAATACATTCTTGCAGTAGAAGTACTATAATGCTGGCGAAACGTAGGGACAAACACACACGACGTCCAGCTTTTGACAAGAACGTATTTGTAACACTAATTTAAACGCCGTTCACGTACATAATCATTTATACTTAATTCAAAAGAATTTTGTAGACATTAACCGTCCATTAAAATCATAAACGTGGAACGCTGAATTAAAAATATTAGCTTTGAATACAGTTAATGTTTCGAACCCTCTGAAAACTCTGCTTAAAGTGTCCCTAGAACAATAGTCAGTTATTATTATTCGCTTAAACAAATCATTCACTGCTTAAATCATCAGTTTCATCACACCGTAAAGCGCTAGTAGGAGACGGTTAAGAGAACTATAGTGGAATTGCTGTAAGAAGATTGCTGACACTTGCAGTCGGTCGGGCACAAGTGTTCCGCGTGCCTACTGCAACCAATCACGTTAAGCGATTTCGTAGCGTCGTCTCCATAGAGAAGCCTCAGTGTTGCCGGAGCTGTTGTTTTTGCCGGCACCTGTTTGCGCTTCGCAGCTGAAAGCTGCCAAAAGGGGTGCCACCTATCAGAGATCAACTTACGCCGACTCGACTAATACATAGGTTAAGTATAATTTATGATTACAGGCCACACACACAGACACACACACCCATAAACACACACACACACACAGACACACACACACATAAACACACACACACAAACACACACACACACACACACACACACACACACACACACACACACACACACACAGAAAAACAAACACTTTACAATGTTATATCGAACATACAACCAAACAGCAAAGGGTCCCTCTAAGACTTCACAGTTCTGCGTCAGGTGGCACCCACACATCTTCGTTGAGCACGTTAAAAATATACCTACACAGAGGTATGATTTTTTTTTAAAGTACTCAACAAAGATGTGTAGGTGACATCGGGGATGTTGTCGAACTGTATGGCCTTAGAGGGTCTTCTGGCCGCTTTAATCACGCACATGTTAAGGTTGTTCGGCCTCCTCCCCCACCCTTCCAACCCCCAGCCACCCCAGTGATCTCTCCATAGGAGGGCGCTAAACAGAAGGGCTGTAAACACCGGTTGCTGTTTCGGATCATGTACAAATTTCTCAGAATGGTTTTGAATGGTCCATAGGTTTCCTCCGTGTGTAATAGAGTAAAAATGGCTGTCGCACAATACTCCAAAGGAGTCAGATCATGTTCGCTACCCTTAGAGCAGGGCTGAAACGCCCAGGGGTTGAAAGCGGTGTCTGGCGTTTCAAGAACGCCACCCTAATGTTCATGGCACTGTGATATGTTGTTTTCGACCGCAAAATGTTTGGGAAGGGATGGTTTCACTGTCTCTTTTGGCGCCACCCCCCGAGGCTACTTCGTGTCGATTCGGAGCGACGCTGAGTCAGAAATGCTTGAGAGCCACCTCTCAACAAAACAAGAAAAAAATCCAGTAAACATGGGCTCGTAAGTCCCTACCTTATGAGGCATGAGCACTTGTTCATCTTCGCTACTGTAGAACACATACAGAAGTGCTTATAGCTCTTGAGGTATGCACATTAGAGGTCGTGTTCACTGGACAGTTTTTTCTTGTTTTCATCCATGTTACGACCTCCGAACATATGGGAAGCAAAGAGCGTTCAGTAAAAGAGATTTGTTTCCCCTATTGAAGACGAACAAGTGTTTGTAGCTCTTAAGATACGCATTTCTCGTTGTGGTCCATACAATCACATCTGAAAGTTTGTCGATGGAGTTTTGCTTCACATCCCGAAAAGTCTGTGAAGGTAAAATGATAAAGATTCGAGCACACACGGAGGTTTACTAAAAATTTTCGTATTCACTCGCATGCAACGCAGGTACTATTAGTTCTATAGAAAAAAATGAACAGAACATTTTTGCAGGGAATTTAATGAAGTAAAATTTTGTGTTGGTATACGTTTCCGTTGCAGGGCACGGTTTTCGAGGTATTCCGGAAAGCCGTACAAAAGTGACCTTCAAACGCACACTCACCCCCATGCTCATCCCTCACCTGGCAGGTTTTCTAGTACGCTCTTCGCGCGACTCCCTCCTATTATTGTACAAAATTTCCGACTACACGAACTATTCCCAATATTTGACCTTGTTTGGTCTCCATTTATTGGGCTGTTACGACACCATCATAGTTTACTGTTTGGTAAACATTATTATTTTATACGTGCCCGTAGAGGGGGAGGGGACTAATGAAAGCAAAAAGACTTTTGTAAACGTCATACTATAACTAATTACATTGACAATTCGATCCAGACTTAGACCTTACAAGCAATGTACTTCCGTAGTCAGAAGGCCTGAAGAATACAACGAAGTAATTGTTTACTTTGAGAGCACTCCGTCATCAGTCCACAAGTGGCCCATGGGGATCATCCGACCGCCGTCTTTTCGTCAAAAATGGTTCTAATGGCTCTGAGCACTATGGGACTCAACATCTAAGGTCATCAGTCCCCTAGAACTTAGAAGGCAGGATTCGAACCTGCGACCGTAGCGGTTCCAGACTTTAGCACCTAGAACCGCTCGGCCACAGCGGCCGGCTGTCATCGTTAGCTGAGGATGCAGATAGGAGGGGCGTGAGGTACGCACACCGCTCTCCCGGTGGTTATGATGGTTTTCTTTGACCGGAACCGCTAATATTCGGTCGAGTAGCTCCTCAATTGGCATCACGAGGCTCAGTGTACCCCGAAAAATGGCTAAAGCACATGGCGGCCCGGATGGCCACCAATCCAAGTGCGACAGTGCTTAACTTCGGTGATCCGAGGGGAACCGGTGCATCCAGTGCCGCCAGGCCATTCACTAATGGTTTAATTTACGCTGTTAAAATTCACAAAACTGTTCAGATAAAATCTGCACAAGCGTCAGCTTTACAGTTTGTGAGTGGTCGACTAAATCGCTGGCGTAATAAGGCCAGTTAATGAAGACCAGAAGAGATCGAACGTGGGAAATAGTTCATGCAATCGCACATTTTTGCACAGTGGTATAAGTGTTATGAACAACATATTAGATATCCTGTCTGGTGGGAGTTGAGTGTGGGAGTGGTGGTGTGTTTGAAGGCCACTTTTGTAGGTTTTTCTTGAATAACTCGAGAACTACGGGCTCTAGCGGAAATTACACTGAATTTCCTACTAAAAGGTCCTCTTAATTTTTTTAGGCGACATGTCACGTATTGCGCGGCCCCTTCCGCCGGAGGTTCGAGTCGTCCTTCGGACATGGGTGTGTGTGGTGTTCTTAGCATAAGGTAGTTTAAGTAGTGTGTAAGTCTACGGACAGATGACCTCAGCAGTTTGATCCCTTAGGAATTCGCACACATTTGAACATAAATTTTTTTTTTTTTTTTAGTTTTTCAGCGCTGATGGTTCACGCGTAGCGAGTGGGAGAATATGAAAATCTAGCGCAATGTTTTTCGTCCGATGTTGAGGGTTGCATAAAACCAAATCGATAGGGGCAGGTGAATCACCCCGTCTAGATGTACATGTAGATGTAAACACTGGTCACTAGCACTCATAGTTTCCACCAGAATTTTGTAGTTGGGCACACGGCGTCTTAGAAGCACTGCTATTCTGAACCGAATATCAGACGTTAACGCGTCCCCTTGCCCTCCCGTGGCCTTTGTGAGCGCTGGGAGCTACCTTGCCGACACGTAGCCTCGTTACCGTCCAGCTAGTTGGCCGCTTTGCAACGTAAATTACGGCCGTGTTGCGCCAAGCACCGGCAATGCATATTGAACCTCGACTGTCCCTTGTAATTGTTTTACGTCCACGACGCAGGCCCGCGCCGTCAATTGGCGCCGCCTGCAACGGACGCCCACGCTGGTACACGGGCCGTAGCCGGATTACGCGTAATTCACTCTACTCCGAGCGCCGGCTCCGCAGCCGCTGCGTCCGATGTCGGAGGCGCAGTGGTCGTCCCAAACAACTGGCATCCATTCCAATAAGCTTATTGGTGACGTATGGAGCCAAATACAATCGCGTAGGAAACTAAAGGAGGAGAGTAACATCCGCGTGATGTATCACTGGAAAGTAGTACAGTACGATGCAACACGAAGCAGATGCAGAAACAACTGTAACAGTATGATACAGAAGGTAACTGAAAGAAATAGCATGCGGAATAAGACATCAGAAATGACATTTTTATTCAAAGACAATCGTTATACTGAATTTTCGAATGTGATACATACCCTACTGGCCATAAAAATTGGTACACCACGAAGATGACGTGCTACAGACGCGAAATTTAACCGACAGGAAGAAGATGCTGTGATATGCAAATGATTAGGTTTTCAGTGCATTCACACAAGGTTGGCGCCGGTGGCGGCACCTACAACGTGCTCACATGAGGAAAGTTTCCAACCGATTTCTCATACGCAAACAGCAGTTGACCGGGGTTACCTGGTGAAACGTTGTTGTGGTGCCTCGTGTAAGGAGGAGAAATGGATACCATCACGTTTCCGACTTTGATAAACATCGGATTGTAGCCTATCCCCAATGCGGTTTATCGTATCGCGACATAGCTGCTCGCGTTGGTCGAGATCCAATGACTGTTAGAAAAATATGGAATCGGTGGATTCAGGAGGGTAATACGGGACGCCATGCTCGATCCCAACGGCCCCGTATCACTAGCAGTCGAGATGACAGGCATCTTATCCACATGGCTGTAACGGATCGTGCAGCCACGTCTCGATCCATGAGTCAACAGATGAGGACGTTTGCAAGACCACAACCATCTGCACCAACAGTTCGACGACGTTTGCAGCAGCATGGACTATCTGCTCGGAGACCACGGCTGCGGTTACCCTTGACGCTGCATCACAGACAGGAGCGCCTGCGATGGTACACTCAACGACGAACCTGGTGCACGAAGGGCAAAACGTCATTTTTTCGGACGAATCCAGGTTCTGTTTACAGCATGATGATGGTCGCATCCATTTTGGCGACATCGCGGTGAACGCACATTGGAAGCGTGTATACGTCATAGCCATACTAGGGTATCACCCGGCGTAATGGTATGGGGTGCCATTGGTTACACGTCTCCGTCACCTCTTGTTCGCATTGACGGCACTCTGAACAGTGGATGTTAGATTTCAGATGTGTTACGACCGGTGGCTCTACCCTTCATTCGATCCCTGCGAAACCCTACATTTCAGCACGATAATGCACGACCCCATGTTGCAGGTCCTGTGCGGGCCTTTCCGGATACAGAAAATTTTCGACTGCTACTCTGGCCAGCAAATTCTCCAGATCTCTCACCAATTGAAAACGTCTGGTCAATGGTGACCGAGCAACTGGCTCGTCACAATACGCCAGTCACTACTCTTGATGAAGTTGTAAGTAGGCTGTTTAGGTTCTTATATTGGTAACGCCGCCGCCACGTAGCGCTCTCTGTATGAAAATCGCTGGCTGTGCTGTGTGCAGTCTGTGGCTAGTTTGCATTGTTGTCTGCCATTGTAGTGTTGGACAGCTGGACGTGAACAGCGCGTAGCATAGCGCAGTTGGAGGTGAGCCGCCAGCAGTGGTGGATGTGGGGAGAGAGATGGCGGAGTTTTGAAATTTGCAATACTGGATATTATGAACTGCTATGTATATTATGATTTTTCAGCACTATTAAGGTAAATACATTGTTTGTTCTCTATCAAAATCTTTCATTTGCTAACTATGCCTATCAGTAGTTAGTGTCTTCCGTAGTTTGAATCTTTTATTTAGCTGGCAGTAGTGGCGCTCACTATATTGCAGTAGTTCGAGTAACCAAGATTTTTGTGAGGTAAGCGATTTGTGAAACGCATAGGTTAATGTTAGTCAGGGCCATTCTTTTGTAGGGATTTCTGAAAGTCAGATTGCGTTGCGCTAAAAATATTGTGTCAGTTTAAGCACAGTCATATATAATTGTTCTAACGGGATGTTTCAAACTGTGGTATCGTGTTGAAGCTGCATGAACAGCTGTACCTGTACACGCCATACAAGCTCTGTTTGAATCAAAGCCCAGGCGTATCAAGGCCGTTATTACGGCCAGAGGTGGTTGTTCTGGGTACTGATTTCTCAGGATCTATGCACCCAAATTGCGAGATAATGTAATCACATGTCAGTTCTAGAATAACATATTTGTCCAAAGAATACCCGTTTATCATCTGCATTTCTTCTTGGTGTAGCAGTTTTGGTTCAAATGGCTCTGAGCACTATGGGACTCAACATCTGAGATCATCAGTCCCCTAGAGCTTAGAACTACTTAAACCTAACTAACCTAAGGACAGCACACACATCCATGCCCGGGGCAGCATTCGAACCTGCGACCGTAGCGGTCACGCGGTTCCCGACTGTAGCGCCTAGAACCGCGCGGCCACACCTGCCGGCGGTGTAGCAGTTTTAATGGCCAGTAGTGTAATATGTAGCTGAGGGTGGAGGTGAGTGAAGGGAAATGAAAGGTACGAAACTAATGATATCAGCTGCATCGGGACTTTATGCAGAATCTGCGGCGACGAGTGAAAATATGTGCTAGACCGGGATTCGAACCCATGAGCTCCTGCTTGCTAGACAGTTGCGTTAACCACTGCGATACAGGAACACAGTGTTTTCCGCAAATGTGTGGCTGTATCGGCACCCTCCCCGGCTAACCTATACTCCTACAAAACACCACCTATCCCTAGCTCCCGTCCATGTCCACCATACTTGCTAATTTTAGATCCCAGCTGTAACAGTGCATCAGCACTGAAGGTTGTGGGTTGATTGCCCAACAAGGCGAATCAGTTACAGCAATGCGTGGCGCCTGCTCTTTCAGACAAGTCCGAGATAGTCCTCGCATTTGCGATAAACACCGTTTCCAGGTGGCGCAGCGGATAAAACAACTGTCTAGGTGATCCTGGATTAGAGTCCCAGTCCAGCACAAATTTCCACCCATCGCAGCTGATCCCGCAAGAAGTCCCGATCCAGCTTATGTCATCAGTCCTTTCGTTTTCCTTTTTCTTTTTTCCTCCTCCACTTCTGTTACATAAAACTACAATGAAGTCACAGCATTTTATTATGGTCTCCAGGAAGTTACAAAAGATTGGATAGGATTCTCTGTAACGTGCTCACGTGCTGGCCAAACGGTTCGCTAGGAGATCTTGTGTAGAACTGTCTATCCTCTGCCTCTGTGACTGACAACTGCAGAATGGTCGTTGGTGCATGTGGACGTCCTGCAATACGTTTTCCTACTACACCTATATTAGCGGCAAGAAACAATCAATGCCTTCTCTGCGCGATAGCGATGGAGATACTATCGAAGACAGTACTGCCAAAGCAGAGTTACTAAACACAGCCTTCCGAAATGCCTTCGCAAAAGGAGACGAAGTTAATATTCCAGGATTCGAATCGAGAACAGCTGCCAACATGAGTAACGTAGAAGTAACGGAGTAGTGAAGCAATCATTTAATAAAAGCATGTCTTCTGGTCCAGACTGTATACCAGTTAGGTTCCTTTCGGAGCATGCTGATGCATTAGCTCCATACTTATCAGTCATATACAACAGTTCGCTCGACGAAAGATCCGTACCCAAAGACTGGAAAGCTGCATAGGTCACACCAATGTTCAAGAAAGGTAGTTGGAGTTATCCACTTAATTAGCAGCCCATATCGTTAACGTCATTATGCAGAAGGATTTTGGAAGATATATTGTGTTCAAACATTATAAATTACCTCGAAGAAATTACCTTGAAGAAAACTGTCTATTGAAGTACAGTCAACATGGATTTAGAAAACATCGTTCCTGTGAAACACAACTAGCTCTTTATTCACATGAAGTGTTGAGTGCTATTGACAAGGGATTTCAGATCGATTCCGTATTTATGGATTTCCGGAAGGCTTCTGACACTGTAACACACAAGTGGCCTGTAGCGAAATTGCTTGCTTATGGAATATCGTCTCAGTTATGTGACTGGATTTGTGATTTCCTGTCAGAGAGGTCACAGTTCGAAGTAACTGACGGAAAGTCACCGAGTAAAACAGAAGTGATTTCTGGCGTTCCCCAAGGTAGTGTTATAGGATCTTTGCTGTTCCTTATCTATATAAACGATTTGGTAGACAATCTGAGCAACCGTCTTAGGTTGTTTGCAGATGACGCTGTCGTTTATCGACTAATAAAGTCATCAGAACATCAAAACAAATTCCCAAACGATTTAGAAAAGATATCTGAATGGTGCCGTAATGACCGTTGACCCTAAATAACGGAAAGTGTGACATCATCCACATGAGGCTAAAAGGAACGCGTTAAACTTCGATTACAGGATAAATCATTCTAATCTAAAAGCCGTAAATTCAACTAAATACCTAGGAATTAAAATTACGCACAACTTAAGCTGGAAGGAACACAGAGAAAATGTTGTGTGGAAGGCCCAACAAAGACTGCGTTTTGTTGGCAGGACACTTAGAAAATGGAACAGGCCTACTAAGGAGACTGCCTAAACTACACTTGTCCGTCCTCTTTTAGAATAGTGCTGAGCGGTTTGGGATCCTTACCAGATAGGACTGACGGAGTACATCGAAAAAGTTCAAAGAAAGGCAGCACGGGTTGTATTATCGCGAAATATGGGAGAGTGTGTCACAGAAATGATACAGGATTTGGGCTGGACAATTTTAAAAGATAGGCGTTTTTCGTTGCGACTGAATCTTCACACGAAATTCCAGTCAACAACTTTCTCCGCCGAATGCGAAAAAATTTTGTTGACACCGACCTACATAGGGTGAAACGATCACTACGATAAAATAAGGGAAATCAGAGCTCGTACGGAAAGATAAAGGTGTTCGTTCTTTCCGCGCCCTACACGAGATCGGATTAAATGAGGATTGTGAAGGTGGTTCAATGAACAGTCTTCCAGGCACATAAAAGTAATTGGCAGAGTATCCATGTAGATGTGTATGTAGATGTAGATCTCATACGTGCTCGATCAGAAATAAGTTGGTGGAACGGGCAAGTCAGCCCATTCGCTGAACATCCTCTCGTTCAAAGAGCTTTCGCACCTGCACTGTTCGATGAGGTCGCGTATTGTCATCCACAAAATTTAATTTATTATATGAATTTCTTACATGGAAACAGCAACCGAGCAGTATAGAAAATGGAGCAGTGACTTTTTCTTTTCTTTTTCGAAACAGATGTCGTTCTCGTAACATATGCAGCGTGAGTCACATAAAATGTAATTCTCCTTTTATTTCGTGATCGGTTCCAAATATCGAAACGTGGTTTGCTCTAAATGGTAATATGCTACGGGACTTGTAGCTTCGCATGTGATAAAGACGCTTCACTCGTGTATCGATCGAGAGAGTGAAGTAAGTATGATTTAAAAAAATAGAATGATATACTTTATTCAACACCGTCCGAAACCGTTTTAAAATACGAGTACAGTGACGTAATGCTTATCAATGTAGAGGTTCAAACCCTTCGCAAAAGAATCAGAGAAAGCCATTTGTCCGACAGCTAACTGTTCATTTTAAGAAGCTTTCAGGTTCTCCACGCAAAAAACAGGTCAAGTATTTCTTTTCTTTCACATCTAAGAAAGTTAATAGAGTAGTTTACTAATAAAATTATAAACAGCCGACCAGTTGCAATGGATAAAGAATTCTTTACCTAGGTTTCAACAAATTTAAATTTGTCGTCTTCAGAAAGTGGCCTAAGGACAATGAACATCATAGCTTACATTAGAAAGGTATGAAACTTAAGTCAAGAATAGATTTTAACACAAATTAGAGAGCTCTTGCATTACATAAATATGAGAACGACGACTGGTACTTACAATTTTACATTAGTATGGACTAATTTACCATCGCCGTTTTTACAAATATAGCCCTAGGGCTATATTTTAATTTTGACAAATGGATCTATGCCGACATTTGTAAAAACGGCGATGGTACATTAGTCCATACTAATGTAAAATTGTAAGTACCAGTCGTCGTTCTCATATTTCTGTAATGCAAGAGCTCTCTAATTTGTGTTAAAATCTATTCTTGACTTAAGTTTCATACCTTTATAATGTAAGCTATGATGTTCATTGTCCTTAGGCCACTTTCTGATGAAGACAAATTTAAATTTGTTGAAACCTAGGTAAAGAATTCTTTATCCATTGCAACTGGTCGGCTGTTTATAATTTTACTACGTGGAAGCGTTGCTGTTGTGCAGCTATGATTAAAATACAGTAGTTTACATTTTCCCTGGGATAGGGTTGTTTATCATTATACATCGACAGAAAAAGTCGCAACAGCAAGAACGAGTTGTACAGTATAAACGAGAGTTGGTAGGCGTGTTTCTACGTCTGATGTCTGTTCAAATTTCGCGCCAGTCGCATAAGAGTGGCGCTAATAGCGCCACTATAAGGATGACAATCAGGTTTGCTACGAACACATGCTGTAGAGTTCATGAGATTGGACGTGCTGAGTTGATGTTAGTCAAGAACGCCTGTAAGCCATCGAAGACGACAATATTAATGATTCTCCTCACTGAGTTTGCACGAGGTTGTGAAATAGGGATACGAGAAACTGGATGATCCTGCTGCGATATTGTAGAGAGAATGTACGGTCACAAGTAGACCGGGCTCCAGACGGCCACGTGGCACTACCGAGGGGGAGGACCATCGCGTTCGGTGTACGGCTGTGGCGCATCATACTGCCCCTGCAGCAGCAATTCTAGCAGCAGTTAGCATCACAGTGACACAACGAACTGCTATAAATCGGTTACTTCAAGGACAACTCCGAGCCAGACGTCCTGTAGCGTGCATTCCACTGACAGTAAATCACTGTCAATTGCGACTTCAGTGGCGTCAAGCGAGAGCTCATTGGAGGAAAAGCTGGAGGGTCTGTTGCGTTGTACAATGAAAGCCGGTTGTATCTCGGTGCCAGTGATGGCCGCGATGTGGTTAGGTGGAGGCTAGTTGAGAGCATACAACCAACCTGTCTGCATGCTAAACACACTGGACCTACAACTGAATTTATGTTCTAGGCTGCGATTTAGTAAGGCAGCAGGTGGACACTCATCGTTATCTTACGCACAACGACTGCAAATTTACATGTCAACCTGCTGATCCGACCTGTTGAGCTGCTACGCTTGCAGGTTCGAATACTGCCGCGGGCATGGGTGTGTGTGATGTCCTTAGGCTAGTTAGGTTTAAGTAGTTCTACGTCTAGGGGACTCATGACCTCATATGTTAAGTCACATACTGCTTAGAGCCATTTGAACCATTTTGAACCTGTTGTGCTGCCATTCATGAACAGCATTCCAGGGAGTGTTTTCCAACATGATAACGCTCGCCTGCATAACGCTGCTGTAGCCCAGCGTTCTCTACAGAGTGTCGACATGTTGATTTGGCCTGTTTGATCAACAGATCTGTCCCTAATCACGCATATATGAGGGACCATCGGAAAACAACTGCAGCATCATTAAGAACTATCATCAACCAACCCTACACTAACCGATCAAGCACAACAGGCACTGGGCTGCATCCCGCAGACTGACATCCGTCACCTGGACAACAGGTTGCATGCACGTCTGCATTCTTGAAATCAACAAATGGTTTAAATGGCTCTGAGCACTATCAGACTTAACTTCTGACGTCATCAGTCCCCTAGAACTTGTAACTACTTAAACCTAACTAACCTAACTTGGAAAGGATTTGTGATTGGTGTAAAGAATGGCAGCTAACTCTAAATACAGATAAATGTAAATTAATGCAGATGAATAGGGAAAAGAATCCTGTAATGTTTGAATACTCCATTAGTAGTGTAGCGCTTGACACGTCACGTCACGTCGATTAAATATCTGGGCAGAGCGATATGAAGTGGGACAAGCATGTAATGGCAGTTTTGGGGAAGGCGGATAGTCGTCTTCGGTTCACTGGTAGAATTTTGGGAAGATGTGATTCATCTGTAAACACTAATACGGCCTATTCTTGAGTACTGCTTGAGCGTTTGGGATCCCTATCAGGTCGGATTGAGGGAGGACATAGAAGCAAGTCAGAGGCGGGCTGCTAGATTTGTTACTGGTAGGTTTGATCATCACGCGAGTGTTACGGAAATGCTTCAGGACCTCGGGTGGGAGTCTCTAGAGGAAAGGAGGCGCTCTTTTCGTGAATCACTACTGAGGAAATTTCGAGAACCAGCATTTGAGACTGACTCCAACACAATTTTACTGCCGCCAACTTACATTTCGCTTAATGGGTGCTTCTTATCTAAAAACTGATTATTTGTCCATGTCAATTATCGCTACAAGATCACAGCTTTGTCTCGGGAACACATTCTTTTGTGGAATAATTACCTTTCTTTCTTGTACAAAAATGATAATGGCTGAAGGAGACCTAGCTAATAGGTTATATTGCGGAAGAATACTTGTTATCATTTTACAAGCGAAAATTGTTTTTAGAGCATTACAGCCCTTAAATTAAGATACGTTGTCATAAATCCAATTGAGGTATTCGGAAATATTCGACGCGTATCATGTTGGGAGGATAATTAAAGGAAGTAAGTATAAATCAAGCGTTTTAACGATACAGTAAATTGGAAAATAAATCACAATGAAAATTTATCGCTGTGCGTTATGTGGATGTTATGAAATCATAAAACAACTTTAGCAGCATAGTCAGTTTGAAGCAGAATGTGTCTCTTGAAAACTCGAAGACAGGAAGAAAAACGAGAACTTCGATACCAACATCGTGCCACTCTTGATGTAACATTGATTGTTCTGAGAAACAAATTTTCATACAAGTCCGTGATTTTAGATACCAAGGGATATGAAATCGGTGCTCTCACTTTTGAAAGGTAAATGCAGATTGCGTTAACTTTGTCTTGTAGTTTGTTGCGAGTACACATATATCCCAACAAACATCAGGACCATCGATACTACCTATCCGAAATTCTCCTCCCTCGCCTCTCAAAACTTGTTTTCTAACCCCAGTCCCTGCAATCCTTCTCTCACATTCATACGTACACGCGCGCGCGCACACACACACACACACACACACACACACACACACACACACACACACACACACACACATTGAAATATATATCTACTATAACATTGGTGATGACATACTGTGACGTTGACTGTAACATTACTTTAACTATATTCTTGTATTACGCTTGCATTCTCTTTCAGTTCATTGCTGGACCACGTTGTAAGTGAATAACGTTTGGGGCATCAACAAGCTTCGACATTCAGCTTTAGTAGTACCAAGTTATTTACGAGGTTCAAGTTTGAATTTATTTTTTACAAGTGTATCTATTGTATGTTTCAGTAATACAGCGTGTGACGCCGAACCACTGAGTTTTGCCACCTCTGCGATATACGCTGATGAGCCGAAACATTATGACACTCTGCACGCCAAGACGTTGGATGCCACCCGGCGGCGTTTCGGGCACGTTACGCGGTAACAAAAGTATGTAAGCGGAGCAGACACGGACGGGGAATCACCCTAGCGAAGATAGGGGCTGCAAATGGGGAACGAGTATCTGTAAAGTGACGAAGCTGGTCGGATGTTTACGTGCTACTGTCGTGAGCATCTACGGAAAGACGTAGAAGGACAGTGAAACTACCACTAGGCGCTACACGGTTGGACGTCCACGGCTTTTCACAGAATGTGAGGTTCGGACACTTGTCTGCTCTGTGCAGAAGGGCAGACGGTGATACGTGGCATCTCTGACGAAAGAGCACAATACTGGTGCACGCACAAATTTTTGGCAGCACACGCTTCATCGTACGGCGCAGAGCACCCCCAAGTGTCCACATTTTGACACAACGACATAGTCAGTTACCATTGCAGTGGGCACGGGACCACCAGGATTCGACCGTCAATCAATGGAAACGTGTCAGCTCTTCGAGTGAATCACATTTATGCTACACTAGGTCAATGATCTTCTGCGCAAACGCCGTCATCGAGGTGAACGGCTGCTCGAAACGTGCAGCACACCACGGACACAGGATGGTGGGAGCAGTGTTATACTACAGGGTGTTTCAAAAATGACCGGTATATGTGAAACGGCAATAAAAACTAAACGAGCAGCGATATAAATACACCGTTTGTTGCAATATGCTTGGGAGAACAGTACATTTTCAGGCGGACAAACTTTCGAAATTACAGTAGTTACAATTTTCAACAACAGATGGCGCTGCAAGTGATGTGAAAGAAATAGAAGACAACGCAGTCTGTGGGTGCGCCATTCTGTACGTCGTCTTTCTGCTGTAAGCGTGTGCTGTTCACAACGTGCAAGTGTGCTGTAGACAACATGGTTTATTCCTTAGAACAGAGAATTTTTCTGGTGTTGGAATTCCACCGCCTAGAACACAGTGTTGTTGCAACAAGACGAAGTTTTCAACGGAGGTTTAATGTAACCAAAGGACCGAAAAGCGATACAATAAAGGATCTGTTTGAAAAATTTCAACGGATTGGGAACGTAACGGATGAACGTGCTGGAAAGGTAGGGCGACCGCGTACGGCAACCACAGAGGGCAGCGCGCAGCTAGTGCAGCAGGTGATCCGACAGCGGCCTCGGGTTTCCGTTCGCCGTGTTGCAGCTGCGGTCCAAATGACGCCAACGTCCACGTATCGTCTCATGCGCCAGAGTTTACACCTCTATCCATACAAAATTCAAACGCGGAAACCCCTCAGCGCCGCTACCATTGCTGCACGAGAGACATTCGCTAACGATACAGTGCACAGGATTGATGACGGCGATATGCATGTGGGCAGCATTTGGTTTACTGACGAAGCTTATTTTTACCTGGACGGCTTCGTCAATAAACAGAACTGGCGCATATGGGGAACCGAAAAGCCCCATGTTGCAGTCCCATCGTCCCTGCATCCTCAAAAAGTACTGGTCTGGGCCGCCATTTCTTCCAAAGGAATCATTGGCCTATTTTTAAGATCCGAAACGATTACTGCATCACGCTATCTGGACATTCGTCGTGAATTTGTGGCGGTACAAACTGCCTTAGACGACACTGCGAACACCTCGTGGTTTATGCAAGATGGTGCCCGGCCACATCGCACGGCCGACGTCTTTAATTTCCTGAATGAATATTTCGATGATCGTGTGATTGCTTTGGGCTATCCGAAACATACAGGAGGCGGCGTGGATTGGCCTCCCTATTCGCCAGACATGAACCCCTGTGACTTCTTTCTGTGGGGACACTTGAAAGACCAGGTGTACCGCCAGAATCCAGAAACAATTGAACAGGTGAAGCAGTACATCTCATCTGCATGTGAAGCCATTCCGCCAGACACGTTGTCAAAGGTTTCGGGTAATTTCATTCAGAGACTACGCCATATTATTGCTACGCATGGTGGACATGTGGAAAATATCGTACTATAGAGTTTCTCAGACCGCAGCGCCATCTGTTGTTGAAAATTGTAACTACTGTAATTTCGAAAGTTTGTCTGCCTGAAAATGTACTGTTGTCCCAAGCATATTGCAACAAACGGTGTATTTCTATCGCTGCTCGTTTAGTTTTTATTGCCGTTTCAAATATACCGGTCATTTTTGAAACACCCTGTATGAGAGACAGTCTCCTGCGCTTGTATGGAACCTGTGATAGTAACCGAAGACACGCTGACAGCTACAGCTACGAACCACCTGCATTCCTTCAAGCCTGATGTCTTTCCCTACGGCGATGTCATCTTCCAGCAGTATAATTTCGTGTGTCTCGGAGTTGGAAGAGCATTATAAAGTACTCACGTTGATTTCTCGGCGACCGAATTCGCCTGATGTAAATCCTATGGAACCCATTTGGATCGCTACTGGGCGCCATCAACGCAGTCAGCGGCCCGTCACTTCAGCAAATTCCATGATGTGTGAGTTGACATCTAGTGTCACATTGCTACCAACAAACTGTCGGATCCCTGATAAACTGAATCAGTGATGTATTTCATTCCAAAGACGGACAAACAAGCTGTTAAGCAGGTGGTTATAATGTTTTGGCTCATCAGTGTATGTTGAAGTACGTTATGTAATCTGTTTTTACGCACGTCAATGAATTTTGTTTTATAGCTATTTACGAAAGACTATAAAATGTTTGTTGTGCTTTCTGTTTATTGTATACTCGACGCTGAGACTTGGGGTAACCAGCTGGAACTTGCTGAACGCGGTACGGCGTTGTGGAATCCACTGTCCCCGAGCCGACAGCCGTTACCAGCAAGAAATGATTTGAAAGCTTGTCAAGAATTCCGTTGTCTGCTGCTGGTACGCACACAGAATTAACGTTAGTGCTAACTTTGTGCCGCGCGGGATTAACAGAGCGGTCTCAGGCGCTGCAGGCGACGGTTCGAGTCCTCCCTCGGGCATGGGTGTGTGTGTATTTGTCCTTAGGATGATTTAGATCAGGGGCGGGCAAACGTTGCACGCGGCTCATGAGCGCACAGCGCTGCACGTGTGCTGCTCGCGTGCAGGCGTCGACCGGCGCAGTGGCGACAGCCGACAGGTTGCGGCAGTGTAGTGCCAGGCTAAGCTGCGGACGTTGATGCGAAGCGAGCACTACGTAGTAAACGTTGTATTTCAAGAAACGGAAAATGCAGAGTGAAACAAGGAAACGGAGAAGTGGAGATTTACTATCTTTTAAAAAGTAATGGGAGAATCATTTTTTCTTTGTGCAAAAATGTGAAAATTCGAAATGTTTAATATGTGGCAGTATTCTCGCTGGTCAGCGGAAGTTTGGTATTGAAGGCCATTATAACAATTTTCAGAAGGACGAGTACAATTTATTGTCGGATTCTGAGCGGATGGGGAAATTGACTGAGCTTAAGAAGAGCGATCTGACGTTACTAGATGAATCTGTCGTAGTTGTTGTTGTCACGATAGATCTGCGACTTCCTTTCCCCATGTCTCTCATCTAACTGATTTAACATTTTATGGTCCACTGTATTCACTTTTTCAGGACGACAACAATAATAGCCCAGCGGTGCGTACAGTTATAAGATTGCGCTTAATATAGCGAGAGCTGGAAAACCATTTGCTGAATTAGTAAGTGTCCGTTAAGAGCAAACATCACAGATGAAAATTTAAGTAACTGTTTGCGTTTGTCTGTATGTCGAAATTTTGTTCCACTTCACCTGTGGTAATTAAATCAAACGTATCGTAGGTAATAGGTACTTTTTCAAACCACGATATCTTTCAAGCACTCCTAGTAACCTTATTCCTTCACTCAATAAAGCAAGCTAGGAAACAAAATACTTGTCCCTGTGTGCACGCAGAACACCTGTTAACTGCACGCGTGCAAGTGCACCGCACACGTGCAGGATTCCTGCCCGCCCCTGATTTAGATTAAGAAGTGTGTAAGCTTAGGGACTGATGACCTTAGCAGTAAAGTCCCATAAGATTTCACATACATTTGCACATTTTTGCTAACTTTGTAACAGATCTCATTTAGCGACGCTTCGTTTCACAAATATAACAAGTATGAATAACTTTCTGTACGCAGAACGAAGCGCTTCTTGAAAGTTGCAACGGACATCACCTGCCTTACTGTTCGCCTGTATTACACAACAACAACACACAAGCTGAATCACCTAAAATCTGCACCGCAAATATTTCGATCATGAAAGGCGCCACTGATACGGGGCTTCTACAGATTGGAGTGGTAAGCAGGGGCCCGCCTTTGCAGCACATACGCATCATATGTGTAATTATTTTAAAAAAGTACAAATATTTCATGGAGCAATGCTTATTGATGATACCACAATCAAACTAGACAAAATTAGGACTCCATGGAGCTTACTTCAGGGAACCTAGCGCAAGTAAACACCGACGCTGTTCATGTTGTAACAGAAACAAATGTAAATTTCACATGAGTGCATATGTGTAGCCCTACACAGATGTTAATACGTCTCCTGAGCTGTAGTGTTATATTAAATGGGGCATTTCCAAGGTCTAGCGAAAGACAAAGGTGAGTACGGTATCTCTGTTAGGTCTGACACGTAAATAAACAATGTACCCTCCAAGCCACTGACCAAAATGACCACCACCAGCGTCAGTACATGCTTGCAGCTAGCCACGCAACGACTGCTGTATATGTTCTAGAATTTTAGCGGAAATTACAGTGCAGGCAGTAGTAATAGGCCGCTTCAAATCATCTGTCATTGTTTAAAGAGGATGAAGAGGTTGACGTCTTTTGGGTTATCTTTCGGCGTACGCGGTAAACGAACGAACGGCATACTTCCTACGTTCATTGGGAAATACCAGCTTCCAAGCATGTCCTACAACGTCCACTAACACATAGTAAATGACAGGACGGTCGCAATGCACTCACAGTCTTCACACAACAAATTTAAACAAACATACTGTCGTCGCCTAACATCTAAGCTATAGGATGGAACAAACAACAGTCGGTGTTTACAATGTTAACAGTACGATAACCCGTAAACTGCTTCCACTAGCTTCCTGTAACAACTGCCACTAACATTCTAGTTTAGCAATGTTTAGGATTTTACTATCAACTGTTGTAAAAAACTGCACTTGTCAACATCTCAAAATCTGCATATTGGCTGCAAATATGCGCCCTATCCTACAATTCAGTTCTGTGAAAATCGCATATGGACAGTGCCTTCCTTGCGGTGAAAGTGTTAGGTGATTTACCCTGGTAAAAGATGTAAATACGGATTATGACAGGTATTAAGTTTTTACTGCATAATGCCCTTGGTAAGAGGATACCTTTTACATTTAGCCATTTTAGTGGATAGCTACTTATGCAAGTATTGTTCTTTCATGTTCACTGCCACTTCTTTGTATTAATGTGTATTTTCAGTTTTATGACCATCGTTTCATTATTCTGACCAAAAACGATGAAAAGCTGTTTTTAACTAACTCATTATGGATGTTGCATTTTAATAAAAAAATATGATGTGTGAAGCTGTTATGACACCCGCACTATTCATGAAAGTTTTATGGTATGCTGTAACCGTTTCGTATTAAACTGTTGAATTCTGCTACAGTATTATGTGCAATTCTGTAAGATGTTGTTGTAATCTGTCGTTATGTTGCTAAAATGATAAAAAATCTGTTTTATATCTTAGATCTAAACATGGCTAGATTATTAGCTGAAAACAGTAATCCATCCAAACAAAAGGCCGGCCAGTGTGGCCGAGCGGTTCGAAGCGCTTCAGTCTGGAACCGCGCGACTGCTACGGTCGCAGTTTCGAATCCTGCCTCGGGCATGGATGTGTGTGAAGTCCTTAGGTTAGTTAGGTTTAAGTAGCTCTAAGTTCTAGTTGACTGATGACCTCAGATGTTATGTCCCATAGTGCTCAGAGCCATTTGAACCATATTTATTCTATGCTTTTAACAGAATAACCTGAACCTTTTAAACTGACGTGTGCAGTCGGTTCATCGAAAACAAAATGCAATAGCCTGAATTAAAACTAAAGTAAACTCCGCCCGAACAGGCCGTGAAGGTCCAACGGTAGCGACCTTTTATATTTTCTTATAGTCAGAGAGGAGAACGAAAATGACTGCATCGATGGTTCAAATGGCTCTGAGCACTATGGGACTTAACTTCTGAGGTCATCAGTCCCCTAGAACGTAGAACTACTTAAACCTAACTAACCTAAGGACATCACAAGCATCCATGCCCGAGGCAGGATTCGAACCTGCGACCGTAGCAGTCGTGTGGTTCCAAACTGTAGCGCCTAGAAGCGCTCGGCCACTGCGGCCGGCACTGCATCGATGTTTCAAATGCACACCCAAGCGTCTCTGAAATCCAACTCGAGCGAAAATCTTCTCGGAATAAAATGATATGTTGTAGACTATTATATTTTACCATTAGTTTATGAATATCTTACCTCTTTTGGGCACTTAAAGATCAGAACCTGTGAAATAGTTTGGCACCAGATACTTATTTAGCAGCGGTGGAAATCAGTTAAATCTATTTTTTTTTTTTGTAAATTAAAAAAAGTATTAGCTTGCACATCCCCGTAAGTAATTTCTCTGTAAGAAAATACAGCTACGTGACACACGATATGTTTTAAGGAACGCTTCGTTTTGCGCAACTACGGCTGTATCCTTAAAAAAACTTCTAAAAGAAAATTCCTGGTTCGGCATCATGTCAAAAAACTGGCGCTGCAGAGCGCAAGGAAGTCGAAGCATGAATGCGAAGTTGGCGGCGCCTCCTCCCCCTTAATGAAGAAGTTGCCGTGGCGTAATGAGTCCGCCCCTAAGGCGCTCCCGGCAGGGTACGTTTCGCGTTAAGGGAGGGTGGGCCGCCTTTTTTTGGAAGTCTAAAGGAGGCTGCGCATTAAGTGATGAAATCTTCATTAACGGAAAGGCCCAAAAGTAAACCACGGCCAACGTAAATAAAGGGCAGGCACTGTGTAGTCTCGGCGTGCGGGGTTCTTTTGCACACGTTTCGCCTTTAGGTTTGAAAGGAGGAAACACTGAGGAAGGTATTCGATGCTTGTCGCGATGAATGAAGCGCTTGACGGAAGTTCACAAAGCAACTCATCTGTGTGGCCAGATACAGCCCTCCATCGACCAGACAGGCGTGTGTTATTACGTTCAGTATTCCGGAAGAACTTATTTTCACGATTTCGTGTAGCAACAACGTCTGATTATCCACTGTCACCCAGTGGAAACAGAAATTTTCCTTATTGTGCATATACATCAGATACTGACAACCTTTAGTGTCTCGCGGGCATGATTCACAGATTTACTTCAGCTGTCGGTCTGCGTTGTCACGTGACACGACAGCAGCGCTCCTAGCGCATAAATTCAAACTTATAGCGCCAGTGATGTTAATCTTCAGGAGTTATGTAACGATATCAATGGTACCCCTTTCCCGACACTCCACGCCAGCAAATTACGCCACAAAAACCGCGTTTTTCAGAGTACATTTTTTTATGTTCACCCCTTCCTCAGATATTTACATTTATTAACGTGACTCGAACATTGTTTCTTTACTTATGACGTTGGACAATAGTGATCTTAAGAAATTCCAGTTGCAAAATTCTGCAACACCTTCGGTAAAGAAACAATGTTCACGACACGTAAATAACTGTAAAAGTTTGAAGATAGGATGTTAAGGATCTTAAAGAGCCATCATGAAAAAATAAACGCCTATGAAAGTGACTGGTTGCAGTTAACTCATTATTAATTACCTGCAGCTTCTACTATTGCAGTATGAGAAATAATGGGAAAAATACGGCAATGAAACGTGCGATCCCAGGCGAGAAGAAATATTGCTATTTTTGGCCATAGGCAGCTCATTAGAGTGTTTGAAATTGTCTTAACAGCCACAAAGGTGTTAACAAGCGTTTTTAAATTTTTTTACAAGATAATTTTAATAGCTGATTTCATAGTCATGGTTTTTTTCTGTAACACTGAACACATTCAACCATTCATTTTAAAAAAGTTTAAAAGTCTGAATCGCTTGAAATTATCATAAATCGGGTGTTTTATAAAAGTGGGAAAATGCGAACAGTAGAATGGCATCACGGGCGGAGTACAATGCGAGCACCTCGCTCTCACAGCCAGGAATTTGTTTCGCGGGTAGTGGGGTGGGGGTGGGATCTGCCGGTTGCCCACATTACAGTAGAAAAAGTACGTGATTAAATGTTTGGATGATTTCATTACATACAGGGTGTGGAAATTTATTGCTCAGACGTGCCACCTTTCGCAGCAACAATGGCTGTAACCCGTTTGGGTATCGAGTCGAAGGAAGGAAGGTAGATTAGGGTTTAACGTCCCGTCGACATCGATGTCATTAGAGACGGAGCACAAGCTCAGAGAGATTCGAGAATGAGAAAGAAAAACGGCCGTACCATCTCGAAAGAAAGAGTTGGGGAAATCATGGAAAACCTAAATCATGATGGCCGGATGCGGTTTTGAACTGTCCTCGTCCCAATTAGAGACTTCCGTTAACACGACTTTGATTCGCTGCCAGGCCACATGGAGCGCTGTACGTTTTTGAATCAGTCAAGTCGCTGTCTTACTGGCTGATTTTGTAATCCACGTTTGTTATTGTTTTATAGTTGGCAAAGAAGGTTTCATCATAACATTGGCCGGGATCTCGCCTTGTTGGCCGAGCTGCTACCCACCTACCGCTCACCGGCGCTGTCCCACTACCTCTCACTATGGAGATTTTTGGCCGTCGTGTTCCCCTCCCTCCCCCCCCCCCCCCCCATTCCGGTAGTCCGGTACGCTCGTCCTCAACTAACCTGGTGCCTCTACTCCTCTTGTCGTTTGGCTCACGTCAGAGTGAACAGTCAAGCGCTTCAGTCTGGAACCACGCTGCTGCTGCGGTCGCAGGTTCGCATCCTGCCTCGAGCATGGATGTGTGTGATGTCCTTAGGTTAGTTAGGTTTAAGTAGTTCTAAGTCTAGGGAACTCATGACCTCAGATGTTAAGTCCCATAGTGCTTGGAGCCATTTGAATTTTGTTCTTATCAGCTTAATATCTGATACGTCCTGAGTTGCAGCATCAGAGCATTAAACTCATTTTTGGCTCCTGATACAGTGCTAGGGACTTGCTCCACCTCTCGCTGGAGGCAGGTTTAAACTGGCGTCCTCCGTTAGGTGAATCCAACTTGTTAACCAAGCGCCACTTTGCTCGCTGACAGTGAACCCCATTGAGCTTGGTTCGCAGTACAGATATATCATTCCATGCTACTCCTATTCATTGCAACAGCTATTAGAACCTTTAGGCTGGCACGTGGTGATGTACCCGTCTTCTCTACATTTGCATCTACATACGTACTCCACAGGCCACCATACGATGCGTGACGGAGGGTACCCTGTAGCACTGCAAGGCACTCCATCTCGCATTCCGCTTGCAGATGGAGTGATGGGAAAAAGACTGTCCACATGCCTCAGGATGATCCCCGATTTGTCCTATTTTCTCTTCAAGGTCCTTGCGCGAGGTGTACGTTGGTGGAAGTAGAATTTGTAATTGTCGGCTTTCTAAACTGTCTTAATAGATTCACGTGAAAAGAACGTCGCCTTTCTTCCAGGGATTGCCATTTGAGTTCACTGAGCATTTCAGTAATACTAGTGTCTCGATCGAATCTACCGTTAACAACTCTAACAGCACGCCTTGTAAGCCATGCGTCCGCAGCTCGTGGTCATGCGGTAGCGTTCTCGCTTCCCACGCCCGGGTTCCCGGGTTCGATTCCCGGCGGGGTCAGGGATTTTCTCTGCCTCTACATCTACATCTACATCCATACTCCGCAAGCCACCTGACGGTGTGTGGCGGAGGGTACCTTGAGTACCTCTATCGGTTCTCCCTTCTATTCCAGTCTCGTATTGTTGGTGGAAAGAAGGATTGTCGGTATGCCTCTGTGTGGGCTCTAATCTCTCTGATTTTATCCTCATGGTCTCTTCGCGAGATATACGTAGGAGGGAGTAATATACTGCTTGACTCTTCGGTGAAGGTATGTTCTCTAAACTTCAATAAAAGCCCGTAACGAGCTACTGAGCGTCTCTCCTGCAGAGTCTTCCACTGGAGTTTATCTATCATCTCCGTAACGCTTTCGCGATTACTAAATGATCCTGAAACGAAGCGCGCTGCTCTCCGTTGGATCTTCCCTATCTCTTCTATCAACCCTATCTGGTACGGATCCCACACTGCTGAGCAGTATTCAAGCAGTGGGCGAACAAGCCTACTGTAACCTACTTCCGTTGTTTTCGGATTGCATTTCCTTAGGATTGTTCCAATGAATCTCAGTCTGGCATCTGCTTCACCCACGATCAACATTATATGATCATTCCATTTTAAATCACTCCTATTGCGTACTCCCAGATAATTTATGGTATTAACTGCTTCCAGTTGCTGACCTGCTATTTTGTAGCTAAATGATAAAGGATCTATCTTTCTGCATATTCGCAGCACATTACACTTGTCTACATTGTGATTCAATTGCCATTCCCTGCACCATGCGTCAATTCGCTGCAGATCCTCCTGCATTTCAGTACAATTTTCCATTGTTACAACCTCTCGGTACACCACAGCATCATCTGCAAAAAGCCTCAGTGAACTTCCGATGTCATCCACCAGGTCATTTATGTATATTGTGAATAGCAACGGTCCTATGACACTCCCCTGCGGCACACCTGAAATCACTCTTACTTCGGAAGACTTCTCTCCATTGAGAATAACATGCTGCGTCCTGTTATCTAGGAACTCCTCAATCCAATCACACAATTGGTCTGATAGTCCATATGCTCTTACTTTGTTCATTAAACGACTGTGGGGAACTGTATCGAACGCCTTGCGGAAGTCAAGAAACACGGCATCTACCTGTGAACCCGTGTCTATGGCCCTCTGAGTCTCGTGGACGAATAGCGCGAGCTGGGTTTCACATGACCGTCTTTTTCGAAACCCATGCTGATTCCTACAGAGTAGATTTCTAGTCTCCAGAAAAGTCATTATACTCGAACACAATACGTGTTCCAAAATTCTACAACTGATCGACGTTAGAGATATAGGTCAATAGTTCTGCACATCTGTTCGACGTCCCTTCTTGAAAACGGGGATGACCTCTGCCCTTTTCCAATCCTTTGGAACGCTACGCTCTTCTAGAGACCTACGGTACACCGCTGCAAGAAGGGGGGGCAAGTTCCTTCGCGTACTCTGTGTAAAATTGAACTGGTATTACACAGGTCCAGAGGCCTTTCCTCTTTTGAGCGATTTTAATTGTTTCTCTATTCCTCTGTCGTCTATTTCGATATCTACTATTTTGTCATCTGTGCGACAATCTAGAGAAGGAACTACAGTGCAATCTTCCTCTGTGAAACAACTTTGGAAAAAGACATTTAGTATTTCGGCCTTTAGTCTGTCATCCTCTGTTTCAGTACCATTTTGGTCACAGAGTGTCTGGAAATTTTGTTTTGATCCACCTACCGCTTTGACATAAGACCAAAATTTCTTAGGATTTTCTGCCAAGTCAGTACATAGAACTTCTTTCGAATTCATTGAACGCCTCTCGCATAGCCCTCCTCACACTACATTTCGCTTCGCGTAATTTTTTTTGGTCTGCAAGGCTTTGGCTATGTTTATGTTTGCTGTGAAGTTCCCTTTGCTTCCGCAGCAGTTTTCTAACTCGGTTGTTGTACCACGGTGGCTCTTTTCCATCTCTTACGATCGTGCTTGGCACATACTCATCTAACGCATAATGTACGACGGTTTTGAACTTTGTCCACTGATCCTCAACACTATCTGTACTTGAGACAAAACTTTTGTGTTGAGCCAACAGGTACTCTGAAATCTGCTTTTTGTCACTTTTTCTAAACAGAAAAATCTTCCTACCCTTTTTAATATTCTTATTTACGGCTGAAATCATCGATGCCGTAACCGCTTTATGATCGTTGATTCCCTGTTCTGCATTAACTTTTTCAAATAGTTCGGGTCTGTTTGTCACCAGAATGTCTAATATGTTATCCCCACGATTCGGTTCTCTGTTTAACTGCTCAAGGTAGTTTTCAGATAAAGCTCTTAAAAAAATTTCACAGGATTTTTTGTCCCTGCCACACGTTATGAACGTTTGAGTCTCCCAGTCTATATCTGGCAAATTAAAACCTCCACCCAGAACTATAACATGGTGGGGAAATCTACTCGAAATATTTTCCAAATTATCCTTCAGGTGCTCAGCCACAACAGCTGTTGAGCCAGGGGGCCTATAGAGACATCCAGTTACCATGTCTGAGCCTGCTTTAACCGTGACCTTCACCCAAATCATTTCACATTTCGGATCTCCGTCAATTTCCTTCGATACTATTGCACTTCTTATCGCTATAAACACGCCTCCCCCTTCACTGTTCAGCCTGTCTCTGCGGTATACATTCAAATCTGAGTTTAGGATTTCATTACTGTTTACGTCTGGTTTCAGCCAACTTTCTGTCCCTAGTACTATATGGGCGTTGTGACCGTTTATTAATGAGAGCAGTTCCGGGACCTTTCTATAGACGCTCCTGCAGTTTACTATTAGCACATTAATATTGTTATTCCCTGTTGCATTTTGCCTACTCCTACCTTGCCGCGTCTCAGGAGGCGTCTTGTCGGGCCTAGGGATGGGATTCTCTAACCTAAAAAACCCCCATGTGCACTCCACACGTACTCCGCTACCCTTGTAGCCGCTTCCGGCGTGTAGTGCACGCCTGACCTATTCAGGGGGACCCTACATTTCTCCACCCGATAGCGGAGGTCGAGAAATTTGCACCCCAGATCTCCGCAGAATCGTCTGAGCCTCTGGTTTAAGCCTTCCACTCGGCTCCAAACCAGAGGACCGCGATCGGTTCTGCCTCGTGATGACTTGGTGTTGTGTGCTGTCCTTAGGTTAGTTAGGTTTAAGTAGTTCTAAGTTCTAGGGGACTGATGACCATAGATGTTAAGTCCCATAGTGCTCAGAGCCATTTGAACCATTTGGTAAGCCATGGCTAGGTGTTTACAGTGCGTGACTGATATGAAGACCGTACTGGCCTGGGCAACAGTTGAATACGCTCTTTATTGAGGTGGGCCAGGTGAGCAAGGACACCATGCGATCTTGCGTTATCTTGTTGAAAGATAACGTCAAGGAGACCTCAGAGATAGGGAGCAGCAACTAGTTTTAACAAATGTAAAGGCTATTGTTGAGATTACGGACAATGCGAACCACAGGTGTTTACGTTGTGCACCAGAGGCACCCTATACCATCACGTCAGGTCCTTAGCCTGTATGACGATGACCAATGCATTGTGGCAGCGAACGGTCTCCTCGGAAACTCCACCCTCCTGACACGTCCGTAATGAGACTGCTGAAGAGAGGTCGTGGTGCCACCCATATGTCAAGTCTTGTTGTTGCTCTCACGTCAGCCCGTGTATTGTCCCTTTTGCGCCGTTTTGGAATAATGCGTGTGGAGTGTGTATAAAAATATTGAATAAGACCAAACAGACCAGAGTGAAAGTCATTGCCAAAAAAATATAAAATTATGTACAAAAAATATAACGTCGATACTACGATAGGGAAAGACAATAACTATGATAAACAATGTCGCAGTAAAGAATAGGGTGAAATAAAACATTTATATCGTTGTATAACTATAGAAGATTGAAAAGGTAAGTTATTACTCGCTCTTCTGCTTTTTCTGATTCTCATGTTACTATTGTCAGATACGATGTGTAGCGTTGAACGCTAGCAGATGCTCTTTTTGTTCTCACTAGACGATATAAAAGGTGTGTATCAGGTTATTGATGGAAATATAGGTGTAAAAGTGAGTTCATTGTATTATTTCAGGAACATGCCAGCCACTAATCGCAATGTTTTAAATGAAAATAGAGAATAATTCGTGTTTTTCAGCTATTAAGAAGACGAAAGCAGTGATCGCTGACTGGCAACAATTGGCCACCATTACGCAGCGGACTTAATATTAACTTTTCTTACAGCTTTCCACAAGAGCAGTAGTAACAAACTCATTTTAAGACATTATTTAATTTAAATCTGAATAGTTCCATGAGTTAATTTTGCGAGAGTTCAAGTACTTTCAGAGATACCATTTGTCGTAGATCTGTGAACTTTGGCCTTGACTATATTTAGGTGAAAAATCACTTATGATAATATTGTAGTGAGCCTGGCGCTCATTTAAATTGAAAACAATCATTTATTTTGGCTTCCTATGAGATACACTGCTTCTAACGGTCTCACCTACGTAAAGAAAATAATTAATGCTAACCTCTTATCTTACGTTGGCGTGGCTGGCATTTGGATGGGTGACTATCCAGGCCGCCATGCGCTGTTGCCATTTTTCGGTTTGCACTCAGCCTCGTGATGCCAATTGAGGAGCTACTCGACCGAATAGTAGCGGCTCCGGTCACAGAAAACCATCATAACGACCAGGAGAGCGGTGTGCTGACCACAAGCCCCGCCTATCCACATCCTCAACAGAGGATGACACGGCGGTCGGAAGGTCCCGATGGGCCTCATGACGGAGTGCTTTTTTTTCTTATCTTACATAGTATCAAAAAGCATAAAACCAATATAGAATATTAAAAGAGAACCGCCAGACCTTCGCGCCTGTCTCTGCTGATAGTCCGTGGTGGTCCAGAAATCGTCGCAGTTTCCGTGGGAATACTTGTCACACTACAAACAAGCTCACTTCTGCCTCAGTGCACGTGAATAGCTGTACGATCCTGCATGGCTGTGCGAACAAAATGTCTGTCCACATCGGTGCCAGTCAGGTGGGAATGTTGAGATACTAAGTTTTGTTGAGTATGGCCCCCCTGAATCAACAGTATTTACATTAAAATCACCTCGATTCAAGACGGTCCCCTGAACATTATAAAACTTGGGAAATGGTTCTCAATAGTGTTTTCACCACAGATCGCAATGTATGCTCTGCAAAGTGGTACTACGCTGGCCACGAGGTTGGTGAAGAGCATTTCTTGACAAGCACGACTGACAACTGCTGGATGATGTTGCATGTGGACATTCTGCAATATATCTTAAGTCATTCCACTCGTGGTCGATCGCATTTAGATCAGAGGAAAGTCATTCCACTCGTGGCCGATCGAATTTAGGTCAGAGGAATGGGCGGGCCAATCCATTCGCAAATTATCACAAATTTCACGAGCTCCTCCACCTATCCTGTTCCCCACTGTCTTCTTAAAAATCAAGTCAGAGATGAACGCACCCCTGGCTTTGGGAGCGAGTACAGTGCCACAATAACGCTGACAGGTGAGTGTACCGACTTCAAAGATTAGGAGGTCAGTGCGCTCATCCAACAGTCTGCCTCCCAACACCATCTGCATCATCAAAACGCTTAGGTTCGACAATGTCTCTGGATGCATTACGTGTTTCCATTTTTCGCCCTATGATGGTATGTCCAGCACTGCAGGATATGATCGTTTTGGTGGTCCACGTGTTATAGCGAGGGTAAACGTAATTTTGCAGGGATGCACTACTCTTAAAACCTTTCAACACGGGTACACTCAATGGTCAACCTTATTGTGACAATATGCATCTTCCTCATGTGAGTCTTTTGAGGGGTGCATTCAGCCTTGACTTAATTTTTATGCATGACAGTACTCGATCGCATCAAATAGCGCTGGTGGAGAAGTTTTTGGAACGAGATGATATCCGGCGAGTTCCCCCCATCTAAATCCTATCGAGCACGTGTGAGTTGCGTTGGGGAGACGTATCTCAGCGTTCCCAAATGCACCAAGGCCTATCCAGAAGTTTCCAGCCTCGTGCTGGTTGAGAATTGGTTCGCCCTATCACGAGAAATCTTCACCAACGTTGTGGCCATCAATAGAGAGCGCTGCAGAACTTGTACTGCGTTCTTGGTGATGACACGCCATATTAAGGACTGTATTCCGCCTCGAGTAATGTTCAGTGTAGCATTACCAATCACGGTGACTTCAGTGTAATTATTCCATGTGAATAAAAATGTAATTTCTGTTCGTCTCATTGCGTATTTCTTTCAGTTTTTTTCGTACTCTACTGTAGTAATTCTTTCCATCTATGGTATAAGTTTTGTCGAGCTATATTAGTTGACAGTGACACGTCACGCGAAATTTATTTTCGTCCTTAAGAATTGCATGCCTACGGTTGAATCCTAACTAACACATGTAGCAGTGTCTGAGAACGATAAACTGTATTCTCGTAGGCTCGATCCAGAATGGTCATACCTGCTGTTATACGTCTCCTTCGTCCACGTGTCATGACTCGATCTCCTCGCAAACAACATTCAAAAGCGACTTCTAAATGACAAATCCGCTTTCTTTTTATGCAAAATGTAAATTCTTTTACTCCAATATACATTGTACGAGTATCGTTCAATAGGTAATACCCCACATTTTCTTAAGAAGCCATTATATACATACTCAAACGTCCTTGTTGGGGCTTCACATTTGGTGTTTGTTCTGTGCGCCGGTAATGTTTCGAACCGTCCTGGCAGATGGCAGAGCCGTAGTACAGCGCCAAAATGGCGTCTACACAGGACTCACGTTACAAGCAGCATGCTGTTATTAAATTCTTTTGTGCGGGAAACGTTTGTGTGCAGAGTATGGCGATGCTGCAATTGGTAGTAGTACAACTGGGCGATGTGTAAAAGAAGTTACAGCCTCAGGAAATGCAGAAATTGAGCTCCATGATCAGCCACGTTCGGAACTCCTATGACAGCTACTGCTCCTGACATGTTGAATCGTGCGAATGCCATTATTCGTGCCGACCGGTGCATCATAACTCGACAATTGGCTCTACAGTTGTTGGTCAGCATTGGAAATGCGTCTGCAGTGATCGAGACTCTCGGATATTCGAAGAGGTGCTCAAGATGGTTTCCACGAATCCTCACAGCGGACCACAACATTCAAGGAAAGGCCTTTCTTCTGAATCGTTGGAGCGTTTCGAGATCGACGGAGAGGCCTTTCTGTTACGGATCGTTATGGGGGACGAAAGCTGGGTACACCACTTTGCACCGAAAACAAAAGGCAGTCCACGGAGTGGCATCATCCTCATTCTCCACAAAAGAAGAAATTCAAGACAACCCCCTCTGCCAGGAAAGTCATGGTGACAGCCGTGTGGGATTGTGATGGCGTCATTCTTGTGGATGTGATGCCAAGATGGTCAACCATCAATTCAGAGGCATACGTGAAGACTCTGAATAAACTCAATAACCGTTTACGACGTGTTCGATCGGACAAGGATCCAGCAGAAATCTTGCTCCAACACGATAACGCAAGCTCACACACAAGTCTGAGAGCCCGGGAACACATCGCCAAATTGGGTTGGACATCATTGCCTCATGCACTCTACAGTTCAGGCTTGACTCCCTCGGACTTCCATCTCTTTGGGCCGCTTAAAAATTCTCTATGAGGAACACATTTTGAAGATAACGAGAGTGTCAGTCATAAAAACATAGCTATGCCTACAGGCAAGAGCTTTTACCAGCAAGGAATACATGCTCTTCCACAACGTTGGCGTATGGGCATAGAACGTGATGGAGACTACGTAGAAAAAAAGGACATGGACAAACATTTTGATGCATATTGTCACCAAATTCTGACTCTTAACAATAAATGTGTTCTGAGAAAAAAAATGTGGTTCATTACTTACTGAACGACCATCGTAAGGTTGTAATAGAACGCTAATCATTTGCGTAACCAAGTGTACAGAATCCTTAACGTCAGCTTGAGATTTGATGAATGTTGCCTTCATGGTGGTGTAATTCCAGTGGCCAGAGAGGTAACTGTCAATAAAAGGGACACATGACTACGAAGCCTTGTCGAATTTGTAAGGTGGTGCTCAGGGAGTTGTAGCATATGATGAGACACTAAAGAATTAGATGAGTTTTGCTGTATGCGCAGCAAAATATCTGACGATACCAGAAATAAAGGGAATATAAGAATCAGACTGAGGTCCCAAAAGATTTTCTGAAGAAGAGAAATACATTAAAATCGAATATAAATTAAAATGTTAGGAAAACATTCCTGAAACTATGAGTTTTTTTTAAAAAGGTGTGGCAGGACATTATACTGGAGGATTAACTGAAGTTTTTATTCAAAAGTAATCAGCCGAGGCCTGAGCACAACTATCGCACTGTTTCACGAGCCAAAGATTCCCTGTTCCCAGATCTCCTGTCGTTGTGACAGGAGCCAGTCCTCCACTGTGTCCAGTTCTTCGCCCGAGCTGAAGCGCTGCCCGTTGAAATGTTTTTCTAGTGGGACCAAATACGTGGAAGTGGCAAGGCGGATGCTCAATTTGCTCCCACATGAACGTGGCCATTACACTTTGTGGTATAAACTTCGAGACACGTGGGCGTGCGTTACCGTGAAGCAGAATCACTCCTTCTGTGAGCAGCCCACGCCGATTTCTCTTGGTGGACTTGCGTATTCTACTGAGTATCTCGTAGTATGCGTCACTGTTCATGGTTTTCCCGACTTCGAGGAATTTGATGAGTATTGGATATTGAACGTTGAAAATGAGATGGAGCACGACCTTACCTGCTGAGAGGACAGTTTAGAATTTTTTAGGGGGGAGGTGACGACACTAGATTCGCGTCCATAGCTCACCTACTACATTATCCCAAATTCAGCCGGTTCGGTTGTTATGAGGTTTCTTATCTTTTCATTTGAACTACCCTTACATTCCACTTGCACCTAGCCTTATGTGATAGTTATAAACAGTCTGGAAGAATGAGTTCTAGTTTATGAAAAGGAAAGAACCTTGAAACTAACTGACAAATCTATTGAAATGCACACTGAAAACAAAGAAAAGTATATTACGTATTGTAACCTCCCAATATATAACATTCGCGTTTCAGTGTAACTAGTAACCCCCCAACAGTAAAAATATGTATATTGCATTCACATTTAGCGTAACCTACCAACAGATAAATTCCATAACCTACCAATAATAACGTGACTAACCTCTCAATAAAGTTGTGGCTCTCTTATAACCTTTCAATAATTCACTGTGAATTTAAACTGGTACATTTTCGGCGTCAGCAGTGCTGCGTCATGGCCCTGAAAGGTTATTCTGAATAAACTGAAAATTCTTACCTCAATAAAGTCGCCGGATAACGCATATATATTTGCTCCTATAAGAAATTTTTCTGGTACAGCCCAGTGCAATGCTGGCCGATAGATTCGTCATGTATAAAAATAACAACAGATATTTTCTTTACAATAATCGGGATGACCATGGATTGGAAAAATCAGTAAATTCTTTAAATTGAGATGAATGATTGACAAAAGTTACTTTTTATCAGAAAGATTATTAAGAGATTTTTTAAAAAACATTTACATCGGACTTGATATAACAATACTACATATGCACGAGGCTGCATTTACCTTATACTACATCGCTCAGGCACTACCCTCGCTCCCCAAGACCGGCCCAGCCAACTCCATACATCAGACTGCTAGCAACTACTTACTCCTACTGCCATACTGTTCCTACTGCAGCCAACACTGCTCTTTGGTCTGAGATTCTCTTATAGCTTACATATCGCAGGCAGCGCATGAGCAATCCATCGAAATTACATCTGCTCTGAGTGCGCTAGCAACAAATTCCTTAGTCATGGACCTCTTACAGTATCGTATCCTTAGTGAATAACCGACCTATGCACTGCCATCAACACAACAACACTAACATCTGCGTGTGCATAGTGTTGGTGTGACTGAGAAGGATAGACTTTTGAACGGTCCCGACCTGCAGTTCTGCAATATCCCGACTGACTATCGTTGGTAAGTATGACGGCAAACTGTAGAAGGGTTCCAATCTTCCGATGTTTTTGATAAGATCAGCGATATTTTTCCTGGCATCATGATAGAGGACCCATAGGGTGTGACTTCAGGACACGGCTGGTAGTGAGTGATTGAGGGAAATCCGACGGCGCAACCATACATCAAAGAATTCCTGCGTCCTCATGTGTTTCCTCTCATGCGGCAGTTTCGTAGTGGCATTTTCCAACAGGACAATGCTCATCCACATACACAATGTGATCAAAAGTATTCGAACACCTGTCTGAAAATGACAAGTTCGTGGCGCTCTCCATCGGTAATGCTGGAATTCAATATGGTGTTGGCCCACCCTTAGCCCATTCTTGACGGAGTGCTCCACTGAGGAGAGGTATCAATGTCGGTCGGTGAGTCCTGGCACGAAATCAGCGTTCCAAAACATCCCAAAGGTGTGCTGTAGGATTCAGGTCAAGAATCTGTACAGGCCAGTCCACTACAGGGATATTATTGCCGTCTAACCACTCCGCTACAGCCCGTGCATTATGAACAGGTGTTCGATCACGTTGAAAGATGCAATCGCCACCACCGAATTGCTCTTCAACAATGGGAAGCAAGAAGGTGCTTTAAACATCAATGTAGGCTTATGCTGTGATAGCGTCACGCAAAACAACAAGGGGTGCAAGCCCCCTCCGTGGAAAACACGACCACACCGTGACACCACCGCCTCCGAATTTTACTGTTGGCGCTACACACGCTGGCAGATGACGTCCACCTGGCATTCGCCATACCCACAACCTGCCATCGGATCGCCACATTCTGTACTGTGATTCGTCCCTCCACACAACGTTTGTCCACTGTTCAATCGTCCATTGTTTACGCTCCTTACTCCAAGCGAGGCGTCGATTGGCATTTACCGGTGTAATGTGTGGCTTATTCTCATCTCCCACCCAACTGTCATAGTACTTGCAGTGGATCCTGATGCGGTTTGGAATTCCTGTGTGATGGTCTGGATAGATGTCTGCCTGTTACACATTACGACCCTCTTCAGGTGAAGGCGGTCTCTGTCAGTCAACATACGAGGTCTGCCTGTACGCTTTTGCGCTGTACGTGTCCCTTCACGTTTCCGCTTCACTATCACGTCAGAAACAGTGGACCTAGGGATCTTTGGGAGTGTGCAGATATCACGTACAGACATATGACACAAGTTACACCCAGTCACCTGATCACGTTCGAAGTTCGTGAGTTCCGCGGAGCGCCCTATTCTGCTCTCTCACGATGTCTAATGACTTCTGAGGTCGCTGATGTGGAGTACCTACCTGGCAGTAGGTGGCAGCACAATGCACCTAATATGAAAAACGCATCTTTTTAGGGGTGTCCGGATATTTTTGATCACATCGTGTATGGCACATGTGTCTGTGGACTGTCTGCGTGATGCTATGGTACTCCCGTGGCCTGCAAGTTCCCAGACCTCTCCTCGATAGAAGTTTACTGAGACAAGCGCGGAAGCAATCTACATTCCAGTACCAGAAACGAGGCCATTGAGGACGAGTTAGAAAATATGTGGGGTCTGCTTGCTCAGGAGAGGATAAAATAGTTCTGTGACAGCCTTCCCACCTGAATCAAAAAATCGTTCAAATGGCTCTGAGCACTATGGGACTTAAAATCTGAGGTCATCACTCCCCTAGAGCTTAGAACTACTTAAACCTAACTAACCTAAGGACATCACACACATCCATGCCCGAGGCTGGATTCTAACGTCCGACCGTAGCGGTCGCGCGGTTCCAGACTGTAGTGCCCATAACAGCTCGACTACACCGGCCGGACCACCCGAATCACTGCATGTATCCAGTCAGAAGGGAATGCAGGCGTCATGCTGATAAGAAGGCTCATATTGTCAAGTTATATGTTAATTTGAGTCGATTTTACTGTCAGAAAAATAACATCACATACCCTATCAACGACTGAAGTTTCATTTCGTTTCCTCATCCTTTATGGGTACTTAAGTGTATTTTGGCAGCTTCGTTCTGAACTTCTGATTTATGTTAAAACAGAAATTCTTACACTTAAGTGTCAGGAAGGGGGGGGGGGGAGGGAGTAATATGCCCATAACACCTCCAAGCCCTTTCTTCCTCCGTTAATTGGGATCACCACCTGCACACCTCTATCTATTCAGTTGCGCCGAAAATGCAAGTCTATTTTTGTGTATAAATTCAAGTATTCTTTGTGGTCAACGCAATGAAATATATTCAGAAAAAGGATTCCAATTTCTAAAAAAAAATCTGCGTTGGCCATGAAAGGAGTGCAAAACCATTTTTGGGCGGTTTCTTTTATTTTAATTTCGCACCGATGAGGAAATAAATTAGTTCATATATTTGGTTGTAAGCCGCACGGCAGCCATTAGGTTTGTCAGAAAAACGATAAATAAAACCTCGTTTTGCATCGTAATGGTGCACGTGTAAGGCTCTCCATTCCTTCCTTCAGCGCTGGCAGCAAAATTAATTTTCCTCATCGCGCAGCATTACGGCACTTCACAGTCGAGGTAATTTTCGCCTTGCAAATTAGCATCCAGCGCCGGTAATAAGTGGAAGTAATATCGTAAGCCTGGTAACGTACGCTTCGCCGTAATGGTGCAGACAATACGCCGCTGAAATAACAGATAATTTCAGATCTCGGCTAACGAGAGGCCGCCAGGCACCGCGCCGCTCTGTCCGCGCAACACTCAACCCGACTGTCGCCCTCAGGAGGGGAGCCACGGGGTCATCAAAGCTGCCGTCACACGCTGGGATGCTCACTATAGCGGCAAGGTCTGAAGCACAAATGCGTGCCATACAGATAACAGGCGAACTGCTACATTGCCTCAAATATTGCCACACCTTCCAGGACAAGATTACTTTATTGTACAATGAGGTGAGAGGTAGTTCATCATTGCAGAAGTGTATGATAACAAATTCAGATCAAATGAAACACACATATCCCCAGCAAAGGGTGTCCATACAGTCGCATCGAAACGCAGTGTATTCCCCTCTGGCGACAAAGCACGGGAGTATTCTCGCAAGCCATTATGCACTCATTCTCATAAATTAAGGATAATGCTGATACATGGTAAAACAACGCTCTAGTGGGCGGTTTGAGGGTTTAAATCACCTCGCGGTATGACCATGCGGGGCATTTGACCTGCGGTCGTCGCACGATGGCGCTTGCAGCAATCCATATACGCAGAGGTGTGTTGGTGCATGTCAGAGTACGGTACAGTGAGTAGGTGCGCAGACGTTTTCAGACGTGCTAATGGTGACAGAGTGTTGAAAATGGATCAAAGAACACGTATTGATGACGTTATGACGGGCAGAATACTCGGGCGACTGGAGGCTGGTCAAACACAGCAGGTCGTAGCACGGGCCCTCCGTGTGCTACAAAGTGTGATCTCACGATTATGGCAACGATTCCAGCAGACAGGAAAGGTGTCCAGAGGCCACAGTACTGGATGTTCACAGTGTACAACACCACAAGAAGACCGATATCTCACTATCAGTGCCCACAGACTGTCACGGAGTACTGCAGGTAGCCATGCTCGGGACCTTACCGCAGCAACTGGAACAATTGTCTGCAGACACACAGTCTATAGATGACTGAACAGACATGGTTTATTCGCCCAGAGACCTGCAAGGTGCATTCCACTGGCCCCTGGTCACAGGAGAGCCCGTAAAGCCCGGTATCAAGAACACAGTACATGACCATTGGAAGAGTGGTCCCAGGTTATGTTCACGGACGAGTCCAGGTATAGTCTGAACAGTGATTCTCGTCGGGTTTTCATATGGCGTGAACAAGGAACCAGATACCAATCCCTTTATGTCCTTGAAAGGGACCTGAATGGAGGTCATGGTTTGATGGTGTGGGATGGGATTATGATTGGTGCAGGTACACCTCTCTTTTTCTTTGACAGAGGAACTGTAACAGGTCTGGTGTATCGGGACGTCATTTTGCACCAGTATGTCCGCCTTGGATCCCACCTTCCTCCTGATGGATGATAACGCACGGCCCCACCGAGCTGCCATCGTGGAGGAGTACCTTGAAACAGAATATATCAGGCAAATGGAGTCGCCTGCCTGTTCTGCAGACCTAAGCCCCATTGAGCACGTCTGGGATGCTCTCGGTCGACGTATCGCTGTACGTCTTCAAACCCCTAGCACACTTCAGGAGCTCCGACAGGCACTGGTGCAAGAATGGGAGGCTGTACACCAGCAGCTGCTCGACCAACTAATCCAGAGTATGCCAACCCGTTGTGCGGCCTGTGTACGTGTGCGTGGTGATCATATCCCATATTGATTTCGAGGTACATGCGCAGGAAACAGTAGCGTTTTGTAGCACATGTGTTTCGGGACGGTTTTCTCAACTTATCACCTATACCGTGAACTTACAGATCTGTGTCTTGTGTGTTCCCTATATGCCTATGCTATTAGCGCCAGTGTTGTGCCACGTTGTGTGACACCACATTCTGCAATTATCCTAATTTATGAGCATGAGTATATATGTGCCAAATGGTATCCTGTGATAGTTTATCCTAAGCATCTTGCTAATTTTGTTGCAAATCGACAATGGTTCTTGCAGACCATGGAGTAACGTCCCGTTTGATCATGACCCTCACTCGTTCAATTGGCGAGAGATCTGGTGGTCTTGCTGATCAGGGCAGATGTTGTGCACCAAGAACAGCACGTTGCGTAGCAGGGGCCGTATGTGTATGCGCACTGCACTGCTGAAAGAGCACATGACCCTTCTGTCGAAGAAATTGTTGTAGCACGGGGATAACAGCTTGTGCCACGTAGCGGACTACTGATGACTTTACTCTGCAGAAACTTCAGTTGTGACCGATAATTATAACAGATGGCCCCCCACATCATTAAGTCTTGGATGTGACCTGGGTGTCAGCCGCGCGGGGTAGCCACGTGGTCTTGGGGACCTTGTCACGGTTCGCGCGGCTCCGCCCGTCGAAGGTTCGGTTCCTCCCTCGGTCATGGGTGTGTGTGTGTTGTCGTTAGTGTAAGTTAGTTTAAGTAGTGTATAAGCCTAGGGAATGATGACCTCAGCAGTTTGATTCCATAGGAACTTGCCAAAAATTTCCAATTTCCGGGTGTCGTGCGCGAACGCTACCCGGCACAGGCAGCTCACAAGGTCTACGCTGTACGTGTACTAGGGGGTATCCAACAATGACATTTCCGTAGGTGGAGATTGTGTAGTACGCATTTATATCGCTACGTGTGTATAGTGCAACTCATTGGCAGGTCAGTGCCGCCTGTGCTGTCGACCTGTCATGTTCTGTTCATCTGCAGTGATTGTTTTTTCTAGGGCTTTTTTGTTCTTATTTTGTTTTTTATGGTGACAAGTTTAAGTGAACAACTTGCAGCTGTGAAATTTTGTTTTCTACTCGGTAAAAGTGCCGCTGAAACTGTTTCAATGTTGAAAACAGCTTACCAGGTTGACGCTATGGGAAAAACTCAAGTGTGCGAGTGCTTTGCTCGATTTAAAAATGGCGACATATCGATTGACGACAAACCTCGTTCTGGACATCCATCAACAGCTCGAATCGACGAAAGTATTGAAAAAATTCGAGAGATTGTGCTCAGAGACCGCCGACAGACAACTGATCAATTTATTTGGAAGTTTTAGGAGAATGGTGCAACAGTGTGCGTCAAAAAAGATCCGATTTGTGGCAGGCAGGAGACTGGTTTTTCCACCACGAGAACGCACCTGCACACACAACCATCTTTGTTAGGCAGTTTTTGGCTAAAAATAGCATGGTTCCGCTGCCCCACGCAACTTATTCGCCTGATCTAGCTACGTGCGACTTTTTCTTATTTCCACGCTTGAAAAGGTGAGGGAAAGGACACTGATTTGACATCACTGAAGTAGTCAAGAAGAAACGACGGAGGAGCCGTCAGCCATTTCTAAAGATGACTACAAAAACGATTCGAACCGTGGAGACACCGCTGGGACAAATGTATTAGTTTCACCAACTGCGACATAATCGCGTGCACAGACAGTGATCCAATATTTTTTTTTCTTTATTTAATTTCAATTCCCCCCGAAGGGGGCGGGCTGGCAGCAGCTTAGTATGCCGCTCTTCAGCCTACAGACTTTGTGAGAAAGATGAAGAGAATAAATAATAAAAACAGGCCATAAAATCGGAGACTTAAAGAGTAACATGGCGAAAAGAAATCGTGGAACTGAAAACAAAGAACAGAGGGGTGATGTTGCTAATAAAATATATACGAAGCAGACAGGTAAAACAATAGACAGACAATTAAAAAACACGGCGACAGTCTGGATTCTGTTCGCAAAAGACATAAAATTCACACCTAGCGACAGCATGGTTTCTGTTCGCAACACGAGAAAGACGAACAACACTGAATAGTCACTGGAACACTGCACTAAAAAGTTGGCAAATGTGACATACCACAGCCGAGAGCAGGTGGGGGGAAACTGGACAGATGATGGTAAAACAAAAAAGGGTGGAAGGGAGAGTAAAAGCGAAAGTGGGAACCGGGAAAGGAGCTGATGGAGGATGAGGACCCATAAGAGGGGTGGGGGGCAGACGCGACAGGGAGTGGGGTAGGCAGAGGAGGGGAATACAAAAGGACGTGGGGGGGGGGAGAAGGGAGGTAGGAGTGATCCAATACTGTAAAATGCTTTTTTATTCCAGTAGCAGTTGTCACGCATTTTACACCGGTCAAACTGGGCGCTCTTTTAAGATTATATTCAGGGAGCATTTGCAAGCACATAACAAAATCGCATTGGGAATGCATTTAGCAGAAAACAGCCACACTGTAGACAATATCGAGAGTTGTATGCGTATTTTACACAGGGCAGAGGAGGGTCGCGCTCTCAACTTGTTGGAGAAGTTAGAAACTTACAAAGCCAAAAGGCATGAGTACAGTAGGGTACCCAACGCCTACTTTGCTTTGTTTGATAACATACTACGATTACCAAATCATGCCTCGTGTATTTATACCTAGCCTTACTTGATGAGTTATGTTGAGAACAGAAGGCATTTCCCTTACTTCCGCACAGTAGTCGCTCTAATCCTGTAACTGATTATCTCCTACCTAATGAAATGTATAGCCAAACTACATAATTTTATTTATTGAATGCTTATATGTTGTTTAAACGTTTTCTGTGGGAGACATGTCACGATGTATGTAAAGCCCTCTATTGGTTAAGTTCTTACGATCGGTGCGCGCCTACACAAGATCCTAGCGGCCGACCCAACAGAGGGCGCTGTTCGTTGATCTGTCTCTTTTTCAGCTGTCATATAGACATTTTATCTTTCATAAGCAATTTATAGGTTGCCACAGGCAATGTATTACGCTATATTAATTGTTGACCTTAAATTCGGACCTATACTCTACAAGCATTTTCTTTTAATAATTTTACATGGGTAACTGCATTCATATTCTAATGTATCACAATTGGTTTCTATGATAATCATCAATTTTAATAAGTCTGCTACATGCATTTTATCTAATGTGTTTTTATCAGATTATGTTTTTGCGTAAATGGTGACTACATATAAGCAAGCCCACAGTAGCGACATCTATGGAGGGTGTAGGCAAACAGGTTTCTGGATGCTACTGTACCTCAGTAGCTAGTTGGCAATAATCACTATGTGGACGATGTGGCCTATTCTACACCATATGTTAAATCTATGTGACGATGCTATGCTGATTATATTTATATGTTTTGACGATGCTATGTTGATTATATTTATATGTTTTGACGATACCATTATGGGCGTATCACTTTAGGACATGGTGTAAAAATGGTACGTTATACCATACTTTATCTGTACATTTCCCTAGTGTATGACAGTATATTGTGATACATATTCCTGGTTTACGTTGAAAGACACACTGCTCACTAGATGTACATATTTATATATTTTAGATCCGAGGAGGATGGTCATTACAGACTGAAACCGGTCATCGTCTAAAGAATTCATTTGTGATCATAGACTGGAATAAAAAAACATTTTAAATGTATTAGTGGTAACGGAGAGTTTCTTGAAGGAGATGGGGTTGTTTTGCTAACAGCTTGAAAATATATAGCTGTTAAAAATAATTCCTTTTTTTTTTTTTTTTTTTTTTGGAACTCCCACGTACACACCAAGCGCGGTGGCGCAGGAGTTGGCACACTGTTTTCGCATTCTGGAAGGCGACGTTTCAAATCCTCGTCTGGCCATTCAGATTTAGGTTTTCCGTGATTTCCCTAAATCACTCCAGGGAAATGCCGGGATGGTTCCTCTGAAAGGGCGTGGCAAATTTACTTTCGGATTCTTTGTTAATTCCGAGTTTATGCTCCATATTTAATGACGTCGCTTCCGACGGGGCGTTTAACTCTAATCTTCCTTCTTCTTTTCATACAAGTACACGTTTTCATCCATCACTCGCACACAGCATAACCTACTGTCATCAGGTAGGCTGAGTGCTATTCCACTCTCCACTCAATGCTTTCATAAGACCAGATTAACCAGTCTTGGCCGTGTCATACTGTCAGTGGTAGCCTAGCCAGAGGCAAAAGTGATCAAGCAGGAGTGCTCAGAGGTCCCTCATAATTCAGCAGGTGCAAGATGCGCTCAGGTTTCGTCCCTGGGTTATATTCGGCCGGCCATCGCTGTTCGCACAGTGCTTCGATCTTCGTGTCTGTACTATGCGGATGTCCAGAACCTAGCCTATAGGCGGCGGAATGTTCTACAGACCACTGTTGAAAGCAGTTACACACCAGCGACACGTTATGCGTCAATCATTCGATACGACCGTCCAGCTTCCCGCAGGCCCGCAATGCGACCCCGTTCAAATAGATGAAGCTCTTAAACAGGAGTACATACTCGTCTGTGGGGGTGGTTGTACCCTAGAATGAATGCTGAAAACTCAGTACAATTACAGCCTGCAGAGTCAAAAAAGGTGAACTACAAGAATGTCTCCCTAGAGCCATCTGTTCGCCGGTGACTGAGACAAATGAATCACTAACGCTACAGCCCTTCAGTATGCACATTGTTATACTCTGGTGCCACCATTCCTCGCGTGCTAATGAAACACAGCAATAGTTAACTTAGACATGTTAGAATAATTCTGAACCTGCAGCATTGCGTTAGTTCTACACTTAGGCGTCCCCAAGCGGAGGCATTTGCCTCTTCCTGAAGTCTGGAGCACACATTTTTTTATTCATTGCAGAATTCTTATGCATTCCTAGAAACAATTTTCTGACGTCAAGCTTTCTGACGGTTCAGTTACATAAATTTATTTCTATTCATCTAAAATATTAATAACAAACCTAATGCTAGAAAAACATTAATTTCACAGTATTGCTGAATGATGGGAGAGACGTGACAACTGGGAAAAATCCTTTTGTTGATGGTTTTTGTAAAAAAAGCTGTTTCTTGTAATCGTCAAAGCTTGTCTGAGCCGCAACCCACCTTAAGAGTTCCGGGAAAGGCAGTTTCCGAAGAAATGATGTGTATGCCGCGGAACAATGGTTCTAAAGACACTGAATCCATAACCCGCCACTGTATCGCTGGAACAAGAAAATAATGATACTGTATAGTCATCCATTGCATTGTATTCGTTCTGAACTCTCTGGAATATACCTGTGCCGGACTTATTAGAGTTACAATTGATTTCTTATTAAAGACCGATAGAGAGCTTGCTACTGTGAGGGGCAATGGCTGTAATTCTTTTTCCAGGAATATTTACGTTCTGTTTCGTTCTCAGTAGTCCGTCGCACAATTTTTTGAACAGAAATGAAAAGATTCTCATTAACTAGCCAGTAATATAGCACAGTATGTACCTTTTTATTAATTGATGCGTGAAGCGGTTGTGTCACACATAGAGTTCTGACACTCCTGCTCATTTTGTTCCACATTGCGACTGCAGCGCTCCCAGTGGGCAGAAAGCTACTCTTCTGATTACGAATAGCATGTTTACTCATAGAATTAACTGTCCAATATTTCGTTTCACACTGTACGAGGCACTGTTAGAAGCTTTAATGACTCGTAAAACTGTTACAGGCTGAAACGCGCTCATCAAGTCGAACTGCTTATCCATAAACAAGCAACTGTCGCCAGAATGAGAGTTTCACTCTGCAGCGGAGTGTGCGCTGATATGAAACTTCCTGGCAGATTAAAACTGTGTGCCCGACCGAGACTCGAACTCGGGACCTTTGCCTTTCGCGGGCAAGTACTCTACCATCTGAGCTACCGAAGCACGACCCACGCCCGGTCCTCACAGCTTTACTTCTGCCAGTAGCTCGTGTCCTACCTTCCAAACTTTACAGAAGCTCTCCTGCGAACCTTGCAGAACTAGCACTCTTGAAAGAAAGGATATTGCGGAGACATGGCTTAGCCACAGCCTGGGGGATGTTTCACTCTGCAGCGGAGTGTGCGCTGATATGAAACTTCCTGGCAGATTAAAACTGTGTGCCCGACCTAGACTCGAACTCGGGACCTTTGCCTTTCGCAGGCAAGTGCTCTACCATCTGAGCTACCGAAGCACCACTCACGCCAGGTGCTCACAGTTTTAATCTGCCAGGAAATTTCATATCAGCGGACACTCCGCTGCAGAGTGAAATTCTCATTCTGGAAACATCCCCCAGGCTGTGGCTAAGCCATGTCTCCGCAATTTCCCTTCTTTCAGGAGTGCTAGTTCTGCAAGGTTCGCAGGAGAGCTTCTGTAAAGTTTGGAAGGTAGGAGACGAGGTACTGGCAGAAGTGAAGCTGTGAGTACCAGGCGTGAGTCGTGCTTCGGCAGCTCAGATGGTAGAGCACTTGCCCACGAAAGGCAAAGGTCCCGAGTTCGAGTCTCGGTCGGGCACACAGTTTTAATCTGCCAGGAAGTTTCAAAGCAACTGTCGGTTTGTGACATCATCAGACTGCTGCCTAAGTCTGCGTGGTCGCGTTGACGTATACTATGGAGCTTTAGTGGCGAAGGCAAGGCACTGTTTGTTTTATTTAGCTCTAAGGCCCACAGCTTGTCTAATTTCAATCCCTCTTCTTGGCTGTTGAATTTTTTTCGTATTTTGAATTTCTGTTGCTTCTCAGTATATCCTAGCATACTAATTTTTAAATCTTGCTAAAACTACAGCGTCAAGGAAAAATTTTTGGTGGTTTCCCGGTCCTAGTGTATGACCTGCCAGAGCTGATTTATTCGTCTTGCCCTGGCGGATCTCGAACAACCTCGAAAATTTTCTTGCTATCTTTTTCCATTTCCAGAAAAGGGAAAATCAAACTTACTCTACTTCTTCAGGTAAAACCCCGGATTAAGGCGAAATCTAAATAATACATAACTGCACCGAATTACTAAAATTTTAACAGTATATTCTCTAGCAGTTATCGCGAAAAATTGTCTCTCATTTTAACAAGTCTTTATCCGTTATCGAGAAACACGCCAAACACTTGTCGTGAGGGTTCCAAAACCCAGCTGCGTATACCGAGACAGCTACACACAGAAAATGAATGTAATTTATGCGATCTCGAATAACCTCGAAAATTTCTTCGTATGTTTATCCGTTTCCGAGAGAATGGGTCAAACTTACACAGCTTGTACACATAATACACACACGTAAACAAAACGTTGTTTTTAAAGTGACGCATCACAGTGAACTATGCTGTAAAGTGTCCCCATTGTCATCTGGAAACTCCTTGCTGTAGTTTTGAAGCAAATGAAAAAATTTTTTGCTGGTAAAATACGCTCTGAGGCCTAAAATTAGTTTTGCCTTATTTCAGTTTCACTTACGTAAACTATTTCAATTTTACTGGCGAGTAAACATGTTTTCCTATGAGTTACGTGCCCTGCTGAAGCAGGGAAAAAAAGGGAAGAAGCGGAAAGCCCAAAAAATGCGAATGTGTTCATGTTTGTTTTAAAAGACTCTGACTGAAAGGTGGGGTACCAGCTGACTCATTCTACCTTCCTCAGCCCCTTTAAAAAATTTCCAAATGTTTTGGTATGCGAACATATTCACTCTTCTTCATGCTGAGAGAGAAAAAGACAGTGGCAGTGCCAATGAGACAGAAAAGTAGGCAATGATTGTGTTATAGAAAGACCGAAGGAGACAATGGCAATGTTAGAAAAGACAGGGACACTGTGGCAGTGGAACATAGTTTACAGTGACATAAGAGGGAAGTAAACAATGCCAGCGGTGGCTGGGGGAGGCGGGAGGGGAATAAAGGGAAAGAGAAAGTGAAAGTTGATGAGTGCCATTCTACTGAGAGGCAGAGTGTATGACAATGACAACTAGGAAGGGAGACATAATGGCAGTTGGAAGAGACAGCAGCAGTATAAGAGAGCAACAGGGAAACAATGACAATGAGAACAGACTGTAGTAGTAGCACAGAACGAAGGGGACTGTGGTTGCGGCACAGGAGACAATGACAGAGAGACACAAAGAGATAATGACAGTGAGTTTGACTGAATGAGTGAGTGAGGAAAGGCAACTGATATACGAGCGATTTACAGCGATGAACTAGTGGATATGAGTGAATTACAGTTAAGGGAACTTGTGAGGTGAACTGCATGTTAAAAAAAAAGTGTCAATATGTCAGCATGCCAAAAGTTTTGGGAAAAATTTTAAAGGTTCTGAGGAAGGTAAAATGAGTCAGCTGGTAGTCCCCTTTTCAGTCAGGTTCTTTTAAACAGGCGGCTAATCGCGTTTTTGTGCTCCGATAGGAGCATTTTCCCCTGGTTGAATGCTTGAGTGCCGCAAGTGGACCCCTCTTGCCGACCGAGTAGACATATAGTTACAATTGTGCCTTTGTTATCGTCTCCTTTCAGGAGCTTTATAAAGCTATTTGGTACCAGTTATGACTACCAGACACGGTATGCTGGCGACGCCTTTGAGTTGTGGTGCTGTATTCTGCTCCGCTTTACACTTTACCATCGAGGTTTACTGAGTCTCAGCGATCTGCAACCATTAAGACGCGTAAAATTGATTATATCAGATCCAATAACATGTCCCCGATAAGCACAACTAACGAGTGACCGCTTTTCATTGTGGAATTAATTATATAAAATCCCCAACTCACGTTTGGGAGAGATCCGACATCAGGTACGATACACTCTGAACAAAAGTCCTAATCCGGTTGGTAGACACTTCCAAGAAATTCTACGTTCAGTTGCGAACCGATGAAGCAGTGGATGGGAGGCGGCCTCCCAAGACTGACTGCATGCTGTTATTGGCTGGCTCTCGTTGTAACCAGTAGGCTGCGCGTCGGCTCCGAAAGAAGACCCGTCGATTGAACCTACTGTCGCCTCCCCGTTCTCGGCCTTGTAGCTCACATAAATACGGGGCAGGCTGAATGATATCGAGAAAACATTTATCTTGCTAACAACTTGACAGTCGGCGCAAAATACGGAGACAAAGAAATCGCCCTCTGCAGCCAGACCGGAAGCACGGCTTCAGCCGTACGGCGTCTCACTGCTTAACGCCTGCTGGTCAGGCAACCCAAATGACAGCACTGAACTGCGTGGAGCCTCTTTGCGCCTTGGACTGCAGCATGCTGTGTGTTAACCCATTCGTTGATGGTGCGACACATGTGTCCACCACAGTAATGCGCAGTTTTGAGCGTTTTGGAAATTGTAGATATCTGCCTAATGTTACGATATAGTAAGATGCTTTCGGAACTTGGGGAAAAATGCTGCGAACGACGGGATGAGTATAGAGAAGACTGCGAGCGATCAAATGTGGCGGTGTGTGTTTATAGGCGGCACGGTGCGTCTGTTTCACGAAAATCAGATCAAATCACCTCCCTCTACATTCAAAGAATGTCGGAAGTAGCTAACCGTGTTTTGATATATTTCACAGATATTCTTTCTGTAGTATTATTACAAATCTCACTAATTCTGCTGATTTTCACAGGGTTTGTATCTAGTGGGAATTATATGCCCCAAAAAACTTCACAGAATATAGAAAACATTGGGGTGTGATATGTCAAAGCCATAGTCAAATGTTATGGTGTAAATGTGCATGCAATATTTCAGGTTTTTTATTCTCAGGAGAGTAAATGTGTTTTGGTACTGATTTACACATTTTACACAATTTCCATCCAGAAAAAAAATCTTAAAATTAAGAATTTCACTCTGAAAACCCTATGTTCACATGAAAACATGGATCTTGTTAAGTCCGTAGAACAGATCTGTCCCCCTGCACTGATTTTCGAAACCGATCAACTTAAAACATTTTTGGTAGTGGAATTTTATTATTTTTCACGAAGGAAGGATGTTTTTGACCTTTTATTTTTCAAACACAGGTAAAATGAATTTAAAAAACCAAAGGTTTAATGAGTTTCCTTTTTAGAAAGTTGCTTGTGGGTCAGTCCGTTGCCTTACAGAGGCAGAAACAAAGTGATGGAACCATGAACTCATATGCGAGATGGAGCACCTTCAGGTAACAACAGCCCGCTGCCACCGTGCAGTGTGTTCATCTAAGCTTTATCTATGCGCCTGAACATATTAGTCGGATAGACAAAATACTATTTTACGCGCTAGAAGATAATAAAAAATATAAATTATTAAGGGCTACAAATGTACCCCATCGGGGATTGGCATCTTCTCGACCTCTGCAGCGTGCAGCATAGAGCATCATGCCTGGACTTACGCATTCCGCAACCAAACGGGCATGGCTGTACATCGATAAGTCAAACTGTGGGACCAACTCGATTGAGTCTTTGGGTATTCACATTTATTCAGACAACTTTGCGGATGGTGACTGGAGGTTTCCCGCGCCCATCAAGTCGGCTGTGGGTGATGGATCAAACTTAGCACGAACAGTCCTCTCGTTTCGAGTACAAGTTTGTTGAACTTTAATTATGTCACTCTACACTAAATAATAAAAGACAAAATTTCCAGTACGCAACTACGTGATAAGAGATGATCAGAAGTGTTTTAATACCACAAAACTTGCATAACCGATATTCAAATTTTATTTCATTGGTTACCAGTTTCACAAGTATGAATCAATGGGGATTTTTGATGACTATTTTTTGTTGGTAGCTAACATGATTTTTTCAATCCTCTTTTTTTTTCAGTTTCAACGCATCCTTATTGGTATACGAGAAGAGAGATTTTTTGTGAATATCTTCTAGATATATAGTATTTCTCGTTGACTATGCTAGATGCAACCATACGAGGATGTAGTTTTACAGCATTAATTCAAGGAGGAGACATAGATGCTTATATTAAAAATATATAACGGTTTACTCTACGTGTGCTTATTTGTATAAAATTCTGCCGCCAGAGAGTTTACAACCCAACGAGTAGAAAACTGATAATATCTTTACTGCCTGCTCACTAGGTCACGAAACCACTCCGTGAAATACGCCGATAGCTGTCCGTCAGCTAAGATATTGTGAAACACCGGCTTTCACAATATTTTTGTCGCATTTCTGCATCAGATCATTTTGAATACACTCAGACGGCATTTCCCGCTGTCGTCATGAACAATGGTCTGTGAGCCTTTTTCTAGTTGTGTTTCAGGAATTGATTTCTTTCATTTATATTCAGCAAGGTCTTCTGCTAAAATATTTCCAAGAGGTATGAGCCCATAATCCGACTGGAAATCAAACAGAAAATATATACCTAAGAGATACTAACACACCAGATGAAATCCGATGCAAATAATTAGAATCAGTGCTGAAATCCAGTAAAAATAAGAAATATACATGCGAGGATGGCATTAATGTGGATCATTTTAAATGCAGTGATAATAAATTCAAGGAACGGTAGCTGAACTTCATGAACAGAATTTGGAGAGGAGAAACTCAGCAACAAAGATGGAAGAGAGCAGTCCATAAAGGAGATGTGACGTCGGTAACTATAGAGGAATAAACTTACTCAACACTGGTTTACAAATTTACACCAGCGTCACAGAATCAAAATTACAAAAATTTTATGAAACACTCTTGGGCGATGAGCCGAATGGATTCCGGAAAGGCAAATTATGTACAGATCGATACTTCGCTCCCAAGATGCTAACTGAAAAAAAGGAAGTAATTCAGTCTTCAAACACATCTGGTACTTATTAACAATAAGAAAGCTTTCGATACAATTGACAGAAGGAACTATGGAAAATCCTGACAGAAACTGTGATTGTAGTCAGAATCGGACCACACCTGTCGGATAAGTTAGAGAATGATGTGGCCTCTCACTGCTCCTGATATAAAATCATCAGTGAATGGATATAAAATTCCCATGGCAGATTCAAGATAGACAGACAAAACTGACGTAGTCACAAAGTTGTTCGCAGAAGACCTGGTACTTTTTGAAGAATTCGAGGATGATCTACAGACATCAGTGTGTAACTTGCACACAACAGCAAAAACGTGCAAGGAAATCTCCCTTAATAAAATCAAACTTGTAGGTTTCATCAGGAGAGACGACTGAGGAAAAATTTTCAATATGCAACGCAATCCTCTAGCAAGAGCTAATATTTATTTGCCTAAGGTGCAACCTCAGCTACTTGCAAGAAAACGGTATGCAATACAAAAGCACAAACTTCACAAAAGTCACAGGACGAATAAATAGCCCGTTCATAACATTTCTTGTTCACTGGCACACCAGACGAAATCTATAAAACGCCTTCGCCAAACGAACCCTCTCGTATAACGGCGGAGCTAAGACACTATGTAGAGGTGACGAACGGAGACTAATGAGGACCGAGATACGGTTCTTGAGAAGAACAGCTGGTGACACACTATGGGACAGGAGAAGGTCTGATGATGCTACTAAGGTTGGCTCTGAGCACTATGGGACTCAACTGCTGTGGTCATAAGTCCCCTAGAACTTAGAACTACTTAAACCTAACTAACCTAAGGACATTACACACATCCATGCCCTAGGCAGGATTCGAACCTGCGACAGTAGCGGTCGTGCGGTTCCAGACTGCAGCGCCTTTAACCGCTCGTCCACTCCGGCCGGCGATGCTATTAAGTAAAAACAGTACTGAACATCTTGTGAAATCCATGAACTACGGACGAACACAGTTAGAATCAACCGAATCCTCAAATCGCAATCCCTCGAATACCAGTCCAGAGGTAGAAGAGGAAGATCTACAAGGAGATGAACTGAAACCGTAACAAGTCCAGTATACGATAGGGGAAATAATAATTCATGAACATTTGTCCTTCCATTCTGAATCGTTTTACAGAAAGTATTTCACATTTGTCCGACGTTTTAATGGCAACGTTCGTTTTGAACGGCTACGTAGACTATCGGTAAGAAATGTGGCTCTAAGCAGACTGGCCAACTACCTGCGACTTATATTGCGTCTCGTCGCCTACCCCTCCCTTCTTCCCATGCTAGTGAAGCCGGAGATTACCTTCTGGATAACCGTTTAATAAACCCATACCGGATGTACAGACAAATCAGAATGAAGAATGCTCCATTTATACCACTAAAACTGTGAATATATCTTGGGCAGAGTCAGGGATGTGAAAGAAGGGAACATCCTCCATCAAGCTTGTAAAACTGGATGGGTCTAAGAGAGCTCCCTGCGCAGGGGAAATATGGTTAACTGGTAAAAAGCACGAATATGTTAGGATGTTTTAACTTGAATGGCTTTGAAGCTGCCAGATAAGGCGGAAAGCTCTTTTCTGACTCCATGTTTATTCGAACTAATTAAGGCCTATTGCACTATGTTTCGAACAAGAAATTTCGTAATGTATGACAAAAATACTTTAACAGGGAAAAACGACTGCTCGCCTACCACATCAATCGAGAAGATACTCAATCCCCGACTGCACGCCAATTCTGTTCGTTCATTCACTCGCTGTATAACCAAACATGATCGCCATATGTAATAGCACGTCTTCTAACGTAAAGATATCCGACGTTTCCATTTGGGTACACTTCTTTGTAGGACGTTTACAGCTTATGAAAAGCTCAAAAGGGAAGCTTTCCAACGCCATCTGAAAGACTCGCAAGCACGGCCATTTGCCTTTGATCAGGCGGCATAATTTTGCTCTAACACTGATGGTCCTCCGCAAAGAGGAACGCAGCACTTTCGTTGTGACAAACCTTTTTTGCAGACGTTTATGGTAAAAGCCATCACGCTGCAAAGAACAAAGAAAGAACTTAGTACCGGCGCAACATCGCCCAACTTTCACCATGAAATCATGGAGTCATTGCTCCGGGTGAAAAACACAATCATCATCTGAATATCATTTTTAAACGCATTATGGAGTAGTCCACCTGAAGATATGTCATTTTTCGCTTTCTCGGGCTAATAAGTGCATAGTACATCTTCTAGCAAAGTTCAGTTTGATATCCGTGTAACATCGTGGCTTGGGACTTTAAATAGTTGTGCAGCAGTAAGTAAGACAGTTGAAAGCAAGAGACTCGAATCCTCAACCATTCCATTTAATCGATCTTGGTCATAATTACCCAGCCCGTCAGCAATTTTCGTTAACAATAGAATGAGTAAACTTAGGCCTATAGTGACGCTACATCCGCTATCATTTATTAAGATTATGAGTTTGCGCCTGTTATGCTGCGTGACTTTGCTAGAACCCTGATTGTCCATTGTAAAGTATAACTTCAGGCTCGCTACTAAAAACAACAATATTAACGATTGAAGACTATTTTAGAATGAACTTAACTCTAGCATTATTATTTTCCGCGTTTGTACCTGTCTGAATACTAATTGAGCTATCGTACTTCTTCCGGATCTTCAATGGGCAAACTTGCGGTAGTTGTATCAAGAAGCCACTTCGCTAATACGTGTTGTCACATTCTGACAATTAATGTTTCCCACTAAAACACAGTGTCAACATTCACCACTGGGGCAGCAACCAGTACAAACTCAACCTGAGAGTTCTACCAGTCACGATGTCCCGAAGGTACGAATTTTGAAAATAAATCTAGACATTCAACATAAAACAGCTAATGAATTTATATTTCACGAAATTTGGTTACTTCTTTTGTTACCACAATGAAACCAGAAAGATCTTTAATGGCTACCTGTAAATGTTACTTTATGAGCAATGTGGGGCAAAAATGAAACTAGTAATTGCAGTTAGACTGTAGTTACTATAATCTTGAGACATTTAGAAAACGAATTTTAAACAAACGGAATTTGATCAAGTATGCTAACAAGTTTTGTGTCTCAACTGTCTTACTACATTCAACCACAGGAACATGGCATTCTCTGTTGAAACTTTTCCACGCAATAAAAGTTAACTTCAACATCGGATTCAAGTAAAGTAATGATATGAACTTAAAATAAGATGAAAAACTAGTTTAAATTAACTACTGATATTGAATCAAAGGATCTTTTCAACGCAAACTATGTTTACACAGCCTGGATTTCCTGTATACGAATAATGAAACAAACTGTCTGTAGCATGCCTTGTCGGAAGCAATGAAGTTGAGAAAGTGGTGCAAAAATACTTCCGCCAATTTTTCACGTGTCTTACCAATTAGATAGGTCAGAGCCCGTAATGTCTACCTTTGAGAAACATTCTTGACGTAAGATGCTGTAATTCTTGCAACATCATGTTTCAGCTTAGGAAAGTATTGCATCCACGACTACGATTTGCATGAGACGCCTTATTAATGCAGAAGTGCTAAATATCGCCTTCTTTCAAAATTTGTGATAATGTTAGTACAAATATTTAATGTCTTGCTGAGCGAACCAAAACATGATCTCACTCTAACACTGCTGGCAGGATTCTCTCCACAGTTACGCGTGTCTACGAATACTTCTTTCAGCATAAATGGTTTTCACAAAATGGCAACGAAAAGGCACCTCTGTCAACCCTATCTCGACACTGTTGACTGGGTCTGCCTACTGTGACTTTTCAAATGTTCAAATGTGTATCAATTCTTATGGGACTTAACTGCTAAGGTCATGAGTCCCTAAGCTTACACACTACTTAACCTAAATTATCCTAAGTACAAACTTAGGAGTACTCGAACCTCCGCCGGGATCAGCCGCGCAGTCTATGACTGCAGCGCTTAGACCGCTCGGCTAATCCCGAGCGGCTGTGTATTTTCCTTCGTAGGAAAAGCATTCACAAAACGGAACGATAAGAGCAAAATCTTGGTCGTCCTCAGGCTTGATGACTTCCTCATTTCTGTGGCTGAAACTTATACTTTTCGTCTTCTTAAATTCTTACACCCTAAGGAAGAAATCAGACTTTACAAATTGGTTTGTTTCACGTTCTTAATTACAGAGCAATAAAGGATATGAGAACTTTTTAGTCCAATTATATTTTTACTATGGTCTGTTGGCATATCCGTCTACACTACCGCCGGCCGGTGTGGCCGAGTGCTTCTAGACGCAGGTTCGAATCTTGCCTCGGGCATGGATGTGTGTGATGTCCTTAGGTTAGTTAGGTTTAAGTAGTTCTAAGTTCTAGGGGACTGATGGCCTCAGATGTTAAGTCCAATAGTGCTCAGAGTCATTTGCACCATTCTATACTACCATAATCACATAAGAATTAATCGGTTAATTCGTATCTCGATAAAACACAACGTAAATACAAAGTAACGCTGGTCAGCTATGAATTGTGGAAGATATAGTGGTGAAAGGTGTGGAAATACCGTAAACGTATCCTTGGAATACTACTAGAAAAATCTTTGACAGGGTCCTTCGTCTCGTGACTCACTTTGGCAGCTTCAGTAACAGGATACGTCAGACAATGGCGGATAGTTTGTAGATGATAAACAAGATTTTATCAATGACTAATTAATAAATTCATCAGTGGTTTGGAATCTGAAGAACAGTATGTGACCAGTTAATTTCTAATATCCATCGAATATCCCTTCAAAGACAACACTAACATAGGGATGTGCGAGAATGCCAAATCATACTGATTTCGTCTTCACTGTAAATGTTTAAGGAACGATGGCCGATAATAATCGACCCCAAATCATGGATGTTAAAGCATGAGTTTATAGACTGGTGTGAGAAGCAATATACAAATACACAAGATATATTTGTTAATCAGTATATTATACAGCAATAATTAAAAATCCTGTTATTGAGACAAGTTTCGCCTTCAGTCTATCATATTTTTGACAAAGGGCGTGCCCTGATTTTGAGGAAAGTCTTTCAGAAGCTTACCATGCGGATATAAATCTCAAATATTTAAGTGAAACTTTCTATATCTTGAGAAATGTAGGGCAGATTTTGGTTCCTTACTTCTTATGGGTGTTATTTGTGACTTAGAAGGTGACCTTCTAGGTAATAATCAAACTGTGTTTAGAACTAGCATGCTGGAGTAATTGGAGGACAGCAACTTCTGTTAATCAGTGCAACGAAAAAGTGCCCAAAGTTGCGAATTGCCCTTTCTTTTATTTGCTCAATGGCTATTGTCGGGCCGAGAGCCATTTTCAAATCATAGTAACAAATAGTCAAAACGGTATTTCGAAAAATACAAAAACATGTCAAAATATGTATGTATTAAGAAGTGCAAATGAGCAGTTACAGCACATACAGATAAGTCCCTTGTAAAAGTAATTGTCTGACGTGTTGCCTTATACGGTACCTAGTAAAAAGTGGACAATAATCAGTACATAAAAAAGAGAAAAAGTATAGAAACTCTCAAACATGATGCTACTGAAAATTGCTGAAGATTGTGTTTGTAGACCGAATAACTAATGAAGACGTCCTCAGCAGTTTGATCCTATAAGACCTTACCACTAATGAAGACGTGCTGATTCATCTGTAAATGTTCATTTGTACTTCATAATACGTATATACTTCAACATGGTTTTGTATATTTGAAAATAAGGCTATGAATATCTGGCACGATGATCTGAAAATGGGTCCCGGTCCGAAACAATAAATAAAAAAGTGAAATTTGCACATTTGGCTGGTCTTTCGTTGATCTAAACTGTGTTAGTTGGTCCGTTTCTGTTCCAGTGTACCAACTGTTCTATTATTTGGGTGTTTTACAGTGTTCACTCCTTCAAACAAGTTTGGTTTCTGTGTTTTCCTCTAACGTACCAACGGGTGTCAGTGTCCACGAACAGTCATTTCAACAGCTGCTAGCGAATACTTGACTGCTTTAATGCCTTCAGATATAGTAAAAGATCTTGGAAGTGTTTGATCTTGGATCACTTATGAAGTAACATTGGTATGAAAAATATTTTAAAATTTTTCTCAAGAAATCGATATTTCGCTGAATTGACGGCAAAGTTTGGGTCTGAATTTGAATCGATTAAGACACGGCATTCGAACTACACAGAAAGAGAATACAGTTGTGTCCAGACTCTACCGACAAACTATCATAGGCTTAAAAAAATTCTTTGCAGCGTGTTTTGATATTACAAACACTAGGTTTACAGTGTCTGGTTAAAGAATAATTCGTTCTGCTTGTTACCCCAAGTACAGGTACGCATGCGCCTGAACTGCAATGATAATGAAAATACCTGCACACCAATGCAACGCCTGTATGAATTCCGCGTTAGAACCCCGTTAGCTTCCCTTGTTAGGTAAATGCTTTCCCCCTTAACTCCCCCCCCCCCCAAAAAAAAAACAACATCCCCTTTACACGACCGAATATGAAAAGTCGCAAATATGTTGCAGTCGTTATCCGACGTGTTCACATAAAAATTCCGTTAAGAGACGAAAAAGGGAAAATAATTGTTCAGAAGAACGTAAAATAGGGTTGTAGTCTGTCCCCGATATTCTTCAATTCGAACACTGAGCAACCATAACGGAAACAAAGAAGAAATTTTCCGATGACATTTCGATTTTGCCGCAGACGCTGAAAGACTTGGAAGATCATTTGAACTGTATGGATTGTTTCATAAGATGAATAACAACAACTGCAAAAAAAGGGTAATGGGTTGTGGTAAAACAAAGTCCCACGTGAACTGGATATGAAAATGAAGTACTAAAAGTAGTAAATAGGTTTTGCTGTTTGGACAGCAAGTTGACTGGTGCACTACCAACGCCAAGGAAATCGTGACCGAGAATGAAGAAAAAAATTAAATTTGCGTGTTAGGAAGTCTCTTGTGAAAATATTTGTCTGATCTGTTGCCTTATATGGAAGTAAAACTTCTACAATGATCAGTAAAGACAAGACAAGCGATAAAAGCATTTCGAAGACTGGATTGGTGGATCGAATAACTAATGACGAGGTGCTGAATGAATCTGGGGAGAAAAGTACCTTATCGCACAATTTGACTAAGAGAAGTGATCGAGTGCCGGTACAAGTCCTGAGGCATCGATAAATAATGAATTCGATAATGGAGGGTAGTGTGGGGGTTAAAAACTGCAGAGCTAGACCAAGACTTGACTAAATTGATCAGTTTCAAATCGGAGTAGGTAACAGCAGTTATGAAGAGACTTCATAGGATAGGCTAGCGTGGAGAACTGCGTAAAACCAGCCATCGGACTGAAGACCACCGTAAAAGCAGCAACACCAACACCAACAAGAGCAAGAAATTTAAATGAAGACATTATTCCTCTGAGGCTCGGACGTCACTTAATGTAATACACTAATTTTCTATTGGTTATTTCAACCTCATAATCAAGATCAAACATTTTCCTATTAAAGCAAAATGGAAAGAGACCAATGAAACACTTGTCTTCGTGTTTGTTCGTTCTTTGTTAATAGGTTTGGGGTGAAAGTTACAGCTTCAGGGGAAACATGAAATCATTTAATCAGTAGTTGATGGCAGTGGACTTGGTCATGAAGAAAGAAAAAAAAATTGCTAGCCAGCCTCTCGAGGTGCACCCACATCTTCCATTCAGAGATTTTCCCGCAGAAGGCAACGTATCGGCTTCGAGCCCCGGCGATATTTTCACACAAAAATAGCCCGTGTCGTTCTTGTGACTAGCGGCTCGCTCTCACAGCGGGACCACGTAAGTGAAGTTCGGCAGTGTTGTTACGTATCCCACTTTAGATTCCATCAGTTTGTCGCTAGTTTATTGCGCCTGAAAGGATCAGAAACATGACTTAAGCCGAATCCATCTGCGGACGTTGTACAGCTTAATGTAGTAAGTAATAATGAATTATCCGGTATTTTCTAACGTTAAAATTGTAATTAAATAATAGCCAGTGTTTGTTGCGCAGATCACGGCAGGAGTGACTTTGAAAGAATTCTGTATTCGCATAAGTGACATTTATTACTGAACATGAAATTGCATGAAGTGTCAGTACACATAAACACTTCCAGTTAGATGATGCACTGCCTAAACCAAAGCAAAATTATTTCGAGTCATCCACTGAATTGCTCTTTTATTATGAGTCTTATCCTGCCACATCATACAGTACTCACTCTTCTGCACCTGTGGTATGCCTGCAGCTACCATGACCATCAATGGACGTACAAGAACTGACATATATTTGGTACAAGTACAGTGGAATGTCTACCTGTACTTATGGGTATACAAGATGAAAATGATGGTATTACGTACTATTTTATTGCCAGTACTCAAGATTATTCTACAGTTGGCATAGTTCTGCTTCAATTATGTTCCTGTACCATGGATTGGAGCACTGCCTGCAGTGCAATTTATTACAGTGACTTATTTTTTGCATTATACGTGTGGGCTTTTTGTTGAAGACACCTGCAATAGATAGTTATTCTTCAGATGATTTGTCTTTTTTTGAACTGCTTACTAACTAAGCTATGACTATGCACATATTTTTCCCTACATGGTTGTACATCCATACACAGTTTTAGCAAATTTGATTTCTAGGATTTAAAGTACTGGTTTCAAAAAAATTTCTATTTTTGTACTTTCATGGCTAGATGTAAACTTCTTTTTTTTTTTGGAAGGCGAGGGGTGATGTACGATGGCTATTTCTTGATGTTATTGAATGTGTTAATATTTGTAAAGGAAAATGATATATTTGAAGAAATGTGGTCAGAAAAATGTTCAAATGTGTGTGAAATCTTATGGGACTTAACTGCTAAGGTCATCAATCCCTAAGCTTACACACTACTTAACCTAAATTATCCTAAGGACAAACATACACACCCATTCCCGAGGGAGGACTCGAACCTCCGCCGGAACCAGCCGCACAGTCCATGACTGCAGCGCCACAGACCGCTCAGCTAATCCCGCCCTGCCAAATGTGGTCAGAGATACAGCTGTTAGGCAACAGTATTTGTTTCTGCGATGGCAGCGAAGTGGAGCCGTAGAATCTTTGACAGTCCAGTCAGCAGTGGAAAGCTGCGGTGTGGGCAAGCGAGGTTTCGGTGAGTGTACAGTGTAATGCATGGTCGCACTTTTGGGACTACGTGAGTAGCAGATTTATTTCGATGAGGACAGATCACTCAGAACAATGGTTGCGTAGCACACGGACATTAAAAAAGGTTTAGAAATGAAAAACAGGAACTACCTGCTGTGGTACATACACTCCTGGAAATTGAAATAAGAACACCGTGAATTCATTGTCCCAGGAAGAGGAAACTTTATTGACACATTCCTGGGGTCAGATACATCACATGATCACACTGACAGAACCACAGGCACATAGACACAGGCAACAGAGCATGCACAATGTCGGCACTAGTACAGTGTATATCCACCTTTCGCAGCAATGCAGGCTGCTATTCTCCCATGGAGACGATCGTAGAGATGCTGGATGTAGTCCTGTGGAACGGCTTGTCATGCCATTTCCACCTGGCTCCTCAGTTGGACCAGCGTTCGTGCTGGACGTGCAGACCGCGTGAGACGACGCTTCATCCAGTCCCAAACATGCTCAATGGGGGACAGATCCGGAGATCTTGCTGGCCAGGGTAGTTGACTTACACCTTCTAGAGTACGTTGGGTGGCACGGGATACATGCGGACGTGCATTGTCCTGTTGGAACAGCAAGTTCCCTTGCCGGTCTAGGAATGGTAGAAAGATGGGTTCGATGACGGTTTGGATGTACCGTGCACTATTCAGTGTCCCCTCGACGATCACCAGTGGTGTACGGCCAGTGTAGGAGATCGCTCCCCACACCATGATGCCGGGTGTTGGCCCTGTGTGCCTCGGTCGTATGCAGTCCTGATTGTGGCGCTCACCTGCACGGCGCCAAACACGCATGCGACCATCATTGGCACCAAGGCAGAAGCGACTCTCATCGATGAAGACGACACGTCTCCATTCGTCCCACCATTCACGCCTGTCGCGACACCACTGGAGGCGGGCTGCACGATGTTGGGGCGTGAGCGGAAGACGGCCTAACGGTGTGCGGGACCGTAGCCCAGCTTCATGGAGACGGTTGCGAATGGTCCTCGCCGATACCCCAGGAGTAACAGTGTCCCTAATTTGCTGGGAAATGGCGGTGCGGTCCCCTACGGAACTGCGTAGGATCCTACGGTCTTGGTGTGCATCCCTGCGTCGCTGCGTTCCGGTCCCAGGTCGACGGGCACGTGCACCTTCCGCCGACCACTGGCGACAACATCGATGTACTGTGGAGACCTCACGCCCCACGTGTTGAGCAATTCGGCGGTACGTCCACCCGGCCTCCCGCATGGCCACTATACGCCCTCGCTCAAAGTCCGTCAACTGCACCTACGGTTCACGTCCACGCTGTCGCGGCATGCTACCAGTGTTAAGACTGCGATGGAGCTCCGTATGCCACGGCAAACTGGCTGACACTGACGGCGGCGGTGCACAAATGCTGCGCAGCTAGCGCCATTCGACGGCCAACATCGCGGTTCCTGGTGTGTCCGCTGTGCCGTGCGTGTGATCATTGCTTGTACAGCCCTCTCGCAGTGTCCGGAGCAAGTATGGTGGGTCTGGCACACCGGTGTCAATGTGTTCTTTTTTCCATTTCCAGGAGTGTAGTTTATTTTTATTCTTGTAGACTTGTATTGTTGGTCCACTTCATCCTCGACACAGTCAAGTTTTTGATAATTACTTTGTTCATTGATTTTCTGAATTAATTTACTGCTCCATGGAAGTTACCATATTAAATAAATTTTCATATTAGAGTCTTAAATTGTTTTCTTTGATAAGTTCCTTCATAACTGAAATTTCAGAACTTAAAGATTAAGTCATGTGTTTTCATTTGCATTCTGTGTCAAGATAATGATCGCAGTTCCCCTGGACCAACTATAGTTAGTATTCAGCAGTATTCTTTTTTTTTTTAGCTGCTTACGGAGTATTGCTGTGTTGCTGTTATTGCCAGTACTTCATTTTGGAGGCGAGAGTCATAATACGAAACAGTTAATATCATTCAGGAATCTCCCGTTTCTGACACGACTTGTGAAACAGTTAATAACAGTAAAATGGGCTCAAGACAAAGTACAATCATACATAACGTAAATCAGTTTTCTGGCGTAAAAAACCGTGATCGAATCGGTCAAGAACTGCCAGTATCCAATGCAAATACCGATAGTAACCTAAATTCGGGATGTCTAATGGAAATCATGACGGGTACAAATCCTGACGCAAATTTAGAAATGCGAATGGTAGTCCAGATATTATGTCGACGTTTCAGAAGATGTTTTCACAGCTGGAGCAAAATTTGACAAATTGGACGAAATTAGGGAAGAAACTAACACACGGTTTGACACATTAGATGAACAGCTGAAACCGTCTGAAGAGAAATATTAGAAACATTGTCGGAATAAATAAAAAAACGAGTTCAAAACCTGTAATCGATCGCGTGCAGATATTAGACTCAGAAGTCGAGCAAATTAAAAACTGGCAACAGAGCAGATACGATGAGATTCTTGGAAAAATTACAAAAAAATGGCTCTGAGCACTATGGAACTCAACTTCTGAGGTCATTAGTCCCCTAGAACTTAGAACTAGTTAAACCTAACTAACCTAAGGACATCACACACATCCATGCCCGAGGCAGGATTCGAACCTGCGACCGTAGCCGTCTCGCGGTTCCATACTGCAGCGCCTAGAACCGCACGGCCAGAAAAATTACAAGCGTTGAATCTAATTAAATGGCAAAACAAGTACAACAACGCATCACACAACTATAGAAACTGGTTGACATGGTAACTGCTCTAGATAAATGTTTGCAAACCTTGACACATACGCACATTGAACGTTTTATTCAAATAACAGCATAAATAGAAGAGATTAGCAATAAAATGTCGAATTTGTCCACCGTCTGATTTTGATTCAGTTCATACGACACGAGACAATTTTTCGGAAACGGCAGAATATCAGTCACTGAAACACTTCAAAGAGAGAAGAAGGTAATAAAGGGCAGGAGGAAGACAACAGGCGGCTTCAGTCAAAGGTCAAACGCTTCGAAAACAGATTAAATGGAAATGGTCGCAAACAGGAACCTTCTCCTTCTTTCACTAGTCCAGCAATAGAGAGTACAGAAAACCATCACCTTCTCTGGCGTCTTGCGGAACAACAATTTATACCAAACAATAAGCCACAGCAACATAGTGCGCGTAGCGCTTGTAAAGGAGTCAAATTTGCAGCCCGTCAAGACACGAGGAAACTTTTGACTATAAACACTTCTTATCAGTACGCAAATTTAAAACATTTCGTAATTGTAATGTCGAAGTACATCCCCAACCGTGACTGAATCAGTTATATTATGCTGTTCCACATACTTGGCCTTTAGAACACAAATTAGAATTCATGTGGAGTTTTCTTGAAAATGAAACTGCTGTAAGAATTCCAGCACTCATTAGCGAATGTCGTTCTGAATAAGATCTTTACAACGCTTTTCTGTCAGCGTACTGGTCACCAGAAAAACAGAACTGTATTAAACACGGCATAATCATCTTTCAAAACTTCGAACAATCAGATTTTTTCACCCCTAAACAGTACGCTGAAGATATAAAAAGTCGCAACAGACACCTTTTCAACCCACTCAGCCCTCCTGAAGTCATTAGAATTTGTTTGATGAAATTACCAGCACATTTACGCCAAATTTTCTCTGAGAACAGATGTAAAGACAAACTGAGTAATTTGATAACTTATTACAAGAATTATAGCTTGACAGTGACAGTAAATTGACTGGCAAAGAAGCAGCTGAAAAGTCTGACAATTATGACGACGTATACTGTCGTAATCACAGTAGAAACTATGCGTCATACAGTGCGTTTCACAACAAAAAGATTTCAGACATAACCGACAACACCAACCGTATAACAAGATTATCTGGCATCGAAAATCCGCATCATTTCTAGAGTCATGACCACCAGCATTTTAATCAAAACAAAAATCTGTATGGCAACGCTAATAAGCATAACGGCAAACAGTGCAACAGTAACAGACATGTATGCAATCAGCAATGTAATCATTCAGACATAAATAAATCCTGGTGTGACGGTGTACGCCTTCGCCAGCACACTGGTCGGCACTAGGAAACATTGTGTAGCAGGCGCTGAACTAGGCGCGTCTATGGCAAGAGAAGACCAAGACCCGCTCCGAGGCTACGCGCCGATAACGCCCCCTGGAAAGCGTGCATATAGGTCGCCTCCACCGAACGAGCTATCTCAGTCTCTGTAGCTCAGTACCTCAGTAAGTCGCATGGGGACTCAGTGCGCATTGCATCTCAATATGTCGCACTGTGCTCGAGCTTTACCTTCCACAGCGATAGTCGTCGCCTCGCATCTTAGCTTGCTGTGAGGGAACATTGGTCATTGTACAGCTGCGATATGGACACGAACAGGATTCAAGAATTATTATAAGTTATTTGATTGCTGTTAACCACAGAACTTTAGACTGGACATCATCGAAGTCAAGTACTCAATTGGTTCCCGTAATAAAGGGTATTTTTACATTTTGTGCTGTAGTGACAGGAAACCGGCCACCCACCTATCATACTAGCCTCTCTTCATCCATCCAGAAACCACAAAACCTTACAGGAAGGCACAAGCACAACACCTGACACAACCAAAACCACTCAGACTTTAATCAGAGGGCGGGTCGAGACAACCAACACAATCAGCAGCAATGGCAAAATTCAGGACAGTTCAAACAAGAGAGGTAATTAGAGGTCGTTGAAGTATATAATCCCAAGGCAAACGATAACCAGAGCAACAAGAGAGCTGCGCGGAGTGGCCGCGTGGTAAAAGGCGCCATGTCACGGATTGTGCGACCCCTCCCACCGGAGGTTTGAGTCCTCCTTCGGGCATGGGTGTGTGTGTGTGTGTGTGTGTTGCCGGCCGCGGTGGTCTAGCGGTTCTAGGCGCGCAGTCCGGAACCGCACGACTGCTACGGTCGCAGGTTCGAATCCTGCCTCGGGCATGGATGTGTGTGATGTCCTTAGGTTAGTTAGGTTTAAGTAGTTCTAAGTTCTACGGGACTGATGACCACAGATGTTAAGTCCCATAGTGCTCAGAGCCATTTGAACCATTTGTGTGTGTGTTGCTCTTAGCATAAGTTAATTTAAGTTAGGGACCGATGACCTCAGCAGTTTGGTACCTTATGAATTCACACACATTTGAACATCAAGACTGGTAAACAATGATTCGTAACTCCGGCAGCTGGCGAAAACAGTTATTCAAAAGAACCGCCTGCAGCCTTACCAGTAAATAAAGTGGGCTTTGAGGACATTAGACATTAGGGACATTCTATTAGAAGAAATAGGAAACACAGACTAAACCACATGCTTATCCTGATATTACAATCAAAACTTCCAATCACAATATTACTGCAGTGTTTGATTCCGGTAGCGTGGTATCTATTACCTGCGAGGCTGCGTACAACATTACTAAAAATATTTTCTGCCCCACGCTACCACTGAGAAAGACTAAAATTCCAGGTGCAATCTCAGGAAAGTCTGTCGATGTTAAAAACTGTAGTTGTCAAGGCCATTGTTTTGCCACCAACATTTTAATTATGCCACTTCTTAATGCACAAGCGATCCTTGGCATGAACTTCCTTAATCAGTAGAACACTGTTATGAATGTCATTAATGCTGAGATTAATCTCACCGCCTCAGGACAACAATTCAAGTTAAAGTTTGCGGATTGGCTTAGTCGTCAAGTGGATTCGCGTGCTTTTCGTGGATGAAAGCAGATTCGGTCTGAGTAACGATTCTAGACGTACCCTCATATGATGAGGGTTGGTAACACGTAATGCATCCGGGTGGTCATCTTGGTGGTCCACAGGTTACGTTGTGGGGAGGCACAATGTTGCATAGGCGTATTGATCCCCAAATCTTTGACCACGGTACATTTACCGGCAATCTTAAATATGGCACTGTTCTTCTTCCTCATTTTTCATGGTGATCGTATTGAACAACGCAGGTGGTAGAGATATTGGAACCAGAGAATACTCTCCAAAGGGACTGGCTTGCCCATTCTCTGAACTGAAAGCCCATCGGGCACATGTCGTATACGTCGGAGAGACGTATTGCTGCACATGAACATGCACCAATGACAATTTATCATTTTCAGCAGCATTTGTGGACGAACAGGTCGCCATACCACAGGAACCTTGTGGCTAGCGTCGAGCGCGTAGAAAAACATGTATATCTGTTGTAGTGTTCGCACACCCTATGTAGAGCTATGTCTCACCTATTGTGAAGTCTGAAGGAACATCATAAGTCGCGGTGTCTTCACTGTAATTATTGCACTTAAGCAGACGCTAAATACGGAAGGGTATGAATACATTTCACAGCATTTTGTACTGCGTACAGTAGCATAATAGTTCGAAAATGTTGATTGCTTATATCAGTATGACAATCCACCCTGTCAAAAGCAAGGGCTGCTAGGCAGTAGTAGCAAAAATCTTTCAATGTGTTGGCCAGTCCAAAGTCATGAAGTGAAGCCAATGCGACGCCTTTGGGATGAGGTAGGACGTTGGCTGGACACCCAAGCTTCTCCTCTAGTTGTGGCTCTTGAGGAAGAATACGCTACCACGCTTGCACAGACACTCAGGCATCTCAGTGGATCTTTCTCAGCGGATTCCAAGCCATAATCATGGTCCACTGAAACTGGTTGTATACGAGTATCACACAGGGGTCACGGTCGGCTACCAGTCTCTAAAGCAGGAATTGTACGAGTTCGGTAGTGATACATGTATAGTCCTGGTAAAGTTACGAGACGTGACAGCTTAGAGCTGAATGTTTCTAGCGTTACAAGGTATTACAGAGAGCCGGCCGATGTGGCCGACCGGTTCTAGGCGCTACAGTCTGGAACCGCGCGACCGCTACGGTCGCAGGTTCGAATCCTGTCCATGCATGGATGTGAGTGATGTCCTTAGGTTAGTTAGGTTTAAGTAGTTCTAAGTTATAGGGCACTGATGATCTCAGAAGTTAAGTCCCATAGTGCTCAGAGCCATTTGAACCATTCATTACAGAGACGCCTGTCATTCAAACCCTACAAACTGGAACTGCTGTGAGCTTTAAGAGAAAAGGGAAGAAGAAAAACGAACTGAGTTTAGAGCAGAAATCTTTAACGAAATGCAGAGTGAAGATGATTTTCTCAATAAAACTGTGTTCAGGGACGAAGCCACTTTCCACATCTACTGTACAGTGGATCTGCATAATATTTGGATGTGGGGTGAGCAGAAACCATATCATGTAATCGAATACGTTCGGGACTCACTACGGTAAATGTTTCTGCGCTGGAAGATGTAACGACATTTGCAGACCTTTTTTTTCCGAGCCAGCTGTAACTGGCCTATCGTCCGTGCACGTGCTTAGACACTATGTAGAGCCTTAATTACAACAAGATATGAACACAGCATTTATTTTCCAGCAAGATGGCGCGCTACCCACATTATCATCGTGAAGTAGTCGCGTATCTTCGTAGGAATGTAGCTTTTGGATTGCACGTGATTAAACAGTATCCTGGCTACCAGCATCGCCTGATTTCACGACAGTGGACTTCTGTGTATGAGGCTATACTAAAGGCAGAGTGTTTGCTCGTCCGCTTCTGGGAAACGTCTTCGAGCTGCGACAACGGATAACACAAGCAGCTGCCAGCACATTTCAGGACTTGTTTCATAGGATTTGACAGTACAGATGGGACATTTGTCGAGTTACAAATGATAGTCACATTGAACATTCATATATAAAACTTGAAATTATAATTCTGTGTCAAACATTTCTGCAAGTTGTTTACATTTTTGACAATTGAAGGTTACTTTTGTAAAACTAATTTATAACGTGTATGTGTACCACTAAAAAGAGGTAACTGCCCGAGTTCCGTATACATCACAATATGTTACGTGTCAGCGTTTAAAATTAATATGAAGATTGTGAAAATGATAGTCATGTTGCAGTAAATTACCCAACAGGATACACGTCATGTCGTGAGATGGCATTTACGTTTCTTGTAACAATCTTGTTACTGACAAGCTAGTGATCACCCCGAGAAACGCAAGAGACAGACAAACTTCGCGTTTCAACAGCTAATGTTTCTCAGTTCAACATATTTTACACCGATGTGATTTACATTTACAGCTATACGTCTAGTACCTATTGCAATTATTACATGATCTGACTTACTTGTACCACCTTTTACATCGCCTATTCCAATAATTGAGCTGCGAGTTCAGAAAAGTTGATCCGTCGGAAACCGCCCTGACAACAACGTAGTTAAAACTACTGTGGCGACAAATAAGAAGTTTTACAACGACGAGTTTTCCATCGTGAAAGTCAAGTCACACCAGGAAAGACTTATGGAGTCTGTCAGTTTGTGTTACGCAGTGCTGGTTCGAAAACATTATTCCACACAAGCTCTTACCATCCTCATCCAGTCGCCTCCCGCCTCCCGCCTCCCCCCCTCCCCCCTCCGCCACCATTTTTTGTAAAAAAATTTTTACCCTCTTTCACCTATATCCATACCAGTTTTCGATGCTAATTGTGATACGCAATGTGTGCAAATCTTGCACCCCAGCGCCCATGGGGCCACTCTTATAAATACAGTTTACAAATATTGTACTTGCGCGTCCCAAGTGATATTTTGTGTCGCTTGGGCCTTAAACCGATACTGGTGGCATGTCTTAAATCCGTATTTGGAACAAGTTTTAAAGCGGTTATAAGACTACATAGATTCATTGTTATTCTATCATCATCATCATCATTTAAGACTGATTATGCCTTTCAGCGTTCAGTCTGGAGCATAGCCCCCCTTATACAGTTCCTCCATGATCCCCTATTCAGTGCTAACATTGGTGCCTCTTCTGATGTTAAACCTATTACTTCAAAATCATTCTTAACCGAATCCAGGTACCTTCTCCTCGGTCTGCCCCGACTCCTCCTACCCTCTACTGCTGAATCCATGAGTCTCTTGGGTAACCTTGCTTCTCCCATGCGTGTAACATGACCCCACCATCTAAGCCTGTTCGCCCTGACTGCTACATCTATAGAGTTCATTCCCAGTTTTTCTTTGATTTCCTCATTGTGGACACCCTCCTGCCATTGTTCCCATCTACTAGTACCTGCAATCATCCTAGCTACTTTCATATCCGTAACCTCAACCTTGTTGATAAGGTAACCTGAATCCACCCAGCTTTCGCTCCCAAACAACAAAGTTGGTCGAAAGATTGAACGGTGCACAGATAACTTAGTCTTGGTACTGACTTCCTTCTTGCAGAAGAGAGTAGATCGTAGCTGAGCGCTCACTGCATTAGCTTTGCTACACCTCGCTTCCAGTTCTTTCACTATGTTGCCATCCTGTGAGAATATGCATCCTAAGTACTTGAAACCGTCCACCTGTTCTAACTTTGTTCCTCCTATTTGGCACTCAATCCGTTTATATTTCTTTCCCACTGACATTACTTTCGTTTTGGAGATGCTAATCTTCATACCATAGTCCTTACATTTCTGATCTAGCTCTGAAATATTACTTTGCAAACTTTCAATCGAATCTGCCATCACAACTAAGTGATCCGCATACGCAAGACTGCTTATTTTGTGTTCACATATCTTAATCTCACCCAGCCAGTCTATTGTTTTCAACATATGATCCATAAATAATATGAACAACAGTGGAGACAGGTTGCAGCCTTGTCTTACCCCTGAAACTACTCTGAACCATGAACTCAATTTACCGTCAACTCTAACTGCTGCCTGACTATCCATCTAAAGACCTTTAATTGCTTGCAAAAGTATGCCTCCTATTCCATAATCATGTAGAACAGACAATAACTTCCTCCTAGGAACCCGGTCATATGCCTTTTCTAGATCTATAAAGCATAGATACAATTCCCTGTTCCACTCATAACACTTCTCCATTATTTGCCGTAAGCTAAAGACCTGGTCCTGACAACCTCTAAGAGGCCTAAACCAACACTGATTTTCATCCAACTGGTCCTCAACTAATACTCGCACTTTCCTTTCAACAACAACTGAGAAGATTTTACCCACAACGCTGATTAAAGAGATACCTCTGTAGTTGTTACAATCTTTTCTGTTTCCATGTTTAAAGATTGGTGTGAATACTGCTTTTGTCCAGTCTGATGGAACCTGTCCCGACTCCCAGGCAATTTCAATTGTCCTGTGTAGCCATTTAAGACCTGACATTCCACTGTATTTGATGAGTTCCGACTTAATTTAATCCACCCCAGCCGCTTTATTGCACTGCAATCTATTGACCATTTTTACCACTTCCTCAAATGTGATCCTACTTCCATCATCATTCCTATCCCATTCTACCTCGAAATCTGAAACATTACTGATCGCATTTTCACCTACATTGAGCAACTCTTCAAAATATTCCCTCCATCTGCCCAAGGCATCCACAGAATTCACCAGCAGTTTTCCTGACCTGTCCAAAATACTTGTCATTTCCTTCTTACCTCCCTTTCGAAGACTGCTAATTACACTCCAGAATGGTTTTCCAGCAGCTTGACCCATAGTCTCCAACCTGTTTCCAAAGTCTTCCCACGATTTCTTCTTGGATGCTTAAATTGTCTGTTTGGCTTTGTTTCTTTCTTCAACATAACTTTCTCTGTCTACCTGGGTTCTGGTATGTAGCCATTTTTGATACGCCTTCTTTTTCCTTTTACAGGCTGCCTTGACTGTATCATTCCACCAAGCTGTTTGCTTCATCCTACTTTTACACACTACTGTTCCAAGACATTCTTTAGCCACTTCTAGTACTGTGTCCCTGTAACTTGTCCATTCCTTTTCCAATGACTGTAATTGACTACATTCAACTAACTGGTACCTTTCTGAGATCGCTGTTATGTACTTGTGCCTGATTTCAATATCCTGAAGTTTCTCCACTCTTATCCTCCTACATATGGACCTGACCTCCTGCTCTTTCGGCCTCACAATCCCAATTTCACTGCAGATTAAATAATGATCAGTGTCATCAAAGAATCCCCTGAATACACGTGTGTCCCTCACAGCCTTCCTGAATTCCTGATCTGTTATCATATAGTCAATGACAGATCTGGTTCCCCTGCCTTCCCAAGTATACCGATGAATGTTCTTATGTTTAAAAAAGGAGTTTGTGATTACTAAGCCCATACTGGCACAGAAATTCAAGAGTTGTTTCCCGTTCCTGTTGGCCTCCATATCCTCTCCAAATTTACCCATAACCTTTTCATACCCTTCTGTTCGATTTCCAATCCTGGCGTTAAAATCACCCATGAGCAGAACACTGTCCTTGTCCTTTACTCTAACAACTACATCACTGAGTGCCTCATAAAAACTATCCATCTTATCTTGATCTGTCCCTTCACAATGCGAATATACTGACACAATCCTAATTTTCTTGCTAGACACTGTCAAATCTATCCACATCAGTCGTTCGTTTACATACCTTATTGCAACTACGCTGGGTTCCATTTCTTTCCTGATGTAAAGCCATACACCCCATTGTGCTATTCCTGCTTTGACTCCTGACAGGTAGACCTTGTATTCTCCCTCTTCTTTCTCACCCCTTACCCGAATGTCACTAACAGCTAAAACGTCCAGCCCCATCTTACTTGCAGCCTCTGCCAGCTCTACCTTCTTCCCAGAGTAGCCCCCATTGATATTAATAGCTCCCCATCTCATTACCCTTTGTTTGCCAAGTCGTATCTTAGGAGTCCCTGGTTTGTCAGTTAGAGGTGGGTCTCCGTCACCTCCAAAGGTCCGAGGCATTTTGCTCTGATTGTTGCCAGCATCATATTTAAAGTACCAGGGGAGCAGATTGCTAGCCTTACTTGCCCCGAGTCCCATTGCGTTTTACCCCTAACGGCTGAGGGACTAACCGGTGGATTTGGTAGTCTTTGCCGTATGAGCACAAAGGTGACCACGACTCAGAATATGTCCGAGATGCCCAGCCTTATTCCAAAGTAACTGGTATCCCGACTGTCGGGACCACTTACTTGGCCACTCATACGTTGCCCGTGGTTCATGAACTAGGACATGACTACAGGAACCCACACCATGTTATTCTATACGACATATAATTGTGCTTTTCTACAAGAAATGTCTATTTAGAGTAAAATATAATTGAGACGGGAGACTTTGTGCCGTTTATGCAGGTAATCATTATGGCGAAGAACTTAATAGGGTCAGACATCTCTATCAGTCACGTCACTTTCTTTTCTGCATTCCTTGTGTTTCATCATGTTCATCTTTCCCTCCACCCCTTCCACCACTTCTGTAACGTATATTGCTTCAGCCCTCATAATTTAAATTTCCCTCAGATTAATTTGTCGTTATTGTTACGCTTCTCCTGAACGAATATAAACTTCTGCACTGTTTAGGCCAGAGTAATATCTAAACGTTGATTTCTCTTGTAGACATAACTTAAAACACATTTGCCGTACTATATGTAACGCAAAACGTATAGACATAAAAAGGATCTAACGCTCCTAGTCTTGGCGGGTTAAATAAATCGTTGAATAAATTTCAAAAAATACAGTACATGCATTGTCTGAGTGATCTTAAGCCATTTTGCATAAATGTAGATATATATTTTTGTGACAGTGGGCTGCTATGCTCTAGGATTAAAACAATGATCCAGTGGAATTTCAGGTATAGCACTGTAGCTTAATTGTGATTCCCTTCAACATTTTTATACCTACGTCACTTGCATATAGAGAGGCAACATTCTTCAGTTTGTGAGCTATCATTTCTACACGTCCCTCATGTAGTTTATAACATTTTTTAGCTATGACTACAAGATGTAGTTGCCTCTTGGTCGGAAGAAAACCTCAATTTGGATTTCACTTGGCGAGTGGCTGAAGGATTCGGAGCAAAAATTAAACACTGTTCTTCACGTTTGACCTTACCAACGCCATGGTGATATGGATCGGCTTATTGCATCGCCAGTTACTCAGCTGAGAAAAAATAAAGTGAAAACAATTCAAAATAAGTTGTTAAAGTCGGCTCGTTTACTTATTTGTCGATACCCCAATAAATTCTTCTGTCCTAGTGTGAAATATGTAACGGAATTTAAAATGCAACTCGTATTTTACTAAGATTTGTCGCTTCGTATATTCCATTCATTTGCACGCCGAGGTCATGTATACAGTGCTGCTTTCTGATAATTATAAGTGTTATTTTCTGGATTTATATTCCTGTAGTTGCAAGTTTGAATAAACAGCTCAGAACCAACCTGTGTCGCTACAGCCTAATGACCGAGAGAGTGTATCTCCTTTACTGATACAATTAAAATGCTTTCTCTCTTTTTCACTGGAGTGGAATTTCCAATACAATTACGCGTGAATTCAATGTATGAAACTGCAGCTTTAACGGGAATTGCTCGTCGATTATTAAAAATCTGTTATATTCAGCATTTGTACCTCGCTTCAGTAACAGATGTAACAGAAACAGTCGCTTTGATATGTGATATTTACGCGTACCACTGTGTCCAGTACTACTGGACGAATGTCTAGTAGTCAAATCTGAAATGAAGCTGATGTAAATCATGTACATATGTCGTATACTGTCTTAGGGTGGTCCTCGTTTTTTTTCGAATTTTAGTGTTTCTTCACACACATCAACTAGTCTTTTTCCTCTTGTTTTAAGAAGAATGTTAAGTCCTATTTTGCCGAAATTGAAGACGACGAACCAATAGCACAGTGGCCGATAAGTTGCGTCATATCAATACGTGCCTTTTATTATTGCTTATGCGTGCATTTGACTGGATTCATACTCTAGTCTGCAGTGGCGTGTGAGCTGAAATGAAACTCCCTGGCAGATTAAAACAATGTGCTCGACCGAGACCCTGAAAGCTGGAGTTTTACCTTTCGTAGGCAATTGCTCTGCCGACTGAGCTACCTAAGCACGACTCTCACAGCTCTACTTCCGCTAGTACCTCATCTACAAACTTTCAAACTTCACAGAAGCTCTCCTGCCGAACCTGCGCGACTAGTACTCCTGAAAGAAAGGATTAAATAATATGACACCTTAAGAACTTTCGTAGCCTCTTTGGGCCCAAGGTAGGAAGCGTTTGAATCCCCAGGCAAAGGAATTTTGTTTAAGAAACTTAAATCTATGCTTAACATCCTCAACATGTCCAAACTCTTGACTGAAAGGAACTCATCACCCCGCTGCGGAATGAAAATTTCACTCTGGAAACATCCCCCAGGCTGTGGCAAGGCCATGTCTCCGTAATATCCTTCGTTCAGGGTGTGCTAGTCCCATAAGTTTGGCAGGAGAGTTTCTGTGAAGTCTGGAGGGTAGGAGATGAAGTAATGGCGGACGTACAGCTGTGAGCAGGGACCCTGATTAGTGCTTGAGTAGGTTAGTCGACAGAGCACTTGTCCTCAAAAGGTAAAGGTTCCGAGCTCGTGTCTCGGCCCGGAACATAATTTTAATCCACCATAATTCTAGTCCTCCACGCATAAAAAGTTATATAGAACACGTAGTGACATGACGCAACTCGTCTTCTGTTTCAACAAAATAGGTCTTAAATTTCTTCTTAAAACAAAAGGAAAAACACTAGGGGATGTGGGCGGAGAAACACAAAATTCGAAAAACCAAGAACCACCTCAATACTGTATGTAACATAGGAAGAAACTTTTGCTGTATAAAGTTCTAAATACATGGTTGTTAACTCATGTCTGTTATGAAGTCAGCAGGAAACGCTGACAGGAAAAAGGAAGTCACAGCAGCCAAAGACTGCTTTCACCACCTGTGCTGTGCTCTGTGTGTGTGTGTGTGTGTGTGTGTGTGTGTGTGTGTGTGTGTTTGTGTGTATGAGTGTGAGTGTGCTTATGTGTTTGTATGTGTGTGTAGAGAGAAAAGAGTGGTTTTGAAGTAAAACTTGAAGCGTGTATTGAATGACGAACATCTCGGCTTATGGAAGCTTGTGAAGAGGAGAAAACATTAACAAAAGGAATTTTTAACTTCTTTAACAGGAAGTCGTAAACATAAATGACATGGATGATCAAAGGTAAAGCAGACCTTGTGAAAATGGAAATAACGGGTTAAGAAACAGGGAAAACAGAGAAATTCAAAGCAAACGCAAAACGTTTCAAAGGGCTCCAGGAGAGACCAAAGACAAAGATACAAGAAAGAAGAGAGCAACACAGGTAAAGAATGAAAAACCACGGGAAAGAAAGAAATGAGTAAATAAAGAAGATAGAAGCTAATTTATGTGGTCCTCAGTTGGCCAAAAGAATTTAGAAAAAGACTTTTTACTTTATGAATTGTTACAAAACAAAACGACTGGTCGATATCATTTAACAAACTCTTGAAGTTCTACACGTAATGTTGTGAACAGCCGTGCTGCTATCTCTTACATTGTCCATGCAACCGACGGGGACTTCTCCAGTCACCAATACAAACGTTCTCATTACTTCGTGTTTAGGACACCACGTTTTATGTGTTACCACAGTGTACTCATTAGTCGAGCTACTTCTGGTCCTGTAGCCCAATCCATACACTGGAAAATAAATTCATTTGAAATACTCCTAGCCAAAGAAAGTGACCAAAACAGGCAAATGTATGTAGAACTTGTTATATCTCACCCCTTACACCTCCTATCCTTCCACCAATTCCACCAATTTAAGTCAGACAATGTCAGATTAACTATTCACACACACACACACACACACACACACACACACACACGCACGCACGCACGCACGCACGCACACACAAATGCACGCACATAAGAAGATACAACTTCTACCTACGTATATAGATGGAGAGTGAACGCCAGTTAGAAAATTAAAACACAAGAGAAATTTTCAATCCAGTCTGCACAGTGAGAAAATTTTCCAGCATTCTGAACAAATTAAAAAAGACTTAGGAGAATTCCAGTAGACGAAATGAATTCTCAACCTTTCTTTCCAGGTAACTATTCCTCTGTTCTCTTCCTAGACTAAAATTCCCAGACCGGCAAGCCATCATCAAGACGGTCAAACGAATGTTTTGTAAGCAATTTCTTGTTTGGATTAATAACATTTTCTGAAGTGTCCTCCAAAATACTCAGACTGGCATCTGCTTCTCGTACAACCACTTTTATGTGGAGATTGCAGTGTCAGTCACTAGACGAATACTGCTACATGTTTTAATGTTTTACTGTTTTAATGAATTCAGTCATTATCGTTAACATACACTCCTGGAAATGGAAAAAAGAACACATTGACACCGGTGTGTCAGACCCACCATACTTGCTCCGGACACTGCGAGAGGGCTGTACAAGCAATGATCACACGCACGGCACAGCCGACACACCAGGAACCGCGGTGTTGGCCGTCGAATGGCGCTAGCTGCGCAGCATTTGTGCACCGCCGCCGTCAGTGTCAGCCAGTTTGCCGTGGCATACGGAGCTCCATCGCAGTCTTTAACACTGGTAGCATGCCGCGACAGCGTGGACGTGAACCGTATGTGCAGTTGACGGACTTTGAGCGAGGGCGTCTAGTGGGCATGCGGGAGGCCGGGTGGACGTACCGCCGAATTGCTCAACACTTGGGGCGTGAGGTCTCCACAGTACATCGATGTTGTCGCCAGTGGTCGGCGGAAGGTGCACGTGCCCGTCGACCTGGGACCGGACCGCAGCGACGCACGGATGCACGCCAAGACCGTAGGATCCTACGCAGTGC